>NC_067137.1:71013784-71347738 GCF_903995435.1 Acomys russatus
ATACATTCACTCACACACAAGCACAAAAACATATACACGCACACATGTGTGCACCCCACATGCATACACTTAAGCACACACATATGCATACAAACCTACACAGGCACACACACATATAAACACACACACACACACACACACACACCATAAAATTTAAAAATCACAATAAGTAAAAAACCAAAAGTGTGATGTAACAAATACAAACATTCTAGTTCATGAAAATAAAAATGTGCAGTTCTAAGCAATCACAAACTGTAAGGAATATTTTACATGAAAATGCTGCAGACTGAGGAGCTGTGCCTGAGTTTACTAAAGTGATGAGAATTTTCTGAGTCTGTGCTACATGGATACTCCCAAGGAGAAGCTTAGGCTTATGTTTCACTGTTTTTTTTTTTTTTTCATTTAAATTTAAACTGAAATAACATCTGCTCTGCTGTGAATTTACTAGCTATGGAGCCTGTACTGTGTCCTAAAGACCTGCTGCAGTGCACACTGCCTGTATACCTGGCGTTCAATTTAAAAACATCCCATGAAACGGCAGCTCAGGAATGGATTCATAATTTATAATCTTTTAGTTGTAAGAAACTGAAAATGTGAATAAATCTTATCAACTATCTTAAGAATAAATGTCTTAGATACTTCTCAACATTCTGAAAATTGTTCCTACTTTTGTGTATCTTTTGGACACATTTGTTTTCTTAGAAGTGATTTTTATTTTATTTTGTATAAAAATGACTTTCATCTGTGCCAAAGTGATAATCCTGAAATTTAGTTTAGGGGCAAACAATAACAACTATCAAATTCCCAATATGCAGAACCATAACTTGCATGAAAGGATTCCAGGAAACCTGCCCTTGGCAGTCTGCTTGTGAGCTATGTATCAATAGCCTGGGGTATATGTGGTGTGCTCACTGGCTTCGGGAGATCTCACAGGTAACAGTGCTGCCAGCACAGGGAGCACCTTGCTGGTTTCTATTTCATGATGTGGCTTAAGAGCCCACTGCTTGCCACAGGTAGGGGTGAGCCTTTGGGAACCATGGCAATGTTCTTGCCTGCCAAATAATTATGTGTAACTGTGTTGACTGATGCTCAGCAGTTAATTATCTCAAGTGATCTTAAATACTTTGCACTGAATAATTAGTTTTCCCACAAGATGAACAGAAACACTAAAAATTTTTCATCAAAATGGTTTTAGAAAGTGTATCATTCAGGTAAACCCGTTACACTTCCTTTAAGGATTTTTTTTTTTTTTTTTTTTTTTTACTTTTAAGTTGCTGTCCTGTTTTGGTTTTTGGTTTTTGTTTCTCTCTCTCTATGTGTTGAAGTATGTCTGCAATATGCATCTCTCACAGAGCTTCAGTTTATTACCATGGCCACCAAATCCTTCAACATTCGCCTACATGCCTACATGTGTTTTTATTTCAGTTAACTGTAAGGCCCACAAATTTAAAATAAGGATACATATTTCTTCAATATTCTCATACAGGTGAAATACAGCATTTAATTGTAATTCTTGGTACAGGTGTTCTCACAGGTGAAGTGTAAAGATGAGAGATAGATTTTCTGATTCTATAGAAAGTACGTTTGTATACCTATAGACTCACAGGTAAGAATAAGTTGACTTCATTGTATATCTCTGGCTTAACATGATTCTGTACATAATTTATAGAAAACACAGAACTTTATAAAAGACAGAATTTATAAAAACCCATAACATTTCTTGAGCTTATCTGCATGTGATAGACATAGCTCTCATCTTATGATATTTTCCATGACTAATGGAACTAACCCAGATAGCAAAATGTGTAGTGGACTGAAGAGGAACTGGACTTCCAAAAATCATTTCCCAGAACTAGAATTCTAGTTCATCCCAGAGCTCTCAAATAGTGTTGCAGAATCAAGCCACATTTATTTTTGCTGCAAACCAGAATCTGCTGTAACTGGAAGTTACTGCTGTGATGGTGAACAAAGAACTACATTTCTTCTATAGTAAAAATGTCTACTATGTGAGGCAAATTACACTCAGCTCTTCACACCTTGCTTGGTTTTTGTTCATTTTTTTGTTTCTGTAGCAAGACCTGGTAAAATGTACTCATTTATCATAGGTAATAATTTTGCTACCTTTATTTGTAGTATTGCTCCTTATATATACACATGCTTGTTCACAGTATAAATTGTTCCTTTGCAGCTTCAAACCTCCATCTCCTATTTACGTCATCTCTCTTATGACCACTGTTTTGTTGTCACTGAAGGTCTCCTGAAAAACAGAGCAAATACTTCTAAGAATATTTTATGAGAAAAAATAAACTTTCAAAATTTGACCTTAAGTTCTTTAGTCAAACTATACACAAATATTTCTTCTAAGTGATAACTTTTCATTCTTCATTTATAGGAGATTTCTGCACAAAAAAAATCAAGCCATCTGCATATAATTCATTTAGTTTCTTCCTTTTATACTTATTGTTTTCTTGCATTGTTGCATTGGTGAGGGCTTCCAATAAGATGCTGACTAGTACTGAAAATGGACATCTATGCTTTTTTGTACTATTTAAACTTGTTCATCTATTTATTCATGCATCCATAAAATTTGTCTATTTTTTACAATTTTATTTTACTTAAATTATTTCTCTCATTTTCTTTCTTGAACCTCTCTAGTACATCCCTTCCTCCCCTCATTCAAGTACGTGGTCTTTTCATCAACTTTTATTTCATGCATATAAGTATTTGTGTATATTCTCAAACACACAATTAACTCAGTATATACAGGGTTACTTGTATGTATATTTGCAGGGCTCACAATTTGGCACTGGACAACCAATTGGTGTACTGTTCGTTGGAGGACCACCAATTAGGCTGGCAGCTTTAAGCAGTTGCCTGTGGTTCTTTGTGTAGCTCTTAGGCCTGGGAAGAGAGGACACATTTCGGACATGCGACTCAGAGGAATTGAGTTGGTGTAGACCTGGAAGCCTCCTCCATGACGAACAGCTCTCACAGTAACCAGTGGTTTTTATACTGGAGAGTTAAAGGTTCTGCCCTGTGAACAGCTTCCATTCTTGTTATTGTAGATATTCTCCCAGGATAGCAGAGGATTAAGTCACAGCTCCTTTAACAAATGTTGGCAAATGCAAGTTATAGAAAACAGGCACATTGTCGTGAGAGTCTTTACTGCTCTTTCTAGGGTATCACTATTGCGGGGGCCTTTTGGTAAACAAGCTCGTTCCTGTGGTTTTAAAAGCATGGCTTCCTGGAATAGGATACATAAACTATGCAACCGTGTGTGACAAGGAGGTGTTTCCTTATCTTAATAGTCCTGCGTGTGTAAGATGGGCTGTGTGTCTCAGCATTCTCACAGTTCCACGCCTTCCATGGATGTGAAGTAAATACCATATTGTGTTTATTTGGGAATGTAGGGAGATCCTGATAAAGGGCAAGATCTCTATATGTACAAGTCTCCTTTAACAGCTCTGTTCATCATTTAACACAGTTAGCTTTCAGGAATCAAAGACAAAAGGGAAATATTTTGGTGAATAAACATAAGGTGATAATTCTTCTAACTAATTCTGAGATGTAAGTATGTAGGGAACTAGCAGATGGTGCCCACATGGCATAAAAGCTTCTATGTTAGACCTTTCTGTGCCAACTTTGGTGCATCTGATTAATATACATCCATCATCAATTTATAAGTATGACACCAAGGAAAATACAATATGGTATAAATGAGGCATCAATCACTGGGTCATTGAAATGAGAGGTGTGGCACTATCTTTAATTTGCTTGCTTTGTGTTATCACATAATTGCTGTTTATGACTTCCACAACTGAAATGAGTATTCAGTTTAACAAAAATTAAAGTGTTTATAGCTGAAGCCGCTGGAGAAGGAAGCAGAACCTGAGGCCTCAGTTGTGGCTGCTGCTGACAGGAATGCAGAGGGAGGAAGGCACATCCAACTGAAGCTAGCCTGCGAGCTCCTGGCAGCAATGTATAAACTAGCCGTTCTTCTAGCAGGGAGCTTTATATGGCCTGGCCATGGAAACCAGGGAACAGGACCAGGACCAGGAATCGCACCCCTTATACAAGTTCATAGGTTTTTTTTTGTTGTTGTTGTTTTTCTTTTCTTTTCTTTCCTTTCTCTCCTCTCTCTCTCTCTCTCTCTCCCTTCCTTTCTTTAATTCTTTTCCTTCTCCTCCTCCTTTTTTTTTTTTTTTAGGAAAATTCTTTTGTTTAAATGAGATTTCAAGTCTGTGTAAATCTTTTGAGGCATGAGTCACACTTCTCTAGCTGTCATATTGTCATTTCCAGCCTCTGTAACTTTCAAAAAGGCCATCTCCAGTCACTCAATAAGACCCTTCCCAGATTATGCTAATTTTAGGTGAAAAGTCTAAAAATCAGCCAGCAATCCCTGAACAGGAAAACCCAACAATCCCCAATATTTTATTTTTTATTTATATTATAAATTATATTTAGTTATATAATGTATTTTTTTCTTTTCTCTTTTTGGTCCACTCCTCTCCCTTCCCTTGTCTCCACTCAGCTCAGGCACTGAGGCTGCTGATGTAGTAGTCTCAGAGCTCTCACAAGTAGAGCCCTTGGCCTGGATCAGGCCACACTTTTCTGCCACTCTCTCTGGAATGAAAAGTTAATGGGGCGTCTGTGCTGCAGCCCAACAGCAGCCATTAATTTATGCTCCTAACTAGGTCCTCCACACTCTATGATGAGCTACATCATGTGATATGAAAGTTCCCACCACCCTTAAATGGTTAACCAATTAGATCTTTACTTCATATTAGGGATGGAGCTAAGGCTTCATGGGAGGAATTCTGGGAAGATCACTATGAAGGTTGTTTTCTGAAGAGATTCCTCTGCACTTAAAAAAAAATATTTTTAATTTGTTCACTTTACATCCCTATTGTAGGCCCCTTCCTCATCACCTCTCTACCCCACCCTTCCTTCCTCATACCCTCACTCCCTCCCCTAGTCCTTATAAAGGAGAGTCCTCCTTCCCTAACATCAGCCTTCAGCCTATCAAGTCTCATCTGGACTGCCTTCCTCCCTTCCTCTGTGGCCTAGCAAGGCCACCCCACCATGTGTGGGGACCAGAGTCCATGTCCGAAGTAGTCTCCACTCCCCATATTATGAAGCTCATGTGGAGAGTGTGCTGCCTATCTACTGCAGCTGAGCACAGTGTCTAGTTCCTCACCATGCATGCTCCGTGGTTAGTGCATCCGTCTCTGCAGCACCTCCCTCCTCTGTCCAGATTTGCTGGATCTATCGGTCTCCTTGTGGAGCTCTTGACTCCCTCCACGTCACACTATTCCCCAACTCTTCCATAAGACTCCCTGTGCTCCATCCAGGAGTTTGATTGTGTGTCTCAGCATCTGCTTGCATCTCCTGCTGGGTGGAGTCATTTAGAGTACCTCTATGGTAGGCTCCCTTCCTGTTCTGCTTCCAGGGTCTATTCTATTTGCCCTTCTGACTGAGAATTAAGCATTCTCCCTAGGGTCCTCTTTGTTATTTGGTTTCTTTAGGTCTGCATATTATAGTATGGTTATCTTGTATTATTTGACCAATATCTGCTTATAAGTGAGTATATACATGCATGCCTTTCTGCATCTGGATTACCTCACTCAGCATGACTGTTTCTAGTTCCATTCATTTGCCTTCAAGATTCAAGTATACTTCAAAATTTCCTTGTTTTTAATAGCTGAGTAGTATTCCATTGTGTAAATGTTCCACAGTGTCTTTATCCATCCTTTGCTTGAGGGACATCTAGGTTCTTTCTAGATTCTGGCTATTATGAATAAAGCTGCTATGAACAAAGTTGAGCAAATGTCCTTGGTGTATGGTGGAGCATATTTTGGGTATATGCCCACGAGTGGTATGACTAGGTCTTAGGTAGAACTATTCCAAATTTTCTGAGAAAGCATCACATTGATTTCTAAAGTGATTTACAAATTTCCACTCACACCAGCAATGTAAGGGTGTTCCCGTTCCCCACATCCATGCCAGTATGTGCTGTCACTTGAGTTTTTGATCGTAGCTATTATGTATGGTAGGTGTAAGATGAAATCTGTGGGCCATTTTAATTTCATTTCCATGATGACTAAAGACTTTGAATATTTCTTTAGGTGTTCCTCAGCCATTTGATATTTCTCTGTTGAGAGTTCTCTGCTTAGTTCTGTACCCCCTTCTCATTTGAATTGTTTGGTCTGGTGGTGTTTAATTTCTTGAGTTCTTTATATATTTTGGAATTTAGCCCTTTGTTGAATGTAGGGTTGGTGAAGATCTTTTTATAGTCTGTAGGGTGTTGTTTTGTTCTGTTGAGAGTGTTCTTTGCCTTAAAGAAGCTTTTGAGTTTCTGGAGGTCCCATTTATTAATTGTTGATCTTAGAGCTTGCATTACTGGTGTTCTGTTCAGTCAGTTGTCTCCTTTGCCAATGATCTCAATGATCCTCCCAACTTTCATTCTAAGAGATTTAATGTGTTTAGTTTCATATTGAGATCTTTAATCCATTTGGACTTTAGTTTTGTGCAGGGGGATAAATAAAGTCCTATTTGCATTTTTCTTTAGTATACTTCCAGTTAGACCAGCACCATTTGTTGAATACGCTATCTTTTTTTCATTGTATGGTTTTGGATTCTTTGTCAAAAATCAAGTGTCCATAGGCATATAGGCTTATTTCTGGGTCTTTGATTCCCTTGATCTACCTGTCTGTTTCTTTGCCAGTACCATGCTGTTTTTACTATTGTTGCTCTGTAATACAACTTGAGATCAATGATGGAGATACCTCCTGAAGATCTTTTATTTTATAGGATTGTCTTGGGTATTTGGAGTTTTTTTTTTTTTTATTCCAAATGAAGTTGAGAATTGTTCCTTCAAGGTCTATAAGGATTGTGTTGGCATTTTGATAGGAATTGCATTGAATCTGTAGATTTCTTTTGGTAAGATGGTACTTTTTACTATGTTAATCTTACTGATCCATGATCATGGGAGATCTTTTCATTTTCTGATATCTTCCTCAATTTATTTCCTCACAGATTTGGAGATTTTCTTATACAGCACTTTTACTTGCTTGGTTAGAGTTACACTAAGATAGTTTATGATTTATGGCTACTGTGAAGGGTATTGTTTCCCTAACTTCTTTCTCAGTATGTTTGTCTTTTGTATTTAGGTGGGCTACCAATGTTTTTTCATTCTGTAGCCAGCCACTTTGCTGAAGGTATTTATCAGTTGTAGGTGTGCCTTGGTAGAATTCTTGGGGTCACTTATGTATACTATAATATCACCTGCAAATAGTAGTACTTTGAATTCTCCCTTTCCAATTTGTATCCCTTTGATTTCTTTTAGTTGTCTTTTTGCTTTAGCCAGGACTTCAAGCACTATATTGAAGAGATAAGGAGAGTATGGATAGCCTTGTTGTGTCCCTGGTTTCAGTGAAATTGATTTAAGTTTCTCTTCATTTACTTTGATGTTGGCTATAGGCTTGCTGCATTCACTATAAACAAATTTATAAAATGAGTGAACAATTTGTCTTTGGTAATAGATACATGCTAAAAAATATACTAGGTAACTATTTCTATATTTTAAAGTGGCTGTGTTTGTGATTCATGCAAACATATGAGGTAGAATCATTATTGGCTACTAAAACCCTTTGGATACAATGTGAAGTTACTAACTTGTGTTTTAGCAGTCATTGACATATACTGCAATTTTATATTATGACGGTAACACATTAAGATCAATGCAAATTGTTTTACTATTGTGATGGTTTATGCTGATTGTCATCTTGGTAGGGTCTGAAACCCTCTGGGCACACTTGGGAGAGATCGTTTAGATTGGTGTAATTAAATAGAAATACCCACGTTAACAGTGGACAGTACAACTGCATGGACTGTGGCCTTGAGTTGAATAAACAGAAATCGAGTTGAGTACTAGCATTCATTCTGCCTTGAGGGGCTGTGTGCTGCAACTTAGATCCAAAAATAAACTCTAACTTCCTGAATTTGGTTTGTCAAGTATTTTGTCATAGTAACAAGTCAAGGAACTACAAGAGGTATACAAAAACTATTCTACAATTGAGGGCGTTGTTGCTGTTTTTTTAAATAATAGACATACTAAACTATTTCTACAGTAAATTACTGGTTTCTATAGAAAGATAGGTTTAATTTGTTTTGATTATTTTCAAACAAAAAGAAAACTAAATAGAAATGTTATTGCTTATAAATTTATGGAACATGTCATTTCAGGAATTTTGTCTTTTTAAAAATTAATGTAAACAAGATGTGCTGAGTGCCTAGTTTTGATGTGTTATAGCTCAAAATGTCATTATAATGGGCTTGAACACAGTGACATTTTAGCTTTGCACAAATAGATTTAAACATTAGGCCATGCCCAGTGATTGTAAATTGTCTTCATATCTACTCTTTGTTGTCCTATGTTTTTTGAATTTGAGCTAGTTAAATAGTTTTGTGAAGAATACTGCATGATTCTTCTAGGCTAAATGAAGCAGATTAGTTTCATCTCAGGGGAGTGTTTGCAAAATAATAGTGCTTAGTGTTGCCTAGTGCTTGCCTATCTGCTGTTTTTACTTTTATATCACCGAAAGTACATTCTACACCAGGGCTTTCTAAAAAATAAAAATCATGCCTCCAGCAAAGGTACATTGTGTATACTTTAGCACTAAGCAACATTTTGTACCTATAAAATCTAATGCCTATGTTCAGCTGTTACAAACCCTTAGAACAGGAAGAGTTTATTAGAAAATACTCAAATCAAAACAAATGAGCCCAAAACTTCATTGAAATTAAACTCTTCCATTTAATCTTCATATATTAATGTTTACTTTTAATATCTCAAACTTCAATAAATTTTAACAAAGTTAGCATGCTTTAGAAGCATTTTTGTATATTAAATATCTACATGTCTTTGTCTTACTATTAATGAAAATAACAATTAAAAATGTTATTTTAAATTTTCAGTTGTATAGCTTTATTTTATAACTCCCAAAACTCGCCATAGTTAAGTATGATAAAAAGTTAATTAAAATATTTTATTCATATAAAATGGTTTATTTGATTCAATGTACCCAAAATGTCAATGTTGAGATATTCCCTCTATGTGATTAGACAGTCATTGTTTCACAGTGACCCTGGAAGATTGTCATAATTCTCCATATGTTACAACTGAAAACTGTCAAAGCAATAGGGTAATTTTTCTATGGCTTTAGGTAAAAGTAAATTGAAAAATAAGATTTAAAATGACAGCAACCTCATTGGGAAAGAACAGAGGGAAGCTCATGGCAAAACAATTTGCCTATTAGCAAATTTTGTGGCATGTTTATCCAAGATATTTACTTCATTTTCAATTTCACAAGTATTTGACAATATATGGAGATAAATGTGTACAATGATTGCCAGGTTAGTGACTTGCTGCATTTTCCAGAATAAAGTAAAAGTTTGCCCTCGTTTGCAGATAAAGCAATGAATACAGGAATGGCTGCCATCTGCAATTAGGATTGTAGAGGTGTGTAACAAAGACAGGGAGTCTGAACAAGAGAAATTGACCTTCTCACTGTTCTGGAGGCTAACAGCTGAAGATCAAGGAGTTGACTGAGTTGTTTTCATCTTTCCTTAGCTTATATTTTGGTGATGCATGTCTTATGTGACCCCCCCAGCATGTACAGGTCCAATAACTTATAAAAAAGAGAGTCACATTTTGTTAAGGAAGCATATAATGAAATCATTTAACCACATTTTTACCTCTTTGAAGTTTTCCTTCCAAACATAACTGCATCTTGAAGGAAGAGTGTTATCATTAGGTGATAGGGTCTCTTTCTTCTATATGAATAGAATGTCTTCTTATGCTGGTCTCTGGATGTTTTCATATCTCTCAGTGTTTGGCAAGGGGTAGCAGCATACAAGCAAAGGAGCAGTAGGTAGCACCATTTATTTTTACAGGTTTCTTGCAGCCTTCAAGTGCTAGGACATTATGGCGGTTGATTTTAATTTGCAAATTGACATAACCATGAAGAATCTCACTAAAGAACTTTCTAGGTGATGTGGGCTTGTTTGTGCATAACAATCTTGAGTGTCTTCATTGAAGGAGGAAGAACCAGAATGGAATTGGGCTGTACTGTTCCACGCTGTGGGATCTTGGGTTGTACAAAAGTATAGAAAGTTAGCTGAGAAAAAGAAAGTATGCATGCACTTCTTTCTCTGTTATTGATATGAATATGACACAGCAATCTCTCTGAAGCTCTTTCTTGCTGTCAGTGATAGAAAAGAACCCAGGATTGCAAGCTAAATTGCTTTCTGTTCTAAGTTGCTGGATTTCATGTTGTTATTATCACAAGAGAAACGAAACTAGAGCAGACCCTTGTATAGTGCTAGGGCACTGGAGAACTAAGATCTGCAAATTTCATGTTCTCCTGTAGGTCTAGGAAGTCAGTATTCCTCTGCTCTTGGCAGTGTCTCAGGTTACAACCCCATGGCCAAACTGTTCAGTGCACTCATGGACTCAGTAAAACATTTAACTCAACACCACTGAGTTTTGCTTTCTTCGTCAATGAGACCCCATCTCAAAATAGAAGTGCAATACGTTCAGAAGCATCTGCATAGCAGTTGGAACTAGCCAATAATGAAATACAATATACAGATCTGGTGAGTGTTTTCAGAATAGGCACCTTACTTAGGGTTAATACTCAAATTAATGAAAATTCCTTTAATAAAATTGAGACAAAACAATCACATATTAAATGAGACAAAGGACAGGAATGGGCACTTTTCATAAGAGGACTTACATTGGCCCACACGCTTGCGGACTATGCCCATTCTATTTGATTGTTGCAATTCACTTATCTAACCTCGAAATTAAAAGAAACTTTTCAGTGTTATCTAGATCTCATTACGGGGATGGGCCTGAACAGCACATCCCCCCCCCAATATTGCACTTAACTTTATTTATTTATATTTTAGAATGTATATTTTCTTCATTTTTTTAAAATTAAACACTTTTAAATTTTTACATATATATCTATACTATTACACACATATATAATAAACTACCTATAGCATCTTCTTCAGCCCAATATTTCTGACAGACATATTTGTGAGGCAGGAACTATTGAGGACTTGATTACTCTGTCTTGGCAGAGTTTGACCATAGACTTTGCCTGCATCCAAGCTCACCTTTTTTTAAAGGCAGAATTCTGTCTGTGGTAGAAATGAGGACAGTTTGCCCAGTGGCTTATTTGCCACTTTTGAAGCCATCTCCATAAGGAGGTTGTTTGATGTTCATCATCTTCTTTGAGGTAGGCTGGGTGTTGTCAGATTGAACCCGTCTTGTTATCAAAGAATCATTAAAATAATATAAACTACAGTGGTGGGGAAGTGTAAAAGCAAGACCTCAAACTGGTCAATGAGACTGTTTGCTCAATCTTTGCTTGCAATACTGCTATTTGATGCTAGCAGTGGCAAAAAAAACTTCATTCCTGAAATGAACTCAGAGTCCTGTCTCTGTCTACCTCTATCCTCCAGGCCAGCACCCTGTACTATTCAGGATTTTTTTTGGCTTCAGCACACACATATGTATGTCCTACTGAGATCATTTAGTGTATCTCATGTATATGTATTTAATACTGACCACTTGGGAGTCTATCCATGGAGAAGACTAATTCTCTCTCTATCAGTAGCCATTAATTTTCTGTAGTTCTTCAACTAGGGGTGGATCCCTTTAAATTTTACCATATCCTTATTATCTTGTCAACTGGTATTTCATAGTCTATGTCTTGTTTAAGTAACTATAGTTTTGAGTTTTCATGTGTACAGATTCCCATCCCATATACAGGATACAGTAACTCACATCAGATATTCCTGCTTCTCTGGCTAATGGACACTTTCTGTCCCCATTTCCATGATGTTCTCTGAGCCTTAAGTATATGGAATCATTGTAGATCAATAAACTGTTGCTGGGCAACTCATGGTAGGTTGTCCTCCATATTTTGACTAGTTAAGATTCTATCCAGACAATTATATTTTGAATTATAAATTTATTGTTTGAGTCATCCATGGATAAAAAAAATCAGCTGTGATTAAGAGACCAGAATTGGTGAACTAAAACTACTACTTTGCTGGAACAATCAATGCTGTTAGCTGGAGATGAGACCTTAGTGGTGATTAAGAAAAGATTAGCAACATTGAGGCAAAAAAAATCTCAATTTTAATGACAATTCCAGGACTGAAGATGTCATGGGAAGTAGCTGATGTTTGAGATCATATGGAATAATTTTGATATTTGGAGAGAGCCTACAAGAAGCTGTTGTTGTAGGTGCAGGATAACTGAAATCAAGTCCCCAAAATTTTAGAGATGCCAGTGCCATAGGATGACTACTAAGGACAACAGGAACTATGGTGTGGGGCCAGCCTGAACCTATGAGACAATCATTATGTGTTGCAGATAGCAGAGCCAGAGAAGTGGTCCAGGTCCTTTGGAGTCAATGGCATCATACATGGATTCCAGATGTCAGGCACGGGCCTTTTTATATTGTTGAAGCGTGAGTTTACTTTGCTTTGATTTAACTTTGCTCTGGTTCTTTTTTTTTTTTTTTTTTTAGAGAAAGAAAGTCCCTGACTTGCTTTTGATTTTACAGGAAACCACAGTTATGAGAATTTAGAGTTTTATAGAGACTAGATATTTTCAAGAGACATTGGACTTTTTAAAGAGGCTTTGAACTTTGAAAGAGAAGAATTTGAAAGCATTTTACATTTTAAAGACTATGGAACCTTTTAACTTGGAAGGTTTTATATTGAGATAGTGATATTAATATGAGATCTTGAGAATGAACAAGAATGGAAATATAATGGAATAACAATGTGTTTGTGTCAAGGTTCAAAGGGTGAATCATTCTGTTATTTTTTTCCCTGAGAGGAGGGAACTACAGTTGATAGTGTCCATTCTTAAAGTTGGTCTTTAGGAAAATTTGAGGTATTTTCTTAATTAATGATTGATTTTGGAAGTCCCAAACTACTGTGGGTAGTTGTATTCCTCAGAAGATGGCCCAGAGTTGATAAGAAAGCAGGCTGACAAAGCTATTGTATGTATGTGTAGGGGGATATTAGTCCAAAAACCAATTCTACTTCATGGCATTTCCTTCAGTTCCTATATGGACTCTGCTTCAATGTTTGCCTCCAAATTTTCTCCTTGAGTCCTGTCTCAACTTCCTTCTGTGGTGGAAGTTGCAGTTTTAAGATGAAACGAAAGCTTTCCTTCCCAAGCTTCTTTTTATCATTGTGTTTCATCACAACAACAGAAAACTTTCATCATGAGATGAACAACCCTGCTACCCCAGCACCCATGATTATACTTCTTACACATGTTGTGTCAGTGCAATGGGGCCAACAAGCATGGTCTGAAATGTTCTGAAATTGCATCCTAAAATAAAAAATTTTATTTTAAGTTGTTTATGTCAAGAATTTTGCCACAATAGCAGAAAGCAGACTAACTACAAAGATAGGCAAAGAAAGTTGCAGGGAGATCTGATGTGGGATGAGTAGAGAGTGGTGACAGCATCCAGGTAATTATAAAAGAAATCAAGACTTTAGTATTTTCTTTCAATGCTCTACAATCTCAGCAATTACTGAGAGTTTTACAGGTGGCCTTAAACTGACAGTTTCACTCTTGCTTCTATACTTTCCAAGAACAGCCATAGGATGCACTGGGATGTGATATCCTAAGCTAAGAGAGGAAGGGAACAGCCTGGGCTCTCTTCCAGATCTTCCTTGAAAGCAGAAAGTCCTTTGGCACTTTAGTCCAATGAGACATAAACCCCTGAGTGGGCTGATTGCCTTAGTCTCTAGGCTGCAAGGCAAATGGAGCATGCACAGATGATACTCCATATGCCCTGAGCAGCTTTCCTGAGCCTTGGGACTGACTCAAACAAATCCTAGGCTTGCATTGGCCATTACTGCCAATCTGTAAATAATAAGTTCATAACCATTACACAACAAGCCGTCTGTATAGTATTTTTATGATTGTTTCTATATTTATATTCACAAAGGAGATGGTTATAAAATCAGAATCAAATCTTTTGTTACTCAATAAAAATTTTCAAGTAAAAGAACTTTGTAAAATGTATTTATTTAGATTCTATATGTCTTTTATGGATGAGATTAAGAATAATTTTAATTTAGTATATATTTAATCTTCAAAGTAGCTATAAATGAAATATTCCTTTAGGTTATTAAATCACACATTTTTTTCACACAAAATTTCCAAATTTGTGGTCCATAGAAAGTAGTTTTTTAATTTAAATTTTATTTTACAAAGATGCAAGCAAATGGACCCAGTTCATCTTATTTTATTTATTTGTTAAAATTTGCTCTGGGCAAATTTCTCAGTGGAAAGTTTGAAATGAAATAAAAAGAACTAATGAGCCAAAGCAAAACTTCCTGCACAGAAAGAAACTATGTGGTTTCTTTTCTTTCTTCTACAAAAATACATCCCATCAGGTGAACTATGATAGAATTTCAAAACAGAGAAATGAGATGCTTCCCAAAGATCAGGTGTCAGTTATCTATCTATCTATCTATCTATCTATCTATCTATCTATCTATCTATTCAGATTGTAATGATTGCAATGAATCTAAGCTAAATTTCCACATTGTCTATATTTTATGCCCCTATCTTTGAGTTTGAGGTATTTCATCCCCTCAGAAGAGGAGATGAATCCAGGTGCATAAACTTTCATGAGATACTAAATCCACTAACTTATCATAACATCAGATTTTCTGGGTTTTAAGATGCATATAACAACTTAGATAAATATTGAATAACTCTGGGTTGGGGCTCATTATTGAATATATGTATTTTATTTGGGTGACAAGAAAGTCATAATACAAAGAATAGATTATTTTTTGAGAAAATGCAGTTATTATTTATCTTTTTGTCATCATTTATACTTTACTCATGATGTCCTCATGAAGACATTGAACTGCAGAATACTGAGGATTGAATGCAGGGCCTGACACATGCTGGCAAACATTCTACCACTGAACTCTATCTACAGTTATCCTTTTACTTTCTAATTCAACCCAGGATCTAACTAAGCTGACACACTGATCTTGAGTTCACTCTGCCTTTTAAGCACGATCTTCCTGTCTCAGTCTCCTGAGAATCTGTAATGATATACAGGTGTGTACCATGGGTCCCATGTGGATTTCTTTCTGAGCCTCAATGTTGGAAGTCTATTAACTTAAACTGGTACTTGTGTCTGTACAAAGTCATTTATAAATGATGCATTCAGAAAACCAAAGGATCAGTGGCCCATAAAAGAAATGTTATATCATAGTAATATAAAAATGGAGTATTGTTTAAGAGACAGTCTCAGTATGTTGCTCAGGCTGGCCTTGAATTTGTGATCCTCTCACCTCAGCCTGTCAACTTATGGAGTTGTAGGTCTGTGCCACCACATCTATGCTAAAGAATTCTGTTTTTCAACATCATCTCCAGAAATAATTTTAAAACCATAAAATTCACCTAAGTGTTCTTTTTTTGTCAGTGTATTTTCAGACTTGTCAAATACTTTAACTTTATTCTCTTGAAACAAGACTCTCTGTGTAGCCTTGGCTTGCATGGAACACACTGTATAGGCTTAGTGCCTTCCCAATGCTGTGATTAAAGGCAGGTAGCAACACACCCAATCATACTTTAATTTTAAATATTTAATATTTTTTAAAGAAACTCCATGGTCTTGAGCAACCATTCCCATTTTACTTTCCCTAGTCATAGAAAATCATTCTCTTCCTGATGTCTCTCTGGGTTCTCTGTGTTTAGCTTTTGTATAACTTGGGTCATATTTCCCATCACAACTGGCATATATTTCTTAGGATGATGTTTTCTGAAGACCATCAAGGATATATCAGGTATCAGTATTTCCTTCTCTATACTACATTGTGGAGAAGAGCCACATTTCCTCTACTTATCAGTTGATTGGTATTTGCCATACTTCCACTTAAAAATAATATTCTATTGTGGACATATTATTTTACCCAGTATGATTAAACAATTATACTTTGATGAAATTAAGATTGTAATGTTTTATTATTAGAATTATAATGACTTACTTAACAAATATTGTTTGCCTCAAGCTCATGAATATTTACTCCTAAATTTGCCTAAGAGCTCTATTGTTTCAGCTCTTGTGTTTAGGTCGGTGAACACTTGGGTTAAGATATGGGTAAGATGTATGGTAGGGGTTCAGTGTCATTCTTCAGAATGGTAGTTGTTCTTAATAAATCAGTGTAATAAACACTGATTTGCATCTTAATGTGCTGCAGTGTTATTGTTTTTTAAAGAAAGCTTTGCATTCCTTACTGTTGGTATGACATGAGAAAGTGCAGCTCATAAATAATTTGATTTTAGTAATGGAGTATCTTATGAACTTAGTATATAGGTTTTATTCTTACTCTTTCTATGGGAATATGTAGCTTATTTTATTCCAGGATAATTTCACACTATAGTGTTAAAGAATTTAAAATATTTGGTAGTATATAAGTAATTAATAGAGGCAATTTGATACTCACTTTAGCTTTGAATTACAAACAGAAAGGTATGTGGTTTTCTATTTTTGTTCCCTGATTAAGACCAAAGGCTATCTAAAAAAAGTTATTAAGCAGAATTTTTAACAACAGTTCGAGCAAAGGTGTTTGCAGAACATTTCTGTACATGCTTATCTCTATCTTTATGGAGTCTCTGTCCCTTTTCCCTACCCCAAATAAACTCTGTTCTTCATTCTTCTACTTTCAAGTCACTGCTTTCAATTTCCACATATGAATGAACATGTGTTCACTTGTGAGTATAGCTTATTTTGCTTAACAAGATGTCCTTCCTTTTCATTCATTTTGCTACAAATGAAAGAATTTTATTCTGTATGTCTGTTGTATATGAAAATCACATTTCCTTTATCCATTCAATTGTTGATAACCATCTGGTCTGATTCCATATTGTGTCATGTGAATGGAGCAACAGTAAACATGAGCATTCAGTATCTGAAAAGAAACAGTTGCTCATAGGGAAAAAAATAAAGGCCTCTTCTTGTTGAAGAGTAGACATGTGAATAGGGTATACTTTGCACATAAGGCTATCTTTTTTTTTTTAAAGCTCAGTTTTCTTACTATGACTATAGATTGTTTTATGTTAGAAAATCTCTCTCTTTCTCTCTCTTTCTCTGTCTCTCTCTCTCTCTCTCTGTCTGTCTGTCTCTCTCTCTCTCTCTCTCTCTGTGTGTGTGTGTGTGTGTGTGTGTGTGTGTTTGTGTGCATGCATGCACTTGTATATGGCATGGGAGTGAGAGGAAGTTGGAAGGAGACCTTGAAAGGAACCCTCACTTGGGGTGTTACATTTTCTATGCCTTTTTAAAAATATAATATTTATATTTTCTATGTAGACACAAGAATATTGTGTACACTGCATTATTATCCTAGATGCCAAAGTTCCAGTTACAATATATTATGACAGGAAAATTTCTTAAACTGTATAAGTAAGGGGTTGAAATTCCTTATTATTGCTCTAGAATATGTGGATATAACAATGCTTTCATGGAAGAACATCCTTCACATAGAACAGTCAACTGTGTCAGCCAAACAGGATACCTCTTACATTTCAGTGGTCATGGTAGGGAGAATGTGGCAACTATATCAACTACCTTACATAGTTTACACAGTTGGAGGAGGTCATTCCAAGAAAGAAGGATGTGCACAGAATTTGCTCATATTATGGAATATTCAAGATATGGGCTTCTTAATATCAAGAAATTCCTGCTATTCCACAAGTCTAGCCTTAAATGTCAAACAAATTTCTTCAATCAATTTTGTTTGTTTTGAATGTCATAGCTTCCAAAACAAATTGCCCTCCTCAGGGAGAGAAAGAGAGAGAGAGAGAGAGTTAATAAGGAGCTAAGTCTTCATGTGTATATTCAGTAATCTCATTTTTCTAGGAAATAAATTCTTCAGTGACTGATAATGAGTGACCTTCAGGATAAAATTCATTTTTTAATAGCAGAGTCTATCTAAGGCTTTTGAGTTCCCGACATTTCCTTCTCCCAAATTTCCTTTATAAGAAATTCCCTTCGGTCTCTCTCCCATCCATCTTCTTAGGAAAGCATAATTACCTATAATAGCACATGTGTTTTATTGCCTTTGTATTTTCCCCTCCTGTACTCTGCAGTCTCCAGGACAGCAGGATTTTATATGCCATCCCTGTATTTGCAATCATCAGCTTTTGGGAGAAAATTATGTCATTAACAAGCAATGTCTGTTGAATGGATTGGCCTGTGCTCCTAACCACTTCCTCTCTTTTTGTTAGTACAAAGCACTGTCACGTGAGTCACAGCTGTGCTCTAGGTTTTAGACTCAGGTAATTCTGCCAGTCTCCCTCACAGTTTGTTCATAGGAAGAAACTCTTATCTGTGTGGGAGGAAATTGGAGTGTGGGTTACAACTGTACATTAGAATTAACCTCCTAAGACAGGCAGTCCTTCCCTTTGCTGCTTTTTGTTGAATAGTTAGAAAGTAGATGTGGTTCTGGCAAACCAGTTTCAGTTTTAACATTTTTATCACTTAAGTAGAAGGAAGACAGGGCCTCAGAGAATGTCGTGGAGACTGTCTCCTACCCTTCCTTGTCTATGTAGATGTGCCCGGATCTGAAAGGGCATCTTGCTACTCTGACTTAGCTTCTTGTCTCACCAGGGCCTACTATTTCCTATAAAGCATCTCAGAGTTTATTCTCTTGATGGGTTTATTTTACTTATGTTTTAAATGTTTACTCATTTTTGAGCAGTTTGTGAATGAGCACTGTGGGTGCACCACCCTCAACCCTCCCTCTTTGTACCATCTGTAGTTATTATTGTTAAATTAGTCAAGAGCCCAGATGTGGAGAGAAGCAAAGAAGCCACATACTCTTTAGTTTGTGGACCCTAGCTCCGAATCTTTTTTGCTTTGTTTTTGAGGCAGGGTTTCTCTCGGTAATCCTAGCTTCCTGGAACTCAGCTTGTTCTCAGACTCAGAGATCTGTCTGAACGTCTTCTGAGTGCTGAGATTAAAAGCATGTACCACCCCACCAAGCTCTAGTTAAGAACGTTTAGGTTTAACTCTAACATGAAGTATCAAAATAAGCCTGTATAGAAGAGACCATGGATAGACAGTGAAAAGTGGATTGCTATAAAGCTAGGATAAGAGGCAGTTGCGACTAAAGGGTGATGGGAAAAAATAGGAGGGCTTTGAGAGGGGATGCGTGAACAAGGGTAATACAGAGATAGAAGGAAGAAAGGGAGAAAATTAACAACAGGATGTTTGAAAAAGTTGTAGGGCAGCATATTATTTTATAAGTTTATTTAATAGATACTACATATATGTGTATAATATAATATATTGTAATAATATGTATCTATATTATATCATGTGAGTTACTCCACATGAGGTGACATATATTTAGGTGTATATCTGATTTCATTTAAGAATCCAAAAATGGATTTTATCAAATGATAATAATGATAGTAATGCTACCACTGAAGCCTTGAGGGATTAAATGCTAACAAATATCTTTGACCAAAGAGAAAAGAGCCCTTACTATGAAAAGTTGGCATACAGTACACTCAGCAGTTGTTATCCAGCTATAATAAGGTGATTTGACTATTGCAAAATAAATGAAATTTGACTACATACATTTTTAATGTATATAGAAATTAAATTGAGTAATTCTAAGAGATAAATGACAACTACACATTCATACCAATATCCCTCCAAATTATATATTAAATAATGTTTGGCTAAAGGACTATCAAAGTTTTGGGAAAAAAAATCATTATATACTACATGGATAGTGGCCCAATGCAAGGAAGTTACCATAAAAATGTTAATATCAGATAATTAAATGACTGTCTACAGTCAGCTTCAGTGATTAAAAATTCTTTTTATTAAAATATAGACAATTATGTATTTAAACTAACATCTGTGATTTTCATTTTTAAGGATATTTCACATGGGATCAGATATCTAAATATTTATAATATAAATTATTGGAACAGCTAATATTTGGTCGATTAGACTTGTTTTCTGGTTTTAGTGCCTTAGAATGCCTGGTTTTCACTAATGTTATTTTATTATGCAAACTCAGAAGCTTTACCAATACATTGTCTTTTGGAGTGGAAATATGCAATGGCCTTTTGATCTTCAATTGGTTTTGGGTGATTTCCAGAGTAACTACTGGAAAAGAAGGACCCTACTCTCACTGTGCTGCCCCACCATCAGCTGTGCTCAATTCCTGTGTGTGTCAGAGGAGAAAGGAGCCAAATGGGCTATGGCTCCCTAAAGAGAAAGGACCTGCTTCCCATCTGCTCTGCTTTTAAAAAATATGTTTTCTTCTTTTCTACATTTAGTTAGCAGCTATAGTAAAATATTCCCTAAATGCTAATTAAATATGCTTCAAATAAGTAAATCAAAATTTCCTGTTTGCATGTAAATGGTAAAGTTTTGCTATTTTTTATAGTTTTTTGAACCTTGGTGAATAACAGGAAAATACACATTTTGGGTTTCAGTTTTGCTGTTTTATAGTAGGTGATAATGTTCTCTTTACACGGTTCTAATTAAAATGTAATTCATGAAATGACATACATAACCTTTATTAATGTGAAAGAAATCACTGGAGAGTTTATAAGAAATGGTATTTCAAATTTATATATATGTTGCCTGTTTTTCTCGGTTATGCTATTTATGTCAATTGTTCCAAGAAGATAGTAACCACAAAGTTTTAAAGACACTATGCAAAAACGTACTGGGATGTTTTGTGACTTGCAGCATTTTAGTTAATCCAGGGATGTGAGTAGTAAACTGCATGAACATTTGATTGAAACCCGTGGTGAGCATGTGAGTGGGCAAAATTCATCCAATTTTTGACAAAACCTAGATGTGGAAAATTAAAGGAAAACAATCATGCCAGATAGTTCTGTTAGGTAAAAGTGCATCTTTGTTGATACCTATTTTCATTACTTTAAGTTTTGAAGTCTAGAGAAGTATTTTAAGTCTTTATAACCAGAACTGAGGACAATATTAAGCTGCATAGTCCAGTTTTCTTCCTGTGACACAACTGACTATGACAACCCACTGCCTGATTAAATGTCATTCAGATACACAGATACCCATAAAGACACAAAACTGGAAGCTATTATATATAAGCAAAGGACCTGGAGAACAAAAAACAGGACAAAAATTTTGATAAGTATTTTCGGTGCTGGCCATCTACTGCTAGGTAGGGGGCTTGTCCATAAGTATGGCTTATATACCCAATGAGACTGTTGGCAAAGACTAATTTTGCCCTGTGATTGGTTATTAATTGGAGCTAGCTTCTGGATTTTGGGTGGGTGCTTTTGGCTACTTCTCTCAGCACTGGGACCCCAATAGACTTAGATAAATGGAAGCACTTTGAATGTTGCCACATTCTCTGTGAGTTCATAATGAGACATCCTGCTGTGTTGAGAAGGCCTTGTTTCCTTGGTGTCTTCCATTCTCATTGGCTCTTACAATTCCTCCACTTCCTCTTCTGCAGGGTTCACTGACATCAGGGGGAGAGATTTGATAGTGCCATTCTGTTTAGGGCTAAGTGTTCCAAGGCCACTCACCTCATTATATTTGTAAGGTTTTTCTTTGAGCTTTCTAGTTGGGTTGTTGTGTTTTCAATTCCATTTTTATTTCAGTCTGAGTCCTCTTCAATGTTTCTGTCTCTTTACTGAATTCAAATGTAAAATTCTGTATTGTCTTCATTATTTCCACTAGCTTCTTTATGTCTTGAATTCTTTGAATGAAGCTTGTGGCAATTTTTAAAAAATTGCTTGTGCTGTATTTCATCTAGGTAATTCTTATCAGCAAACATTTCTGTAACACTGATGATTTCTATCTTAACTTTTTGGGGAAAGGAGATTAGGGTAGAAATACTGCCTTCATCTTTGACATTTTTGTGATGAAATCTGTGTATATGGACTTCTATTAGTTCTTTGCTTGATGTGGACATAACAGATTAGGGAAGAAATGAGGGATGTGTCTAGAAACTGGATATCACTGAAGTAGAGTGAAGTTAGGTAGACATGTGGGACTGAGCTGGTGTTCAGGATGTGTTTCCTGATCTAAGCCTAGAGTTTGAGGGTAGATCTTAAAGTTGGAGAGGATTCAAGAGTAGAAAATCAGACCGACTTATCTTATTAAACCCTGGTGAAGAATTTCAGGATCTTGCTTGGTAGGAAGGTTAGATGCAACATGAGAAGTCTCCATAGATTGTGACTTTTGTAGAGAAGATACATACATGGGTCAATGTATGCAAATAAATTATGTAATGAACCATATAAGCAGATTAAAGGCAACAATCACATGATCATCTCAATGGATTTAGAGAAAGTATTTGACAAAATTCAGCATGCCTTTATGATAAAAGTCCTAGAGAGAGAAGGACTAGAAAGTATCTCAGCATAATTAAAACTATATAAAAGAAATCCAACAGTCAACATCATCCTAAGTAAAGAAAAAATTAAGCAATCTCACTGAAATAAGGGAAAAAAGGGACTATCTGTTATCCCGATTCTTTTTTTCATATTGTGCTCAAAGCACTAGCTGGAACTAAAGTTGGAAAGTAAGGGATAACATAAAAAGAAACAACCAACCACCCTATTTGCAGATTACATGATATCATTTGTAAGATATCCCAAAATTTTTACTGTAAACATGTTTAAATTATAAACAAGCAACTTCAGGAAAGTGTCAAGGCAAAGAGCATCTTTTAAACACTGAGAGTTTTTCTGTACAGCAGCATGAAATTTTCTGAGAATGAAACCATAGACATACATTCAGTCATAATAGTCTCAAAGAAAATAAATAGGTAGAAACAAACTTAAATAGGGAAGTGAAGTTCTTCAATAAAAACTTGGAGCCTTTCAAGAAATAAATAAAGATAGTATAAAATGGAATGACATATCATGCTTGTGGATTGGTAGAATTAATATTATTAAATGAACAATCTAACAAAAGTCATTTATTAGATTCAATACAATCCTAATCAAAAGCCCCATCTCATTCTTTACAAAAATAGAAATAAAAAGACTATCCTAAAATTAATATGGCATCACAAAAGACACAAGTTAGTCTAAACAATCCTGAGCAAAAAAGAACAATACTGGAGTGATTACTATTCCAGACCTTATAGAGCCATAGTGATAAAAAACAATATGGTACTCACACAAAGTCAGGTATGTCTCTTAATGGAACAAAGTAGAAGACCCAAGCAGGAGTACAAGTGATGGAGAGGATGGGGAAAGAATCATCAGTCACTGTAAATGAAAACTGTTGCAAAGAGTGTAGAAATCTGTGTGGAGAAAGCACAAAATCTAGAAGTAAATCTACCATTTGGCTCAGCTATAGCATCCATATTCCCACAGGAACCAGCATCCCACTCCACCAATAGTAAACAGCATAAAAGTCCTTCAACCAAGGAATATAGTGAAAATGTGGTATATATACCCTATGCAATACTATTCAGCTATAAAGAAAAATGAAATCATGAAACGTGGTGGTAAATGAGTAGAACTAGCAAGGATCATAATGGGTGGTGATATAGCACAGACTGAGAAGGACAAGTTTCATGCATTCTCTCTTATCTGAAGTTCCTAACTCTAAGTTTTCAGATGTAAGTATATAACCTGGAATAAGCACAGAAACCAGGAAAGTAAAAGGGACTAGTTCAGTGAGGTAGTAGAGAGGAGTATAGCAGGGTACAAATGATCTGAATGGGGAAGTAGCAAATGTGAGAGGAAGTTTTAATTAGGGAGATAAATACATAATAAGTACAAAGGGGTAAAAATAAAGGGCAAAACAAATGAACAGTATCTGAAAAGAAATAAACAAGCATACTAATATCTATTTACTTAAAATATACATAATTAAAATGATTTTTCCCATCTGGACTAACAAAATCTTAACCCTAGGCATGAGAAACCAGCTTTCTTTCTGAAGATACCAGAGGACAAGAGCTGGATTCAACCTAAAAGCTTCCTCCCTGATCAAGACGGAAAGATGAGTAGTTCAGTCCCAATTGTTAATATCTACAAATCAATTCCTGAACCTCAGGCTTAGGGGACATTGCAGAAGAAGGGGGAGGCATATTGTTAGAGACGGAGGAACAGGAATTGTGCTGTGATATTGTATTCTCTAGAAATATCAGAGAATCTACACTCATGAAGTCTGAATAACATGGACGACTAAAATGACCAAATGGCATCTACTCCAATATAGATGCTAATGTGGATAAGGGGAAATGCAGAAATCCTCAAGACAAAGAACCGCAGAAAGTCAGGAGAAGGAGAAAGACTTTAAATTGAATGTCTCACAACTGAAAATAGATAATCCACTTCCAAGGGAGCTTCTGTGAAAAAAAAAAGTTAAATGAATTCTTTAATGGAAAGAAAGTTTGTAAGGAACTCTGTATAAAGAATAAGAGAAATGTATTTCTTGAACGCAGCAGAATGTTGAGTCTTGTTTATACATCCAGTCTGTTAGTCTGTGTCTTTTTTTTTTTTTTTTTTTTTTTTTTTTTTTTTTTTAAAGATTTATCTATTGTATTTATTGTATGTGAGTGCTTTATCAGCAGAAGAGGGCATCAGATAACATTATAGATGGTTGTGAGCCACCATGTGGTTGCTGGGAATTGAACTCAGGACCTCTGGAAGAGCAGGCGGTGCCCTTAACCACTGAGCCATTTCTTCAGCCCCTAGTCTGTGTCTTTTTATTGGAGAGTTGTGACCATTGATGTTGAGAGAAATTAATGACTAGTGACTGTTAGGTTCTTTGATTCTGAGATTGGTTGTAGTGTTTGTGTGTTTGTCTAGCTTTTGTTTTACTAAAAAGACGTTGTCAATTTCCCGTGTTATCCTGGGTGTGGTTAGCCTCTTTGGGAGTGGTATGGAAGAATGAGGGGATGGAAGGACCCAGAGGGTTCAGGAGCCCCACAAGGAGACCATCAAGCTTGACAGATCTGGACCCAAGGGAGTCTGAATAAACTATTGTACTAACCAAGGACAATGTATACAGTAAACTTTGACACCTTATTCAGATCTAGCCAATGGATAGCACATTCTTCATGGTTGTATAGTGAGTAGGGACTGCCTCTGACATGAACTCTGGTGCCCCCAATCTGTTTACTTCCCCTTGGTGGGGAAGGAGGCTATCCAGATGAGACCGCATAGGCTGTGGTCATATGATATGGGATAAGATCCCCTTCTGCCAGAAGTCTAAGGGAGGCGAATCAGTTGTAAGAGGGAGGGATGAAATAGCAACAGGAAGACACAACTGAGAAGATAACAATTGGGATATAATCTGAATAAATTATAATAATAAAAAAGTATAAAAAAAGAATAGGAGAGCACTGAACAAGGAATATATTTTAACTAAATAAATAATAATTGATCAATTATTATTTTAATTGACCAAAAGATAATCTTATCATCATATTATTAAAAATACATCAAGTGATCACAGCCTATGGCAAGTTAGATGAACTTCTGCAGTTATGATGGATGAAAGGGAAGATGGAGTGTCATTACTACATTCTAAATGGAATAGATCAGTCTTTGAGAATGGACTAGACCAGTGTATGCACTTTGCAGCCTTAGGAGGAGCACTATATATGTTTCAATGACAGATGTAGAATTTGGAAGACAAAGTCGAATTATATGAAATGCTCCATGAAAATTTAAGACAGTAAAAGAGGAAAAATAAACAAATATGATAAAGAGTGACAAATAAATGTAGTAGGGCAATTAATCAAACTTATCAATTATTTCTTAAATATAAATGGTCCAATTCAGAGTTAAGATGCAAATAGTCAATACAGGAAAACATAGACAATTGTACCACATATAAAACTCATTCTTAATGTAGTAATTTGTTAGATTAAAAATAAAAGGATCATGTGAAATGCCACACATTAATATTAATTAAATGAAAGGAACCACTTTATTTAATTTTATTAGAGTAGGCTTAGAATTGAAAATTAGTTGGACATAAAGAGAAATTTCAGAAAGAGAAAAGTCAATTCTTCATGAAGATATAGTAATAGTTATCATGTATACCCTCAACCTCTCAGTGTTCTGTCATTTCTACAGTAAGAAACCTAAACTCTGCTTTAGAATATTTTATAATATTAGAAAATAGGTAACATGATCATGTGATATTTAATGTCTGTATATTTCTTTTGGAGTATTTGCCATTCACATCCCTATTTAAACTTAATTTCTACCCTCTGTTACTTCCTTGAACATTCTTCTGGCAAACATGATGATTTATTGTAGTCTTACAAGTGACCCGTACCGTGCTCGTTTTAACCTACTTCACAGGTGTGCTTTCCTACAAATAAATTCCTTGTTCCTCTACATCATGACTTAATCTATCCATCTTAGAAAATTAAGCAGCCTGAAATGTTTCACGACTGCTGAGCTCTCAGTGTTCTGGGAGGGACTGGAGTTAGTCCTCGGAGGACTTGTTTTGCTCTGCTGCGGTGTGCACTTCTTCAACATTTTTTACACTGACAGTTCCTGGTGCCAGGGATCTCATGACATACAATTCAGTTTTCTTTATTCTTAGGAGAACATTCTGCTCTTAGCAGAGGAAGATCAATCCCTGTACACACAAAGGATTCGATGTGGTGGCTTTGTGTGGGTTAGTTCTCTCTAATTTGGGTTGTTTCTTCTTGTGGGCTTATAGGCATCTGCTATTCATAATCTTGCTCAACTGTGAAACTCCTTTCTTCTAGGTGCTTTCATAATTTTAGTATCTATGTTCAGGTTTATGATTTATCTGAAATTATTTTTGTCTGATGTGTCAAGGGAAGGAGATTTAGTTTCTCCTCCACTCTCTTATTAGGGGGACTAATAAACCCTTGCTGAAAAGATTTTTCTTTCCCATTGAATTACATTGTTTCCTGTCAAAATAATCTAATTGCATTTCTGCAGAACTATTTTTTAATTCCTTTAAAAATATTTTTGAGAGTATAATATAGTTACATAATTTCCACTTTCCTTTTTCCCTGGCCAACTTCTTTGATGTACTTCCCCCTTGCTCTTTCTCAAATACAGGATATTACTTTCATTAATAAATAACTTTAATTGCTAAATACTTCAGTAAACCTCCTCAGCTCAGAAAATATTATTTGAATATATATGTTGATCTGTGGTACTGGCTAGCTAGTTCATGTGCTCTCTCACCCTCATCATTTCTTAATTGTCTGTAGTTCTTTGTCTAGGGTGACGCCTCCTGAGTTTCTCCATGTCTACTCTAGCATGCCCTTGTTCAGCTCACATTTAGATGGTCTTGTTGGTGAGATTTCAGGATACAACTTCTGACATTCTTAGAAGACACAGTCTCACAGCAAACTTCCTGATCCTCTGGCTCCTACAGTCTTTCAGCTCCTCTTCTGCAATGATCCTTGAGCCTTACGTTCAAGAGTTGTGTAGATGTACATCTTGGGACTCAGCTCCACAACTCCACATTGATCAGTTGTGGTTTTCTGTAATGGTCTCCATCTGTGTGCTCGCTTTTGTTTCTTTGGTGTATTAGTCAATACTATGCCTATGTCACAGGCTTGGTTCTGAGAGCTTTATAGTAAGTGTGGAATCCAAATATAAATTATTGTGGGGGTGTTATTGCTACTTTAAATCTCTTAGGTTTATAAATTCTGTTTTTTTAGCTTGATAACGTTTTCTTAATTTGAGATCCTAAAATTATTTTATGTCAATAAACTTAATTATTTTATTTTTTATGATCTTACTATTTTATGTGTGTACTGTTTTGTCTACATATATGTCTGTGTACTATGTACATGTCTGGTGCCTTTGGAAGCCAGTAGATGCATCAAATACTTTACAACTAGAATGTATTTACAAAAGGCTGTGGGCCACATGTGGGTGCTGAAAATCAAACCCTTGTCCTTTGGAAGAGCAGACAGTAGTTTTAATCTCTGAGCCATCTCTCTAGCCCATTGAAGTTATTTTTTATTATTAATAAATATTAGTTTTCTATAATGCTTTTTGTTTTTGGTAAATGTTACATATTCATGTAATTTATATCCAACATGTTTTTTTAATGTAGTGAGTTAATTATATTCTGAATGTACTTTAATAACCTTAAAGTCTGATAGTTTATCACAGGTTTCTGATAACTCAGTTTCTCCCTTTGTCTCTCTCTATCTCTCCGTCTATGTCTCTCTCTCTCTCTCTCTCTCTCTCTCTCTGCCTTTGTTTTTCTTCATTTATTTCTCTATCTGTCTCTTTCTTTCCTAATATAAAATGATCACTACTAGCTTACCTTGGCATTCCTTTTAATTCAAGTGTGAAATTCACTTTGTATTACAAATCATGGATTATTTTCTTTTCTTAATTTTGAAATAAACATACCAAAGAAAGTAATGAGCTTCACTATTGTATTTTCCTGCACAGTTTATGCTGCTATTACCCCTCCCTTTCCTTATCCCTCTGGTTCACCGTGCTGTTCCCCTTTCTTCCTCAGTAGCCCAAATTCTATACTCATGTCACAAGTCTTCTGTAGCTTTCTTGTCTTTCTGTGTCTTCCCCATTTGACTCTTTCTTAAGACCTCTCTTTCTACCCTCCTGCCCCTTTTCTAATTCTACAATGTATAGCCATACTCAGACTAAGAAAAAATATCAGAATTTCCATGTTCTTTTATTTTATTTTAATTTTTTTGCTGACCTTCCCATCTGTTTATCCAAAGTTTCTGTCAGTTTCAATCTGTACTTATCTAGAGTAGTTATTTTTAACAATAATCTTCAATGGTTCCCAGATGTAGGCTGTCTATGAGTTAAGGCTTTTAAAAAATTCCCCTTGATTGTAGGGTGTATTGTAGTTGCTTCTTTACAATGCTTGTTCTATCGCTGCATACCTGACACCGTGTATAATTGGAAAGCTTGTCCTGTTTTGTTTTTAGGAATATGTAAAGCTTTTCTATCTAATGGCAAGAGTCTAAAACTAAGCATCTGCATTTTACTAAATGTTGAAAATAAAAATGAACTGACTTAAATCTCTAAAAACTAAACTCATTTCTAACTGAACATGAGTGTTTCTTTGGCTAAACCTTGTTGCTACTCCCTCTGTTTTAATTAGTTTGAATATGTAATCATCAGGGTTATGGATGGTGATGTCCCTTTTGTAGTTACAGGTCTCTAGCACTGTAAAAATGGCATTACAGTTCTCACTGCTTGTGTTGTTTTATTTTTTGTTTTCCCTTTTCAGTGAAACTTTATTGCTTCATTGCTTTCACCTCCTTCATTCTCTTAAAAACAGAAGATGGGAACAAAAGAGTCACAGCCAGACATTATGCAGAGAGTGAGATACTATTGCATACTCAACTCTGAATGAATGTCTCCATCAAAATTCTCCTTTGCTTCTATGAGAAAAAAGTTTGTTGCCCTTGACTTCAGTTTTTCCTGCTAATTTCTCAGCCTCCCTCTTTCTCTCCTTACCTCTTCTCTGGAAGACACAGGCTCTAAGTTGTTGGCAGATTTCTTTAGGCTCAGAGATAAAGCCCGGAGCTGCTGAAGGGAGCATGTAGCCTGTAGAGTCCTCTGGAATATTCAATTCAAGGCTATTTGGCAACTGATATTTTTAGATAATATAGATTGGTAGATTTAACCACTTCCCAATTTATTTTTGGTGCATCGGAAAAGTACTTTAGTTTTTATGCCAAAACAAGGATTCAAGAACATGCGTTTTAGATTTTATGATGAAGCTTCAGCTGTGTCTTCTCTTCCCTCTTTGTACCCATAGTTTGAGGGACCCAATCGATACAGGAAAAGAGGAGGCAAAAAAGTGTAATACCTAGATGAACTAGGGGACACCAAAATTACAAGGCTTATCACAAGCAAAGCTTACATGAACTTCGAGAGACTGAGGCAGCTTGCACAGACCCTGCAATGATGGGAACCAAGTTCTTTGTATATATATTATGGATTCCAGTTTAGTGATTTTATGGAATTCCTGGGTGTGAGAATAAGTGGGTCCCTGATTCTTCTGCCTTCTCTTGGGCTTTTTTTCATTTTGTTTGTTTCTTCCTCTCTTTTATCCAATTTGGACTTGTTAGCTTTAAAAAAAATTTACTGCATAGTGTTTTATTATATTTTTATCCCTTAGAAGCCTGTTTGTTTTCTAAAGGCAGATAGGAAGAGAGTGGATCCAGATGAAGGAATGGTGGAGATGAATTTGAGGGGCTTAAAGGGAGAGAAAACCATAATCAGAAAGCATTATGTGAGGGGAAAAATCTGTTTTCAATAAAAAGGAAAAAACTGACCCGAATTCAGAAAGACAAAAACTACATGTTGTGTTTATGTATAGATCTTAGCTTGTAATGTGTTACATGTACAGATATAAGTGCATGTTACTATAGCTAGAGTAAAAAGTAAAATAATATAAAGAAAAAGTTGGAAATGAAATTGAGAGAGGAAAAAGAACATTTGAGGCAGAGTTGTGTAAACACCAATGGTCACGTGTAGCATGAAAGCAAAAAGAAGACAATCTGTGAAAGGGTCAGGGGTCAAAGAGATGAACCACATGAGCAGAAAAAGAATCTATCTATTAAAACACACTTTGTTTAAAAATAACATAATGATATATAATACAAGTATTAATCACAAATAAAATAAAAAACTGTATCATAGAAATCAACAGTACACAGATAGAGTGAAGTGATGCCTCCCTTCTGGTGTGAGTTACTATTCTATTTGCTTTTACCTTCTGATTACATTGTCCCACTCTAACCACATAAGCCTCCACTTAACACCTTCACAATCTGTATTCATAAAATAGTGGGCATATATTGGTACTTCATGAAGTTAAAATTGCCATAAATGCTTGTACAAATTCCCAATGGTGAAACGTACCTACAAGCCAAATCATGCGTACCTGAGTTTGATCTCCAGGACCCATTTGGTGGAAGGAAAAAACTGAGGCCCAGAAATTTTACTGTGACTTCAACATATGTATTTTAGTGAGCATAGTAGACACACATACACACACACTGAAAGAGAGAGAGAGAGAGAGAGAGAGAGAGAGAGAGAGAGAGAGAGAGAGAGAGCACATAACACACATAAATGTAATTTTATAAAGTAAATATAAATATTATTTTCAAGTATTGATCACAGTGACAAAAATCCTAATAGACCACTCTATAAAATTTATATAAGTCTCCCACTATTAATGTGTGTGTTTCATGTGGGATTTAATCTCTAGTAATGTTTCTTTTATGAATGAAGGTGCTCTTGCATTTGAGGCATTGATGTTCAGAATTAAGATGTCATCTTGGTAGATTCTTCCTATGATGAGTATGAAATGTCAATCTCTATGTCTTTTGATGACTTTCGGTTGAAAATCTACTTTATTAGATACTAGAATGGCTAGTGCAACTTGCTTCGTAGGTCCATTTTCTTGGAAAACCGTTTTCGGCCCCTTCACTCTGAGGAAATGTTGATCTTGGTTGCTGAGGTATGTTTCTTGTATGCAGCATAACGATGGCTCCTGTTTTTTGTATCCAATCTGTTAGACTGTGTCTTTTTATTGTGGAATTGAGTCCTTCAATGATGAGAGATATTAATGACCAATAATTAATTATTAATTTCTGTTATTTTGATGTTGGTCGTAGTTGTGTGTGTGTGTGTGTGTGTATGTGTGTGTGCATGCATGTGTGTGTTCCTCTTGAAAATCATCAGCATGCAACATTTATCTCGTTTGTTTGTTTATTTAATTAAAATATTATTCACTTTATATTGCAATCATAGCCTCCTCCATCATCTCCTTCTGGCTCTCCTCCCCCCTCTTCCCAATATTCCTTTCCCCTAGTCCTCAGAGGTAGGAAACCCTTCTCCCTTACCAACTAACCCACGCCTACCAAGTCTTATCCTCTTCCTGCATCCTGCATTCTCTTCCTCTGTGGCCTGGTAAGATACCCCACCAGGGAGAAGTGATCAAAGAGTAGGCAACAGAGTCCATGACAGGGACTTTTAAATAACTATTTTAATAACTATATTTCTTGCTAATTTTGGACCTGGTGTATAATACAGTTAAGTGTTCTTAATAGCAACTAAGATAAGTTTGTACACCCTAGTTTGTGGCATGTAAAATAAGAACAAAATAAAGAAGTGCTATGCATGAAAATAGAAAAGAGCAGTGTTTTGTTTGTTTGTGTTTTTGTTTATTTGTTTCTTTCTTTTTTTTGTTTTTGTTTGTTTTACAATCTTAGTTTTCTTCTGCCTTCCCAGTGTCTATAGGGAAATTGTTCAGTCTCCTTCCATTCCTTGTAGAAGCTATATGGCTACTTTATACAAAAAAGAATATTTGAGAAAACAAAATGCATTCAAACTAGAGAAAAAATTGTTTATATATATGGCCCATCTACATAAAACCTCATTTCTCACACATGTATACATATACATATATATTTGTATTATCACAAAATTTATGTGCATACCTATTTTTAATTCTCTAGGCCAGTATGCTCTGAGTGTAATTAGTAATATTTTGCTAAGAAGACAATGGTTCTTTATATTGCCAAGTGATCTTGTTTGCTGTGCTCCCATGCAATAAGGCTAAGTAAAGAATGAAAAGACACTATGTGGATGTAGTTTTCTGAACGGTAACAAGTAGTTGCCAGTGCAAGCATCTACATATGGAAAGGATGAAAAGGACAAAACCAAAACTCACAAGACATGGATGTTGGAGAAAACTGAAGAACATAATCTCATAAGGCATCTGGAAAGATGTCGCTAAACACACCAGCATGAAAAAATATCATAACTTAATGAAATAATAGTGAGTTTGTTTCTAGTCGGGAAAATCATACAGTAAAATCATACAATAAAAATATAGACAGCAGGAAACAGGTTGAAGACAAATATAAGATACTCACAGAGGTAAAGATATACACATGTAGATAAATATTTTGGAAAATGTACAAAAGACTGTGAAGGACAGGACTGAGGGAAAAGGCAAACATGAGTAGAAATGAGTAAATAATAGTAAAGGGTTAGAAATAAGCCAACATCTATGGGGGATGAAAGATACTAAATTAACTGCAATTTCTGTCCCTATAGTAATAAAACCCAAGTATTTGGAATGACTATAAAAATTTAGCAATGTACTTCAAGGAGAATTTCCACAAATAGGGAAGAATTGAATTTATACGTTTAAATGATATACTATGCCCTGGGAAAGATTCACCCAGAATGATTAACTGTGGCACAAACCCCAGGAACAGCTGGGCTAAATTCACCCAAAATTCTTTTTGTTATCTGGGCAAAGCGATCAACATACACTGGAGAAATAACAGAACACCGCAAGCTGTTTTTAAAAGAACAAAACAGAAATCCAACAAAACCACATACTCCACAGTATGAAGGGAAATGTTCTTAAATCTTTCAGCAAAACTGAGACCTAAAATATTATATGCAGACAAACCAGTTTTCACTTCCAAAAAATTTTATTAAAAATACATTTTTTACAATATATTCTATTAGTTTCCTTTCACCCACCCCACCCCAGATCCAACCCAAATGGCTTCCCAGCAATCAATACCCTTCTTTTCTCTCATTTAAAAACATCTAAAAAACATATAATAAAGAAAATAAGTAAAGCAAACCAACATAAGACAAAACAAATAAAGAAAAAGAAGAAAAAGATCCAAAGAAAAAGCATAAGAAACACACACATATAGATACAGAGGCACTTATATTTGCACACACACAAATGTCATAAGAACTAAACCCAAACCATAATGTATATTCAAAAGACCTATATTGTTAAAAAGGAAACTTTGAAAAATGCTTTTATGTTTATTTTGTATTGCTTATACTGCTGGGCATGTGGCATGCCCTTAAATATGATTTGTAAATTGTAGTATGGTTATTCTGTACTATATGAATAATAGCAGTGTCCAAGGGTCAATGTATTAATCTCACCAAGAAGGGGAAATAGAATAGACAAAAGAAGACTTCAAGAGAAAGAGCAGGATAGGAGAAGGAGTGCGAGAGAAATGAGTGTGGGAATCTGATGTGGGCGTCGTAGGAGAAGAGAAGGCTTCCAGAGAGAACAGAAACTGTATCCTGGGTCATCTGGGAGACAAGGTGGAGACCTACAGCAGGTTTGGCTCCTGGGAGGATAAGGGCTGACAGCCTAGCATAACTGTCCTCTGAGTGTCCCCATCCAGAAATGGATGGAAACAGGTCCTGAGGCTCACAGCCAAGCAGATCTCAAGAAGCCTTGTGGAAGAGTGGGAGGAAGCATAGAAGAACATAGTACCTAATTATCATATGGGAAGGCAATTGAGTGAGACTCATGAGTTAAATCAAATAGCTCTTGTGTAGGGTCATGCTCCAAACACAGACAGGCATCTGTATGTAGAGATGCTTTACAAATGAGGTGAGGAAAAGAAGAGGAATCCCTGCTGAGAAGTGGAGTCCTTCATTCTGTCCTGAGCTGAGAGAGCTTTCTAGAGATGGTGAATTGCGACTTTGGTAGCAGGATCTCAACACAGGTGTTGGTTCTACTGTGTTTAGAAGAGTTTGTTTTCTTGGGGGCTCTGCTGGCTCTTAAAATCTTTCTGCATCCTCATCTACACATGCTCTGGTCCCTGAAGGGAATGAACTGATGGAGACTTACCATTTAAGACCAAGTTCTCAAAGGTGTATCACTCTTTGCGCATTGTCCAGGTGTATTTGTTCCCATTTACATCAGGATCAACCTTCTCTAATGATGCAGGAGCAGAACACTGACCAACAATAACGGCAGAATTTTGCCACAAGTCATTTTATGGCTCCCTTTTTTAGCATGAAAATAGTATTTGGTTTTTCCCTTATGTGAATCTCCAACCTAGTCTCAGGTTCTTGGTAACCTGTGAGGTTTCAGGGGTGGGTTTCATCTCATGGAGAGGGCCTTTAAACCAACCAGATATTGCTTGGTAACTCTGTCAAACTTTGTGCCATTGCTGCATCAGAGTGTCTTACAGGCAGGATACCATTGCAGATTAAAGGTTTTTAGCTGCTTTGGTGTTTGCTTTTCTTTCTGGTAGCATTTAAAGCACATTTAAGTACCATGAACACTACTCAGAAGAAGCAAGGGCTCTATATAGGTACCTGCTTGAATTTGTCCTGTTGAACGAGTTGTGTAGAGGTTGTCTTTACCAGTTAGGCTTTACCATCAGATTATAGAGAATAATCAATAGCATTGGGGCTCCTTTGGACAACAACTTAATTAGATATAACCTATTTTTAGGAATGAAGGTTTCATTTGGTGATGAAAGAAGTCTAAAATGGGGCTTTGTCTCCCTGGTTATTTGGTGATTCCATTGATGTTTATTTTGTGTGTGTATATATTAAAGAAACTTCTGTTGTATTAAGTATCTATACAGCGTGGCACTGCAAACGACCCTTAGTTTTATTTGCCCCTTCATGGATTGCTCTTTCACCTCTTTTTTCTTTCCACTTCTTGTTTGATCCTTCCATTTTTAATGACAACCATTTATCCACAACTATCTATTCTATTTTTCCCTTTCCATAGAGATTAACCTTTCCTCCATAGCTATTAACTCTATAACTAACCTCTGGAGTTATAAACAGATGATAAAGACTTCACAGCTAGCATGTATGTACACAAATACAGAACAAATGCACAAGATATTTGTCTTTCTTTGTCTGGCTCACTTCATGCAAAATAAGCTTTTAAAAGCCCTGTCTATTTGCTTGCAAATTCTACTCCTTTCAGCAATTAATTAATATTTCATGTGTAAGTGTATCACATTTCCTTCTCCATTCTTATGTCAATGTATATCTAGGCTGTCTCCAATTAATGGGCATTATGGGTAGAGGAGCAATGAACATGGTGGAGTATAACTAGTTATTGTGGTAGATTGATTTCTATTTTCCTGAGGAAGTGCAACACTGATTTACATAATTATAATACAAGTTTGCACTCCTACCAAAAATAGTTTTATCATTGCTCCACATCCTTGCCACCATGAACTGTCATTTGTTTTATTGATCTTGGCCATTCTGTGAGGTGTAAGTAGTTTTGATTTGCATTTTCCTGATTATTAAGCATCTTGTACTTTTCTTTAAATGCTTCTCAGGCATTTATGTTTCAGCTTTTGAGAATTATGTTTAGATCAGTACCCTGTAGGAATAAGGTTATTCAAATGCTTATTTCTGTATCTCTCATATCTGGTTGCAAGCCTTGTTCTATGAATCTTCTACCCCAGTGCTGTATAAACTCTATTCCTCAGTTGTGCCCTGATATGTTAATAAAACAGCTTACAGTCAATCGCTGATCAGGGGCAAGAATAGGGATAGACTTCCTGCCAACCAGGGGAGGAGGTGTTAGAAGAGGAAGTACATGATTCAGCAGGGGATTCAGCCACAGGCAGAGGTACAGGAGAAATGAAGAAGATTCAGATGGAGCAAAGAAAGAACTAAAAAGCAAGTAATTGGGATTTTGAGAAAAGATGGAATCAGGATAACACAGAGGATTAAGAACAGATTTAAACTGCTTAAGATTGTGTTATAAAACCTTGTAAACAGATATAAAACAGTCTCAATTATTTGTGTGGTATCCAGGTTAAGAGCAAAAATAAAAGAAACAAATGCAGTTATATAAAAATAACACTAACAGTATCCCATTTTTAAGTTGGTAATTTGCTTTCTTGATAATCAGTTTCTTTGGTTCTTTATATATTTTAGATAACAGTCCTCTCTTGGATATATAGTAGGTGAAGATATTTTTTCATTTTCTATGCCGCTGCTTTCTCTGTATTATAGGGCCTTTTGCTATATAGACACTTCTCAGTTTCATGAGATCTCATTTCTTAATTTTTTTTAGTGCCTGTAATAATACTGTTCTACTTAGAAAATCTTTTTCTGTGTGAATAAGTTCAAGACTGCATTCCACTTTCTCATCTATCTGATTCAGTGTAGGTGGTCTTATTTTGAGGTCATCAATCCACTTGGAGTTGAATTTTGTGGAGAATGATAAAGATGAACCTAGTTGCATTCTTCTGTACACCGACATCAGTAGATCAGAGCCATTTGTAAAAATTTTCCCCTTGTGTCTTTCTAAATTTTTTATATAAAAAATCAGGTATTCATAGATATGTGAACTTATGTGGGGTCCTTAAATTCCATCTCATTGATCAAAATGTTTGTTTTGTGCTGATATTATACTTATTTTCATTACAATATCTCTAGTATGATTTGATATTGGGGATGGTGATACCTCCCATATTTCTTTGATTATTCAGGATTGTTTTAGCATTATTTTGGTTTGTTTGTATTGCCATATGAAACAGAAATTGTGCTTTCAAGTTCTGTGAAGAATCCATTTGGAATTTTGATGGGTATTGTATTGGATCTTTAGAATGCTTTTGATAGGATGGTCATTTTTACTATATTAATCTTACTTATCCACAAGCATGGGAAATCTTTCCAACTTCGGATATATTCTTTAACTTATTTCTTCAGTGTTGTAAAGGATTTATCATAGAAGACATTCACAGCTTGGTTATCATCACCTCAAGATATATTTTTGAATCTGTTATGAAAAGATGTTTTCTCATTTCCTTCTCAGTCTAATTGCTATTTGTATATAAGAGGGTACTAATTGTGTGTGTGTGTGTGTGTGTGTGTGTGTGTGTGTGTGTTAGCTTTATATTCTGCCAATTTTCTGGAAATGTTTAACAGCTGTAACAGTTTCTATAGAAGCCAAAAATGGAATTTTTATGGACATATATGTATATGTATATACATATGTCCTCTGCAAATAAGGGAATAATGAGTTCTTCCTTTTCTACTTGTAGCACTTTGATTCTGCAACTTGTTGTATTTTTCTTTTTTTATTAATTTATTCAGATTACATCTCAATTGTTATCCCATCACTTGCATCCTCCCATTCCTTGCTCCCTCCTGCTTTCACCCTATTCACCTCCCCTAGGTCTGTGACTGAGGGGCCTCCTCCACCCACTATATGGTCAAGGCTATCAAGTCTCATCTTGGAAGCTTGCTTATTCTTTCTTTGAATGCCAACAGGCCTCCCAATCAAGGGGAAGTGCTCAATACGGGCCACCAGAGTTCATGTCAGACTCAGTCCCTCTCTCCTTATAACTGGAGAATGTCCTGTCCTTTGAGTAGATCAGAGGAGGGGTTTGATGTTTAGTACTTGTATTTCCTTGGTTAGTGCCACAGTTTGAGCAGACCCCCATGGGCCCCGATCCACCCATCATGAGGTTCTGCTTGTAGGTTTCTAGGACCCTCTGGATCTTTTTCTATTTCCCCATTCTCCTATATTTATCATACCAAGAGTCCCAATGTGATGTCCTCACATCTATCCCAATCTCCTGGTAAGTGAAGACTTTCATGGGACATGCCTTTTGGGCTAGTGACCAATTATAAGTGAGTATACACCATGTGAGTCTTTCTGCTTCTGAGGTAACTTACTCAGTATGATCATTTCCGGTTCCATCCATTTGTCCACAAATTTCCGGATTTCCTTGTTTTTTATAGCTGAGTAGCACTCCATAGTGTAAATGTACCACAGTTTCTTTATCCATTCTTCCACTGAGGGGCATTTGGGCTATTTTCAGGTTGTAGCTAATATGAATAAGGCTGCTATGAACATGGTTGAGCATATGTCCTTGATGTGTGGTGTAGCATTTTCTGGGTATATTCCAAGAAGTGGAATAGCTGGGTCTTGAGGAAGCCCTATTTCAGTTTTCTGAGAAAGCACCAGATAGATTTCCAAAATGGCTGTACAAGCTTTGCATTCCCACCAGCAATGAAGGAGTGTTCCTCTTTCTCCACATTGTCACCAGCATCTAGTGTCCCTTGAATTTTTGATCTTAGCCATTCTGATGGGAGTAAGATGGAATCTCAGAGTTGTTTTGATTTGCATTTCCCTGATGACTAAGGAGGTTGAGCATTTCTTTAAGTGTTTCTCAGCCATTTGATATACCTCTGTTGAGAATTATCTGTTTAGTTCTGAGCCCCATTTCTTAAATGGGTTATTGAGTTTGGTGGTATTTAATTTCTTGAGTTCTTTATATATTTATATATACCTTTGTCAGATGTAGGGTTGGTGAACTTTTGGATGTGATCTTATATTCAGTTTGCAAGTATTTTACTGATAATTTTCACATCTATGTCCATAAGGGAATTTGGCCTGTAAGTCTCTTTCTTTCTTCGGTCTTTCTGTGCCTTTGTTATTAGTGTAGCTGTGTCCTCATAATAAAAATTAGACAATATTCCTTCTGAAATAGTTTAAGAAATATTGGTGTCAAATCTTCTTTGGAAAAAAGACAGAATTCTGTGAAAACCCGTATAGTTCTTTTCATTTTGTGTGTGAGACTTTTAGTTCTATTTCTTTAGGGTGTTCTAATACAGTTATCTGATCTTGGTTTCACTTTGGTAGGAAGTATATCATATGAAGATAATACCCTCTTTTAGATTTTTCCAGTTTCGCAATGTCTAGGTTTTTAAAATGTGTCCATATGTTTCTTTTGATTTTCTCATGTATATCTTCTTATGTCCTTGTTTCCCTCTCTAATTTTGTTAAAATAGATCTTCTCTTTTGCCCTTTAGTTAATTTGACTGTTTGGGAAGCTTATTGGTTTTCTCAGAGAAACAACTATTTGTGTCATCTATTCTTTGAATTTTCTGTTTGCTCTGATTTTGTAGTTTTCACCCTTGGGTTTATTTCTTGGCATATATTCCTTTGGAGTGTGGCGTCTTCATTTTGTTCTAGAGCTTTCATGCATGCCAGTGAGATAATAATATGAAATGTCTCCATTTTCTTCTTTTTTTCTATTTTACATAGGCACTTAGTGCTGTGGGCTTTCTTTTTAGAACTGCCTTCATTGTGCCACATAAATTTGAGTATGTTGTGTTTTCACCTTCATTCAATTTGAAAAGTTTTTAATGCCTTTCTCAATTTCTGACTTCACTAATTCTTCATTGAGGAATGAATTGCTCAGTTTCGATGAGTTTGTAACTCGTTCTGTAATTTCTGATTTTGTTGATATCCAACTTTAATCCATGGTGGTCAGAAAGATACATGATATTATCTCAATTTTCTTGTATCTGTTGAGACTTGTTTCTGTGCAAGTATGTTGCACAGAATATTCTCATCTGAGAATATTTGTTCCTTGTGATTTCTTTGCTGTGGCTAATAGTTTCATGTTGACGGTTTCCTTCCAGTGCATTCTGGAAGTGCATTGTAGATGTCTACTGCTTAAATATGATTTTATTATGCAATAACTATCTTTTTATCTATTATGATTCAAAGTTTTATGGGGTGGCATCTGTGGCCTCTTTGATTTTGTAGAACATCTATCTAAGTTCTTCTGGCTTTTAAAGTCTCCAGTTAAAAGTCAAGTATTAATCTAATAGGTTTTCCTATATGTGTTATTTAATCTTTGCCTTTGGAGCTTTTCACATACTTTCTTTGTTCTCTAATATTTTGATTATTATGTTTTAAGGGACTTTCTTTTTGGTGCAGTCTATTTGGTGTCCTGTATGCTTTTGGTACTGTGACTGGCACCCCCATCATATTACGAAAATCTCCTATAATTTTGTTTAAAATATTTTCTGTGCCATTGACCTTGGCTTCCTCTTCCTCCTCTAATCTTATTACTTATAGATCTTGTTTTCACCTTGTCCCAAATTTCCCAGAATGTTTTAGATTGAATATTTTCTTTGATGGAGGTATCTATTTCTTCTACCTTGTCTTCTATTCCTGACATACTTTTTTTTCTCTCTTGTGTTGCTTTGGTGATGCTTGCCTCTAAAGTTGCTGTACAAGTTTTAAACATTTCCATTTCCAGTTTTCTTTCAGTTTGAGTTTTACAAAAATATTCCCTTTACACTTTCAAGTTTTAAACAGTTTTCTTCATAGCATTATACTATATGTTTATGGATTCATAGACTCCATTATGTATTTATTCATATCCTCTTTAAGCTCCTTGATCATATTCATAAATTTTGAAGTCCTTGTCTTCTACTTAGCTATCTTGTACTTCTCAGGGTCTACTATAGTAGGGTTGCTGCACTCTAGAGTAAATATATATTTCTGGCTGTTATTGTGTGTGTTTTTACATTGACATTAAGGCATCTGGATTGGGGATGATTATAATTTTAGGCATTGATATCTGATGTTGTGTTATTATGTAGATGCTCTTTTCCTTCTTTGTGTTGTTCTCTCTGGTTCTCAGGAGACTGTTGTAGTGTGTGTTGCCTGGAAGAAAATGCTTTTAAAATTCTTCCTGTTGTGACCACTGGGGTTTCAGGGTAAAATGTGTGTCTAGGTATTGACAGCTGGCAGAACATATGGGGTAGGCTAGATGGGGGAAGTCTGGCACGGTCCATGAGAGTGAATAAAACTGAATTTCTACCATGAGCATGAGATCTTTAGAGTCCCCAGAGAATGGAAGCAGAAGAAATACCATGAATTATGTATTTTGCTTTGTTTTTAAATATTTGTGGAATCCTGCTATTGAGGTCAAATTCTGATATTTATGGATAGCCTCTGAGTTTGTACATGACCATGGGACTCCCTTTCTCAGGAGGATTCCCTCTTCACTTGATCTGTGGAGCCCTAGATCCCTTAAGAAGTGTCACATAGCCCTAAGGAAAGCTTACAGGCAACACTCTTTCCTGACAAGAAACCTGTTCAGCAACCTGGGGATACCTACCCTATGCTAATAAGATGTCTTGGTGTCTTGGCTTTCAACCAATGACCTTTAAACCTTAGCTGGAGATTCTCCCCCCACCCATAGGATAATTAAGTACTTCTTTTCATTCTTATATTAGAGCTGTTTTGTTATATATCCAGGGCACCCCTACCCTTGGAGAATCAAACACATTCAAGCTTGAAACGTCCCCATTACCCAAGATTCACAATGTCCCTGATTTAAGAAAATAATGCCTTCCCTGCTTTCACTCCCTATCTCTACCAGTTTCTGAGACTTATTCAGCAGAAGAATGGCCATTCAGACAGTGATGGAGGAACTGCCTTGGCAGCTACTAAAGCATGCTCAGTGTTGATCACAGGTTGGATCAACAGGCCTGTATCTTCCCAGACCTGCTGTCTGACAAGATTTTGACATCTGCCAGATTCCTCTGCCATGCTTAGAATAGTAGCTTATCACAGGGCGCTAACACTTTTGTTATCATAATGGGCTTTGAAACTCCCCATTTTCCACTGCCATCTGATACCAGAAATCTCATTGTAAAAGAGCTAACTGCAATGCCCACTGGAAAATTCATTTCCACCTCTCCCTGGGAGACAAGGAACCTTGCCTGGCCTATGGCCCTTTCCCTGAGCATTCTAAGATGCTCCTGAGAGAGAACCAGGATCTTTGATCTAGAGGTCCTTCTGTTCCTGTTTGGAAGCAAACAGTGCCTGGATGAGCCTGCTGGATGTAGAATGACAAATATTAACCAGCAGTTGCTAGCTTAAGTCATTATTATTTTGTATTATTCTGGAACATTATTCTTAACTGTGATTCTGTTTCTCTTATTCCTAAAAGGAATTTTGGAAATGTCTGGATGCATTTCAGATTGTCATAAAGGGGATTATGACAAAGAATTGGGAAGCCCTTATGTTAGTATTAACAAAGTAGAGAAGCAATATTCTAGAAAAATATGACTTTCATAAACATTAACTTTGAGTTAAAATAGAAAAGAAAACCTCAGAGGGCTGAAGAGATGGCTCAGCATTTAAGAATACTGTTCGTTCTCTGAAAAGATGTACATTCAATTGCCAACACCCACATAGTGTTCACAACGGTCTCTAACTCCAGTTCCAAAAATATGATGTCCACTTTTTGTGTCCTAAGGTATTAGGCATGCACAGATGTATATTCAAACAAAACTCCCATACACATTAAGTAAGAAGGTAAATAAATACATGAAAAAAAAGAAAAGCCCAACGAACACCAGAACTTAAAGATGTCATATTAATCGCCTTTTGCTTTATGACAAAATTCTGCTGTATTAACCAGCTTAAAATGAGGAGATTTTATTATCAAATTTTACCTATGTGAACCAAATTCTAAAAGGATTCAAGTATGAAGTTCTTGCTAGGAGGATCCCACAGTACTTGAAAGATTTTTGCAGGATACTAAATATCTAGAAACCTTGCTGGAGTAAATAACTGTGTTCAAGAGTGCTCACCCTTAGGGCTAGAAAACTGGTACTGCCACTGGCCAAGATCCTTCGTTCCTTCCAATTGGTTTCAGCATAGGATGCTCAAATATCCTCATAGCAGTGCAGTAGAGCCAAGAAACCAGAGAGTGAGTCAAATGTTGTTTTTAAACTTAATTTCTAGAAGATGAACATCTCTATGGCATTTTCTTCTATTGGTTACAGAATATCAACTGGCACTCTCTGGGAAAAATATATTGGATCCAGATTTTGAAGAGCTTTGATCACAGAGGTCTTTCCAACAAAATTGGAATAGCAATTATATTATTGATAGATGACTACAGCTTTGATTTTTCTGCTAGAATATTAAGAGAACATCAAACAGAAATCCATGGGATATTTTGTTTCTTGTCATATTATAAACTGTAAACTGATAGCAATAGTTCTTACACAGACCTTGTAAGTTGACAAAACCCATGGCACCATATGAAAAAAGGAAACAATTCCCTTTTCAGAGATAATGTTGAATAAGACATGGTAGATGCACATAGATTACCTAGACTGCTTTTTATCCATATGTCCTCAGAAGAAATCGATATGCGGCATCAAATCGTTGAAACTTTTTCCTACATTTAGTGGAACTGTGCCCCCAGCATGATGAAACCATTGCTATGGTAAAACAGCCTCTGTCATGGTGTGAATTAAGCCCATTCAGGGTCATATCAATGACCATTTTTTCTGAGAAGGGGAGAGGCATCACCAGCCTCTTCTCCACACTTCCAGCCATCTATCTTTTCTGGCAGCAGCATGTGATCTTAATGGGTGTTAGTATTCAGCAGATTGAAGGTTGGTTGAGCTAGGGGTTGAACTGATATAATTTTCTTTAGTTGTTACATATGTTGGATACAGGGCAGATATTAGTAACGTAGCATCCAGGAGACATCTACACTTCTGTATGTAACCCATCATCCATGTTCCTGGAAGTCACAACAACAAATTCATTAGCCATCAAGCAGAAGTTTGATAGAATCATTTCTGTGGACTGCTGATGCCCTATCTGGCATAAATAGCAATTTTGTATATCTTCTCTGGAAAAGACACATAACACCACAATAATTTGTGAAATCCAATTCCATTGCCTACAGAAGTTCAACTTTAAAAATAGAAAGATGCATGTTTATTTTAATAGAAGAAAATAATAGTCTTAGCAAAGAAAAAGCAGGCATTTTCAAATAATAGCATTTACTATAAATCCACAGTGTGTATACCAACATGATGCTGATAAATGTAAAAAAGTCATAAAAACAGAATACAGGGGACGGAATGGAAGACAGGTGAATAGACTAAATATAAATAGGAATTTATTGTATTTAGAGATAGGCAGTTTGCTATTATTGCCAAAGCATGGTTTTCCAGCAGGCAAAGATGATGTATCCTGAACACTAATGTGTGCTTTTTTGCAATCTTTACAAAAAATACAAGGATCTGCCATAAATGGTCCTGTTTTTATTATGGATATGGAGTAAAGTATAAAGGAGAGGATATTAGAATTTTATCTGTACCACCATAGGAAAAGTGAAGAAATCATGACCTAACGTAGGTGGGTCTAATCTACTGCTCTATGTTTATCCATTCTATGGAGGTGAGCTTCTGTAGATCATTCTACGGATCAGTGTTTCTTTTGGTTCTCAGACTGTCTCCAAAGTCCTTAGCACCCCAACACCAGGGAGTATAGGTGTGTGCCATCCCAGCCAAGTTCCCTTTGTGGGTTTTCAACTTTTCTGATTTTATATAATCTTTTAAATGTTATTCTGGTAATATCCTGCTTGTTTCTTCTGCAACATATGCATAATAGTTTCTTTTCAAGTATGTATACGTATGAGTGTCCATGCTTGTGCATATATGTACATTCATGTGTGTTAATGCAAGCACACACATGTCACGACACTCATGTGGAGGTCATAGGACAACCTTGGGTATCAACAACTAGGTTGGTTTTCACCTGTCACCCTGTCTAGAGATGTCTCTGTTTATTTTCTAGTGCGTCTGCCAGGTTAGATGGAGCACAGGAATTCTCTTGTCTTTCTTTTCCATTTCCCTTGATGTACACAGGCTATATATTGTATTTTGCTCAGATCCTGAGGATTTCAACTCAGATTTTCACATTTGTACTCCTAGTGTCTGTATCCACAAAGGCATCTCCCCAAACCATAGTAATTTCTTTAGAGCAGTCACTCCCAGTCCTTCCTTAGCTATATTTTGGGGTGGTCTAGAGAACTTCTACAGAAAAATTGGTGTCCCAAGTTTTCCAGGGATTCTGAAATAATTAAACTGAAGTGTCCTTATTAGAGATTATAAAAATCCTTGCAGAAGGGCCAAATATGTCAATAAACCTAATATCCTTGTATAAGAAGAAATGATTGTTTGCTTACAAATTGTAGATATACTTAAATGCTTGGTGGGTGGGTGTAAGTAGTGTTCAAGATGGTGATTTTCTATTTCCCTCAGCAGTATGAATGACCTCTCTTTGGTTTGTTATCCAGCCTCATCTTGTCTTATTTCTTAATCTTGATCATTAGTGTTCATATAAAGGTAGAACCATGCTTCCATCTTATACTTCTTTGTTTAGTTATATAATAATGTGTTTATATGTTCATAAAGTCTTCAGGCTACCTCTTCTGCTAAACATTGGTTAACATATGGTCCCCTTGTTCTATTTACTTGTTTATCTTTTTATATTGGTTAATGGGAATTGTTATATATTCTAAACATTAATTCATTGTCAGTTTTATCTGCTCCAAGATCTGTATATACTAAGGACAGAATATTCATTTCAGTGCCTGATCCCCAGACAGCTTTTAATCCCCCTTTCTTTTCCCCTCAAACCACTCTGGACATGCCAATAAGCAAACCCATGTGGGCTCTCGCTTGGAAATTGAAAGGTTGCAACTCATCTCTGGAAACTTCATTCTGGACACACTGCCTACTCACAGTTAAAGCAAAGACAACTTATTTGATGTTGCCAGCCACTCAAGTAAACTTGCACTCTTGGCTCCTAAAGAAGCCTTGTATAGAAATAAGCCCTTTCCTATGAGTTCTATTGGTCTCAGTATACTGTGATTATCTGATATAAGATGAAATATTGAAACACGGTTTTTGACTGTGAAATGGCACCAATTATAACGGTTACTGTAATGGTTACTATAATGGTACTTCTTATCTTCAGAGTCCCTTCAAAGTCTAAATCTGCTGTCTATTCAACTGGATGTCCATATTGCATCTGTTGGCTTCCTTATAACTTGTAAAGTTGTGAGTGTGTGCTCATGTTTATTAATGAAGACCAAGGAGACATAGCATGGACATCTGGAATAGGTATCATTAGCATAATTAAATTCCTTCCTGGTGTAATAAATTCAGATTATGGTAACAGAAATCTTTCTGATGAATACACAGAGAAGGGAGTTGAATGAGATCTTATCACTAATTTTCTTTACAATACCAAAGCAATATTGTGTTTTTGTATTAATTCTGTCATTCCAATGAAATTTTTAGGTAAATAAGGAAACAACAGTCTATAAGATGCCTAGAACTTCACATTCTGACCTACAGTTGTTTAATTGTTCTTGTTTTCTTAGCCTTTTAAAAAGGGCATTCCTTCAAATTTATTTATATAGATATATATATATATATATATATATATATATATATATGGAGTTACTTTATATTATACTACATGAATAAACTACTTAATCTTCAAATCATGAATAAGCATGTTTATTTTTATTTTGAGACATAGTTTCATGTAGATCACTTTGACTTTATACTTCGCACATAGTCAAGATTAGTCTTGAATTCCTGCTCCTCTCACATTCAGTTCCTGTGTCCTATGAGTACAGATGTGATCCATTACACTGAAGCCATTTATCATTTCTTTACTTTAAAAACATTCCCATTTTCAAGGTTCAGAGATATACAGACTCACATAAACAAGTTAAAAGTGTTTCTTTTTTCCTTTTCTTTTAATGGAATCTCAACAAAAGCAACAACAATAACAAGAGACATAAAGGTAAGAAGGACCACAGGGTAGAATTCAGTATCTCAGCTGGTGTCACAGGAATGCTCACCAGAGTCATGAACAGACACTGCAGAGTATTGTGCAGTCATTTTTTTCAGCTTTAAAAACAAATTAGGCATCAAAATTTTCTGTCATTGTTATGAGAATAAAATTGGCAAGGTGTTGGTGGTGCACTTGGAGGCAGATCTCTGAATTCGAGAACATCTTGGTCAAAAGAGCCAGGCCTTCTTATTCAGAGAAATTGTCTCAAAAGACAGAACAAAACAAAACAAGAACAAACAAACAAAAAACAAAAACAAGAAACAAAACAGAAAAAGAGAAAGAAAAAGAGATGAATAACCGATAAAATTATAGATTTGTTTTTAAGGTGAGTCAAAGAAGAAATTGAATGAAAACACCCAACATAATTTGTAGAACCTTACAATAGTTAGCCCGATAAGGGCTGGCAATGACTGCTGTGGCAGATAAAAATTAAGAGTTTTGCAACTTACGTTTCATAATTTTTTCTAACCCATTCTGCTTACATAAGATTTAGCTCTCTTGAAAAGATAAGTTATTAATCCCAAATGCCTAATACCATTTTGGAGGTGTTATAGTTACCCCATCTTCATCTTTGAAATCTGTTCTTTCTCATTTTGTAAAGTTCCTGAGTGATCCTCACAGGATGAGATTCTGCAGTCTTTACAAGCCCCATGTAAAAGTTATCAGTTTCCAAATGGCATTTCAGAATCATGCACTTCAGCCTGATTCTGGACACTTTTACTCCATACATGTGCAATATAGTATTTTATTGAGAGAAACAATTAAACATTGTTTCCTTCACAATAATGTCATGTGACTCCTTGTCATTAATTCATAGATTTTACTGTACAGCATATTATGCCAGAGCTCAGAAATTGTATACATACTTCCCATTTGAAATTCCTTTTCTTTTCTCTTCCTTTTAAGATAGCTCAGCCTACTTTGCAAAGAGATATCACAGAAGGATAATTATTCATCATTTAAAAACTAGAATGTGTACTAGAAGAGAAAACAGCAATTACAAAATAAGCAGCTATGGTTACAATGGAATTTATAAAGGTTAAAGTTGAATTAATCATATGGAAATGTGATGTTTTAAGACACATATTAAGAAAATTATAACTGGAGTGTGTAAAGCAAAAGAAAAAGTCCATTTTGTTGTTGCTACCAGTATCCCCTTGTCTCATCAAGTCCTGTCTGGAGTGAGTATATCTTCTTCCCCTGTGGCCTAGCAAGGCAATCTCACCAAGCAGAAATGATTAAAAAGAGAGTCTATGTCAGAGAGAGCCCCCACTCTCTTTACTCCCCCACTTCCAAGCTTGCCCTCAGCTACACTTTTGTAGGGGGCCTAGGTCCAGCCCATGCAAGGCCTTTGGTTGGTGCTTTAGTCTTGGCAGGCCCCCTGGCCCTGGTTAGTTGGCTCTGTTGATCTTCTTAGGAGGATTCTGTCACCTACAGGTCCTTTTCTCCTTCCCCTCACTTCTCTGAAAGGTTCCCTATGCAATGCCTAATGTTTGACTATGAGTCTAAGCATCTGTTTTTTGACACTGCTAGGTGGAGCCCCTCAGAGGACAACTCTGTTTGACTCCTGTCCGCAAGCATAACAGAGTATCAATAATGTCAGGGGTTGTTTCTCTCCCATGAGCTAGGTCTTGGGATGGACCAGGCATTGGCCGGATAATCCCTCAATCTCAGCTATATCTGCATATCTTCTAGGTGGAGTGAATTTTGGGTCAAAGGTCTTGTGCATGGGTTGGTGTTCCTCTCCCTCTACTAAGAGAGTTGTCTAGTTTGAGGTTGTTCTATTCAGTTTCTATGGCCCCTGCTACTAGGAATCTCTATTAGAGTCCTTCTCATATCTCCTGGGAACCTACCATGACAAAAGTCTCTAGTTTGTCACAGAGATGCCCCTGCCCACCAGCCTTTTGTTTTCCAGTCCCTGCTCCCCTCAGGTCTGCTTTCCCACCTCATATCTCTCTGTGTTTGTTCTCCAACATTGTTCCCTCTCTTTAACCACTACCTATGTCTATTCTATTTCCCCTTCTGAGTGAGGTTTAAGCATCCTCCCTAGGATCCTCCTTGTTAGTTATCTTCTTTAGATCTGTGCATTGTGGTATGCTTATCCTGTACTATATAGCTAAAATTCACTTATGGGCACATACCATCTGTGTCTTTCTGGGTCTGGGCTACCTCACTCAGGATGACCCTTTCTAGTTCCATCCATTTGCTTTCAAATTTCATGATTTCTTTGTTTTTAATCGCTGAGTAGCATTCAGTTGTGTAAATGTGCCACAATTTCTTTATCTATTCTTCAGTTGAGGGACATCATGATTGTTTCCAGATTCTGGCTATTATGAATAAAGCTGCTATGTACATATTTGAGCATGTGTCCTTGTTGTATGATGAAGTGTCATTTGAGTATATACCAAGGAATGGTATAGCTGGGTCTTGAGGCAAAACTATTCGCAATTTTCAGAGAAAGCAGATTGATTACCAAAGTGGATATACAAGTTTGCTTTCCCACCAGCAATGGAGGAGTGTTCCACTTTCTCCCCATCCTCGCCAGCATGTGTTGTTACTTGAGTTCATGATCTTAGCCCTTCTGATGGGTGTAAGGTGGAATCACGAAGTCGTTTTGATTTGCATTTTGCCGATGACTAAGGACGTTGAACATTGCTTTAAGTGCTTCTCCACTATTTAAAATTCCTCTGTTAAGAATTCTGTTTAGCTCTGTACCTCATTTTGTAATTGAGTTATTTTGTTTCTTGGTGTTTAATGTTTGAATTGTTAAACTATTATATTCATTGTGTTAAAAAAATCAGGTTTTGGTTTTTAGGGGTTCTGAAGTTAATGTTGATTGTGGTGGTTCCACAAAGCAGTTTCTACTTTTCAGCAACTGTAATTTGTTTACTTAATAACATCTGACATATACATATATATATACATATATATATGTATGTGTATATATATTCTGTGGAAAACAATGAAAACCATTAGAAGATATGAGTTAAAATTAACTTCCATATAATTTTACTATCTCCTTACATATTTCATACCATATTACATATGGCTGCTAAACTTTATTTTACTAATTTTAATACTTAGCCATTATAGTGAATTTGAGAAATATAGATTCATTAAGAATTATACATTTATTTAACCAGAAATCACTTCTATTAATATGTCAACTCTTTTTCCTTTTTAATCTTTATTTGTGTGGAGTAGAGAGATGCCTTGGTAATTAATGGTAATTGAACATCTTGTAAAGGTCCTAAACTCAATTTACAGATGATATCTTTCTATATGTAACAAACCTTAAAGACTGCATCAAAATCTCTGATAATGATAAACAATTTCAGCAAATTAGCAGTATAAATATATATACATGGCATGCCACCATGCTCAACACCAGTTACATAAAGCATGTATATTTAGAAATCCACTAGGGAAATCATCCACATATAGAGAATGCCATAGAATATTATGAATTCATGAAGAAAAATGTTCAGGAAACCCACCAAACATTATTTTAATAATAAAACATATATCAAAAGAATAAAATATAAGCAAGTTAGAAACAAAGGAGAATTTAAACCTTATAAAGGATATCAAAAAGACATTAGTGAATATAATATGTATCAATGATAAATGTGATATTAATTTATAACATAAGAGTCAACATTTTCTATCATCCAGAATAATGTAACAATATACTGGAATCCCCAACACACAAAGAATAAACAAATAAAAGGGACACAGGGTGTACATATTTGTTAGAAATAACCGGTTTTTTTTTTTTTTGGTGACTTAAGTATCTCAAAAATCAAAGGGCTTAGAACAGAAGTATGCATGCGTAAACATATATGTAAATAATTATCTTAGAATAAGTATATGTGAAAACTGAAAATAATAGAGCACATCTTTGCATGCTAGCCACCTTTTCTGGATGAGTGGTGCTACTATGCCTCATCAAAAAGCCTCTCTTTACAGACAATGAGGACAATCCCAGAAAGCTATGACTGGACACAATTTAAAGATGAACAGATCTTGGGGATCCCAGACCCAATGGGTAAACCTACATAACAGCTCTTGAATTTGTGGCTCAGGGAACATACCAAAGAGATCATAAGAGCTGAAATACTAGGAAGTTCTCTTTGAAATACTTTATCCTAGAAATGGCTTCATAAATAAGACCAGAACACTGGAATTATCAATGAACATGTTAGTACTACAAGAGTAATATTTGTGGGGCCCTGCGAAGACACACACACACATATAAAAACAGGCTCAGCGTTGTATTTGTGTTCTTGTGAATACACATCCATATGCTTACATGTATATAATGCTAATGATCAAAGCAAAAGAGACCATTAACTTGGGAGTCCATAGACATAAAAGTGGATCAAGTAAGAGGAGCTGGAAGGATCTGGAGAGAGGAAATGGAGGAGGAAAAGTGGTATAGTTCTATCTCAATTTAAACATTTTAAAAAGTAATGAAATATAAATCAATTGTTTTTCAATATCTCAGCAGTGGACAATTGAAAGAGAATTATTACGGCCTTGTCTTGTATTCAATAATAATTTATATTTTAAATAAAATTATAATAATCATTAATTTAATGGCAGACAAAATACAGTAGTTGGACAAAAGTTTGTTAAAATATGTAAACTGTACATGTTCAAAACTATACAATGTAATAAAATAATAAACAAACTTCTAATATGTATACACTTTCTGTTTACTTATTATAAGAGTTGTTATAATTATCTTATCAACTCTTTCCTACTTGATTTATAGATTCAATATATTCCCAATAAAAATCCTGTATGTTATTCTACTGATAATGCCACACAGTTTTAAGAGTATATGGAAAATAAAGATCTATTGGTCTGACATTTAAATCAAAACTAAAATTTCTAGAAAATGTAGGATAAAATGTAGGAGACTAAGACTTTACAATAAGGTTTACAATAAGGCTTTAAATACAATACAAGTTTCCAGTGTGAAATGTCAGTCTGAGTAGCCCAAACAGAATAACAAACAGTGTGTGTTTGCTCACTGTATGGTGGTTGGGATCTGGTGAGGGCTTCCGTCCATCCTTGCAAGGGACTGCTTTTGTTCTCTGTCTTACCCAGTTCAGAGTGAGCTCTTATAACTCTACCTCATCTTTTTTTTTTTAATTTTATTTTTTTATTAAGTTATTCTTGTTACATCTCAATGTTTATCCCATCCCTTGTATCCTCCCATTCCTCCCCCCCCCCATTTTCCCATTATTCCCCTCCCCTATGACTGTTCCTGGGGGGGATTACCTCCCCCTGTATATTCTCATAGGGTATCAAGTCTCTTTTTGGCTACCTGCTGTCCTTCCTTTGAGTGCCACCAGGTCTCTTCCTCCAGGGGACATGGTCAAATGTGAGGCACCATAGTACGTGAGAAAGTCATATCACACTCTCCACTCAACTGTGGAGAATATTCTGACCATTGGCTAGATCTGGGAAGGGGTTTAAAGTTTACCTCCTGTATTGTCCTTGGCTGGTGCCTTAGTTTGAGCGGGACCCCTGGGCCCAAATCTGCCTATCATATTGTTCTACTTGTAGATTTTTAGGACCCTCTGTATCCTTTTATTTTGCTATTCTCCGATGCGTCTCTCATTTAGAGTCCCAATAGGATGCCTTTCCCTCTGACACCACATGCTGGCGAGGATGTGGGGAGAGAGGAACACTCCTTCATTGCTGGTGGGAATGTAAACTAGTACAGCCACTTTGGAAATCTATCTGGCGCTATCTCAGAAAAATGGGAATAGGGCTTCCTCAAGACCCAGCTATTCCACTTCTTGGAATATACCTAGAAGATGCTCCAGCACACAACAAGAAACTTTGCTCAACCATGTTCATAGCAGCCTTATTCATAATAGCCAGAACATGGAAACAGCCTAAGTGTCCCTCAGTAGAAGAATGGATAAAGAAACTGTGGTACATATACACTATGGAATACTACTCAGCTATTAAAAACAAGGAATTCCCAAAATTTGTGGATAAATGGATTGAGCTAGAAGTGATCATAATGAGTGAGTTAACCTAGAAGCAGAAAGAATCAAATGGTATATACTCACTTATATCTGCATACTAGCCCAAGGGGCATGTCCCATGAAAGCCTTCACTTACCAGGAAACTGGGACTCTACCTCATCTTATGAGGAAAATGTTCTCTTTAGAACAACGTTCCATCCTGAGGACTTCATTTAGTCATAGTTACAGTCTGAAATCCTGGTATCCAAATGCAGATGAACTTTGGAGGCCATCATTCCATTCACAGCAGTTTCCATTTGACCTTTGGTAACAATATATAGTTTCAGTATTTACACAGCTGCACTAGCTTTTTGAGAAAATTTTACTACTTATACACACATAAGAGACTCTGGCTGTGGTTCAAAGGGCATTAACCTTATTATTCAGCACACATGTGTAGGTTTATAAACATACTTGTTGTGAATTATTAGCTCACATATTTCCGGGCACAATACTTGTTCATGGGCCTATGTTCTGCTTATAGTAATAATTTCACAGATGGAAAGACATACAGTTTGGGTCAATAGAACAAAGGAAATTGTATTCTGAATACCAAAGAAAAACAAAATCATAGTGTATATTAATCCATAATTATGTATCTTTTTGGGAATCTCATCATTCATTAGGTTTACTAATATTTTCACAGTAGATGGAGAGCCGTATAATTTACCAATGCACATAATAAAATAGGATAATCAGGTAACTATTTAGATGTTTTAAAACTTCAATTATGTTTTTAAAAATAAAATAGGCTAATAAATCTTTATATGTTACTTAAGAAATATTAAGCAGTAGATTTTTAGAAAAATGGTAATTTGAATGCATAAACTTGATAATCTGCTTTTCTAAATTTAAATAATTAAGTAGATGTAATACACTTAAATTAATTCTGGTAACCTTTATGTCTGTGTTGTAACTGCAGCATTGCATTCAGAGAAACATTATATACAATTGAGACATGGCATATGTACTTTGGTATTCATTCCATTTAAAGCTCATTTGTAGCCTATACCAAGTGCTTGGTAAATCCAGTTGACTTTGTTTTCTGAGTCTCCTGCAGCCTTAAGTTCTTTACAATTCCTCTCTATGTAAGGATCATTTTATGTTTTTACCCTTAACCCCAACTAACTCAGCACTATGGCCGGACCTTGATTATTAGGATTTCTCTTTCAGATAACAGGTGTCTAAATTTGCTGGTTTATTCAGCATCACTCCTGAAGTCATTCTGCCTTCAACCTCCAGTGTTTAAAAACTCAGCAGCCATATAAGTTACTGCTTGTTCTGCAGTTTGAATTCTTTACATCCAGATTGCAGCCCCCTCCCTCAACACCTCTGGATCCCACTCCCTTCCTCATCAACTCTGCATCCCATCCCTTCCCTCATCCACTTTCCCTCCCTCCCCTAGTCCTTAGAAAGGGGAGCCCTCCTTCCCTAACATCTGACCTCAGCTTATCCAGTGTTCCCTGTACTACATATAACCTCTTCCTCTGTGGCTTGGCAAGACCACCCTGCCAGGGGGAGGCCCAAGTCCATGTCAGAGGTAGTCCCTACTCCCTGTATTGTGGGGCCCACAAAGAGACTTTGCTGCCTGTGTACTACAATTGAGCTGAGTGTCTTATCTCCTCACCTTGCATGGTCCTTGGCGGGTGTATCTGTATCTGCAGCAACCCTCTCCTCCATTCAGATTTTTAAGTGTATATTTTATTTATTATAATTTATTCACTTTACCTCCCATTTATTAACCCCTCCCCTCACCTTCCCACTGTCACTCTCCCTCCCTTTTCTGCTTATTCCCCTCCTCTTGACCTCTGGGAACAGCTTATCATCAGGGCAGTCTGCATCCCCCTCCACTGTGTGCCCACTAGGCTGTCTTGCTAAGGGGTATAGGCCAAGTTGGGGGCTCCTGAGTGCACAGCAGAGGTTTAGCAGCAGTTCCCCTTTTCCCCCCATGTGGAGAATCTGTAGTTTATTGGCTACATATGAAAAGGGGGTCTTGGTTGTTTGCACTTGTTGTCCTTGACTGGATCGTCAGTTTGTGGAGACCCCCTTGTGCCTCGACCCACAGGCCTTGGTGGTCTCTCTGTGGAGCTCCTGCTCGCTCCTAGATCTTCATTCCCCCACTCTTAACCAATTCTCTGATCTCTGCCCTATGTCCATCTTTGATTCTCAGTAACTGTCCCTAAGCCTTGCTGGGTGGAGTCTCTCAGAGGACATTTATATTGGGCTAAAATCCACTTATAAGTGAGTATATACCATGTGTGTCTTTTTGGATCCAGGTTATCTCACTGAGAATGGTCATTTCTACTTCCATCCATTTCCACTGCATGGGAATAGCTCTGAGACTGGCTGATACAAACGTATATGCGTAGACAAGGTATGGAATTTTGAATATTGATGCAAATCATGGTTATGTCAAATACTAGTCTAATTTTATCACAAGAATATGTATCCTAGGTCTACCAGATGGATATGATTCTATAGATATATAAGGTAAAATAGTTAAATAACCTCTTCAAAAGCCTCAGAGACCTACAGAATATGGCATTTAAAGATGTTTTTTGTGATTCTAAACATTCTTTGACAACAAGACAAGCTAACTCCTGGCAATACCCAACCTACCTCAAAGGAGAATCTCCTTATGGAGTTGACTTCAAATGTAGCAAACAAGCCACTGGGCAAAATGTCCTTGTTTCTGCCACAGACAAAATTCTGCCTAAAAATGGGCAAATGTAGATGCAGGCAGAGTTGACAGCTGAACTCTTCCAAGACAGAATAAGCAAGTCCTCAACAGTTTCTGTCTCACAAATATGCCTGTCAGATATATTGGGCTAGAAAGCTGAAGATGATGCTCTAATATTACGGAGAGTGTTGGGTGACTGTCCAGGCAGTAAACTGTCTCAGTCATTTTTTTTTTTTTTTCATTTTGGAAGCTGCTAACCTGCACTACCGGTTCACTCAGACATTTAAGTGTTATAACTTCTCAAGTCTCTGGTGGGGGTTGAAGATCAGATAGTTTAGTCTTACAATCAAGTTTAGTTGGTTAGGGTATAAGATCTTTTTAGATCAAGATAGATGATTTAAGTTAATAAAGATGAGATATGATAGGTACGGATTTTCATTCAGATATTTAGACCCAACAAGATAGGAAAGATGTTTAATTCAAGTTTGCCAAATACAAATGTCCAACTCACTATGAATGTAACATTTATATAACTCATAATTATCTCATGGTTCTTCCTGCTGTATGTAGTTTATTTTATTCATGTGTAATAATGAACTTATATATTCAAAAAGAAACATAATAAAATAATTTTTTAAATTTCAGCTGTCTAGTTTGACAACTAGGGAAAAAAGCATGAGTGTCTTGTGAAAACTTTATGAAGCCGCAAGACACGATGCACATGAATTTAAATTAGAAACCCTTTCACTGCAATAGTCTATATTTAAATGAAATTTAAATGAAAATCACGTTCTTTTGAGATATGGCAATTTCATAAATCCTCACTTCTTGAAAGTATAAATAGACTTCCTGAAACTTTCTAGGTCACTCGATAACAAAACACAGACAAATGGTACCAAACTGTGGAAGAGATCTAAGGCAATCAAGATTCTTCTGCCTTTTATGTGCCTTACTGAAAACCACGTCTTGAATTTGCTTTAGCTTCATCCCAACGGTTGAGGAAATACTCTACTGGGATAGATGTTCTTAACTCCAGATTCTATTTTTTAAATGGATGCCATGGACACTTTCTTTCAAATGTTTTTATTCCTTCATGTGTGTTCATAGGTGTCCTTGGAGGTAGAGAGCACTTGGCGTCTCCTGGAGTTGGAGTTACAGGTGACCATGAGCTGCTTCATGTGGGAGCTGGGTGAACCTGGGTCCTCTGCAGGCTCATAATTGTTGGGTCATCTTTCCAGGCCACCAAACAAGAATATTAAATTTTCACTATATCTACAAAGTGATGCCAGGGAAGTACAGGTGGAGAACAATAGGGACTCCTCACTCACGACACGTAACAGAAGAGAAGCCTAGACAACAACTGTCGTAGGATAGTAGAAACGAGTAAATTGGCTGATTGCAAACTGAGTATGCAGTCTGCCCCTCCACAGAACTCTTTAATCTACCTCTGGAATATCTGTACAAAAATCCCAGCCATCAAAAATACTGGGGCTAGATGGGTAGGTAGCTCCTGCCCACTGCCAGCGCTACAGAAGAATCAGATATTCTTAACTGAGACTCACAGTACCGCCCTTCTTCATAGAAATTCTGTTATACACCTAACATTTGACACAAGACAAGTCTGTGTGGTGGCTCAGTGCCTAATACTATCATGCTTCTATGGGAAAATGACTTTGAAAAGGAAGGACACTAACTTACAATGACCTCCTGGCATCCTACACTGTTCTAGGCAGCCTACTGCTTAGACCAGTGGAAGTTGGGAGAGACAGCTCCCAACTGTGAATAAGCAAAATTGCTGGAAATTCTTAAGAACAGACTGGCTATATCTGTAAATGAATGCCCAGGGATTTAACAGATAAAATACAGTAGAGTTTGTAAAAGTTATCTCTTAAGAGAGTAACAAACATCTCAGGTAGAATAGGACTCACGCTGGCTTACCAATATCAATACTGCTTGAAGTCTTCTATCATATCATATGTAAACTTTTGCAAACTCTGATCCGTTTTACTTCTTCAAAATTCTCTCCTAACTCTACCATTGTAAAGTACACAACAGAATTAATGGTGGTTGTGCCACACTATCGAACGTGATAGAAACTGTTGGAATTATTATGTTTTCTATTTTAATCCAAATTATTTTCTATAAAAAAAAATCTCATTTCCTTTGTCTTAGCATGGACCCCCAAAAATAATCAGAACAATAAAGTTATATTGTCATAAAAATATAGCAGAGTTCAATTTTTTTAAAAGATGATTTTGGCAAATGTAGAAATATCAGTACAAATCTGGAAAGGAAACTTCTTATAGAAAACTGGTCAGGAATATGATATTTTACAGGCAATTAAAATTATTTCCACATTCTGTAGGGTGCTGATTAATGGTATCCTTTGCCTTAGAGAAATATATAAGTATTATGAGGCTCTATTTATTAATTGTTGATCTTAGGCCTGCTTTAATGGTGTTTTGTTCACAAAATAACCTCTAGTGCCAGTATGTTCAAGGCTATTGCCCACTTTGTCTTCTACTAGATTTAGTGTGTCTTGTTTTATGTTGAGGTCTTTGATCTTCTTGGATTTGAGTTTTGTGCAGAGCAATAAATATGGAAATATTTGCATTCTTCAATATATACACATCCAGTTTGACCAACACTATTTGTTAAAGATGCTTTCCTTTTTTCCAGTGTGCATTTCTGGCTTCCTTATAAAAAATAAACAGTTCATAAATGTGTGGATTTATGTCTGGGTCTTCAGTTAGATTCTATTGAGCAATGTGTCTGTTTTTACGCCAATATCATGCAGTTTTGTTGCTACAGCTTTGTTTTATCTATTCTTGTTTTTTTGCTTTTTGTTTTTTGTTTTTTTAATTTGTTTTATTTTTCTTTTGTTTTTCCACAAGAATTTTAGAATTGTTCTTTCAAGGTCTGGAGAAATTGTATTGGATTTTGGATGGAGAGTGGTTTGAATCTGGAGATTACTTTTGTTGGATGACCATTTTTACTATGTTAATCCTACTGATCCATGAGTGTGGGATATCTTTCCATCCTCATATTTCTTCTTCAATTTCTTTCTTCAAAGATTTGACATTTTTATTATACAAGAGTTTCAATTAGCTGGGTGGTGGCGGCGCATGCCTTTAATCCCAGCACTTGGGAGGCAGAGGCAGGTGAATTGTTGGAGTTTGAGGTCAGCCTGGTCTACAAAGCGAGTCCAGGACAGCAAAGGCTACACAGAGAGACCCTGTCTTGAAAAACCAAAGAAAAAAAGAGTTTTACTTGATTGGATAGAGTTACACCAATGTATTTTATATATTATTGGAAGCTAGTGTGAAATATGTTATTTCCTTGATTTCTTCCTCATTTCATTTACCGTTTCTGTATAGGACGCTATTGATTTTTTGAGTTAATATTATATGCAGACAAAAAATTTGCTAAAAATGTTTGTTAGTTGTAGGGAACCCTGGTAGAATTGTTAGGGTACCTTATGTATACCATCATATCATCTGCAAATAATGATTGTTTTACTTCTTCATATCCAATATTTATCACTTTGATCTTATTTGGTTGTCTTATTGCTATAGTTAGAAATTCAAATCTATATTAGATATTGAGAGAGTAAAAAACCTTGTCTTCTTGATTTTAGTAAAATTGGTTTGATGTTTGCTATAGGCGTGTTATAAGCCCTAGATATATCCATTGCATTCCTAATCTCTCCAGGACTTTTAACATGAAGGATGTTAGATTTTGTCAAAGGCTCTTTTGGCATCTAATCAGATGATCATTTAGTTCTATTCTTTCAGTTTATTTATACACTAGAATACATTTACTGGTTTTCTTTTTTTATTTTATTAATTTATTCTTGTTACATCTCAATGTTTATCCCATCCCTTGTATCCTCCCATTCCTCCCCCCCCCATTTTCCCATTATTCCCCTCCCCTATGACTGTTCCTGAGGGGGATTACGTCCCCCTGTATATTCTCATAGGGTATCAAGTCTCTTCTTGGCTACTTGCTGTCCTTCCTCTGAGTGCCACCAGGTCTCCCCCTCCAGGGGACATGGTCAAATGTGAGGCACCAGAGTACGTGAGAAAGTTGTATCACACTCTCCACTCAACTGTGGAGAATATTCTGACCATTGGCTAGATCTGGGAAGGGGTTTAAAGTTTACCTCCTGTATTGTCCTTGGTTTTCATGTATTGAACTGCACCTGTATTCTCTGAAATGAAGCTTATATGACCAGGGTGGATGATCTTATTGATGTGTTCTTGGATTCTGTCTTTAAGTACTTTGCTGAGTAGTTTTTGCATTTTTGTTAACTAGGAAAACTGGCTTGTAATTCTTTTTCTTTGGACAGTCTTTATATGGTTTAAAAAGTGGGATAACTGGCCTCATGAAATGAATTGGATAATGTTCCTTGTGTTTCTATTTTGAAGACTATTGGCATCAACGCTCCTTTGAAAGTTTTGTAGAATTCTCAGTAGAAGTCTAGCCCTGGGCTTTCTTTTCAGGGTGGGGAGTATTTTAATGACTGCTTCTATTTTACTAGGCATTATAGATCTATTTAAATTATTTATTTGATCTTGATATGATTTTAGTAAGTGGTACCTATTGAGAAAATTATACCTTTATTTTAGATATCCAGTTTGGTAAAGTACATGCTTTTAAAGTATGCCCTTAATAATTTTCTGGTTTTCCTCCATGTCTATTGTTTTGTCCCTTGTTTTGTTTCTGATTTTGTTAATTTGGATATTCACTATTTGTCTTTTATTTAGTTTAGATAAGGTTTTCTATTTTGTTGATTTTCTGAAAGAACCAACTATTTCTTTCATTGATTCTTTCTATTGCTCTCTTTGTTTCTACTTTATTGATTTTAGTGCTTCAATTTGATTCTCTCTTGCTCTCTTTTTTTGGGTGTGCTTTCCTTTTTTGTTCTACAGTTTTCAAGTTTTATGTTGCTAGTATGAGATCTCTCCATTTTTTTTTATGTAGTCATTTAGTACTATAAACTTTCCTTTAGCATTGCTTTCATTGTATACCTTAAGTTTGAGTATGTTGTACTTATTTTCGTTGAATTCTAAAAAAGCTTTCATTTATGTCTTTATTTCTGTCTTGACTCATTTTTCATTCAGTAAAGCATTGTTCAGTTTCCATATGTTTGTATGCTTTCTTTTGTTTCTATTGTTGCTGTTATCTAAATTTAATCTATAGTGATTTGATGGGAAGCAGGAAGTTATTTCATTTTTCGTGTATTTGTTGAGACTTGCTTGTGTCTGAGTATGTGGTCAATTTTGGAGACAATTCCATGAGATGCTGAGAAGAAGGTATTTTTTTTGTGTGTGTTTGGGTGAAATGTCATGTAAATACATTTTAGGTCCATTTGGCTTATAGCATCTATGAGGTTCAGTATTTCTCTAGTTTTTGTCTGTTTGACGAGTCTGTTGATGAGAATGGGCTACAGAAGTCTCCCACTATCAGTGTGTGAGGATCAACATGTGATTTACACAATAGTGTTCTTCCTTTTACAAAAATGGGTGCCCTTGGGCTTGGAGCGTATAGTTTAATAATTGAAATGTTATTTCAATGTTTTTTTTTCTTTGATGAGTATGTGGTGGTGTCCTTCCCTGTGCCTTTTAATTAGTTGTGTTTTGATGTCTATTTTGGTGGATATTAAAATGGACATATCAGCTTACTTTTTAGCTCCATTTGTTTGGAATGTCTTTTTCCAACTTTACCCTGAGGTAGTGTCTATCCTTGGTGTCTATTATTGATTTCTTTGGTGCAACACAAGTATGGCTCTTATTTACATAATCTTTTTCTTAGTCTGCATCTTTTTATTGAAGAATTGAGCCCATTTAATTACCAAAGATTGTTGATTCCTGTTATTTCATTGTTATTCTTGGGAGTGGTTATGGTGCAATGAACATGTGTATGTTTCTCTTTATTGATTTTGTTGGTCTAAGATTATTTATTTCCTATGTTTTTATGGCTATAGTTAACCCATGTGGGTTGGAATTTCCCTTCTAGCACCTTCTATAGGGCTGGGTTTGTAGATAGATATTGTTTACATTTGATTTTATCATGGAATATCTTACTTTCTCTATTTATGGTGACTGGGTATAGTAGTCTGGCCTGACATCTGTGGTCTCTTAGAATCTGCAGCATATCTGTCCCAGCAATTCTCACCTTTAGAGTCTCCATTAAGAAAACCAGGTGTAATTCTAATAGGTCTGCTTTGTCCTTACAGCCATAATATTTTTTGTTCTGTATGTTTAGTGTTTTGATTATTACGTGGTGAGGAGATCTTCTTTTTTCATTCATTCTAGCTGGTGTTCTGTATGCTTCTTGAGGCTTTATAGGCACCTCCTTCTTCAGTTTAGAAAAGAAATTCTATAATTTTGCTGAAAATATTTTCTGGCTCTTTTTTATATATTTAACATTTTCTCTGACAGACATATCTATTTCTTCTATTTTGTCTTCAATTCTTGAGATTCGTTCTTCCATTCCTTCTATTCTGCTGGTAAAGCTTGCCTCTCTGCTTCCTGTTAGAATTCTTTTTTTTTTTTTTCCATTTCCAGATTTCCCTCAACTTATGCTTTCTGTATTGTTTTCATTACTTTTTCAGGTCTTAAACATTTTTATTTTCTTTAACTGTTTTTTTCTTGGGTTTCGTTAAGAGTGTTTCTTTTTATGGACCTCCTATTATCTTGATACAGTTGGTTTTAAGGTCATTTTCTTGTGATTCAGTTATGCTGGAATATTCAGGGCTTTCTGTGGTAGGATAGCAGGGCTTTAGTGGATGCATATTGTCCTCGAGGTTATTGATTATGTTCTCTTGCTGGTGTCTAGGTGACTAGATTTGGAATGATTTTAGGTCTCTACATGAAGGTTTCTGGTTTTTTTTTTTTGTTGGGTGGGTAATTTGTTACTTGGCTTCTGTTACCTCTCTGCATTTTCAAGGAGTGAAAGTTGTGCTAAGTCTTTTGCCAGCCTGGTTGACTCTGTATTCACAGGGAATTCCTGATGGTCTTGGAGTCTGGGATGCAGTGAACCTTTGCAGAAGGAAGTTCGGGAGGGATATGGTCTGTGGAATCCACAGAATATATGTGCAGTGGAAAAGGGAGGCTGCAGCTGGTGATCTGTTGCAGCTGGACAAGGCTGAGTGATTCTATCTAGGGGAACAGAGAGAACAGGGAAGGTCTGGGGCAGCCTACCTCTTTTTGTTTGTTTGTTTGTGTTTGTTTTTGATAGATGTGACCTAAAGTTGAGTAAGAACCATCTCCTTTAGTTGGGATCTGGGATACAGTAATGTGGGAGGAAGGAGGTTAGCAGTGGGTGGTATGTGGGATCCACAGGAAATGTCTTCATGGTGGAAGGGAGGGTGTAGCTGGTGTTCTGGTGCAGCACTAGGCCTGAGCTTGAGTAGAGAGCATTTGCTTGAATTATGGAGCTGATATACAGTCATGAGTGGAGGAAGGGAGGTAGGAGAGATGGTCTGTGGGATCCACTGGAGATGTGGTCAATGAGAAAGGGAGGCTCCAGCTGGTGATCTGCTGCAGTGCTAGAGGAAAGCTGAGGTAGTAAGTTTAGGCGGAAAGAGAAAGCAGAAAAAGATTCCAGGATTTCTTATTCTTGATGACATTAACATTTTGGATTAGAGCATTCCTTATGTTAGAATGCATTGTTTGTTGGCAGTATCTCTGGAAGCTACCCCTAGATGCCAGTATTAGCCCCCAGTAAGAACAACCCAGAATATTTCCATATATCAACAATGTACCATAGGGACACTACTTACCAACAGACAACCACTGCTTAAAAATAAAATAAAGTTTGCATTATTTGTTGTTCCTCATATATTATATTATTCATGATAATAACCACATTTTGGTACACTACTTCTAAATCATGGCAAGATTCTGTTTCCTAATAGAAATATGATATATTCACTCTGTTTGATATAAATTTCTTATTTAATAGCTGTTGCCTAGTTTTAGTAAATATTTTGAATATTTTGGATATAAGAAATCCAAAGCCCAGCCAAATAATTGTCTTTATTTTTGGATTAAAATTGTGAGAGTATTTAAATGCTTCTCTCTCCCTCTCTCTCTCTCTCTCTCTCTCTCTCTCTCTCTCTCTCTCTCTCTCTCTGTCTCTCTCTCTCTCTCCCTCCCTCCCTCCCTCCCTTCCTGCCTCCCTCCTTCTTCCCTCCCTCCCTCATACTTCTCTGTGACGTGCTTCATATGGTAAATTATTGTCTGTGCACAGTTCACTGATGACATCTGTCGCCTTGCCCTTAGAACCTAGAAGACAAATTAATGACGAGATGTCTTTACCTGCATAAAAATCTTTTCAGGATATATAGCCTATTTAAGCAAAAATACCTTCAGCCCTGAAGGGAAACCAAAAGCTAGTTTAAGGTCATTAGGTAGTGTAAATTTAGAAACATAATCTATCTGTTCTTTAATTATTTTTTTGTGGTTCAATATGTTCCATTATTATTCAATATGTTCCATTATTCTTTTTAGTCCATATTCACTTTGTGATAGCATTCGGTATCAACTGCTATGAATACAACACTTTTCCCTTATTATGTTTTATGACATACTATTTGGTAAATTTACAACAAACAAACATAACAATAACAACAACAACAAAAATAAATAAAACCCAAAACATATTATGCTTGAAACACACACATTTAAATATTATCATTCAAAAACTATTGCAAAGCAAATGCATATATCGTTGTAACAATGTTCCAAATATTTCTTTCTTTTTTTTTCTTTAGAATTTTTTTTTATTAAATTATTCTTGTTACATCTCAATGGTTATCACATCCCTTGTAACCTCCCATTCTTCCCTCTCTCCCATTTTCCCCTTATTCCCCTTCCCTATGACTCTTCCTGAGAGGGATTACCTCCCCCTGTATATGTTCATAGGGTATCAAGTCTCTTCTTGGTATCCTGCTATCTTTCCTCTGAGTGCCACCAGGTCTCCCCCTCCAGGGGACATGGTCAAATGTGAGGCACCAGAGTACATGAGAAAGTCATATCCCACTCTCTACTCAACTGTGGAGAATGTTCTGACCATTGGCTAGATCTAGGTAGAGGTTTAAAGTTTACCGCCTGTATTGTCCTTGGCTGGTGCCTTAGTTTGAGCGGGACCCCTGGGCCCAAATCTGCCTATCATAATGTTCTACTTGTAGGTTTTTAGGACCCTCTGGATCCTTCTACTTTGCTATTCTCCCATGCTTGTCTCATCTAGAGTCCCAATAGAATGTCCTCCCCTCTGTCCCAGTTTCCTGGTAAGTGAAGGCTTTCGTGGAACATGCCCCTTGGGCTAGTACACAGATATAAGTGAGTATATACCATTTGACTCTTTCTGCTTCTGGGTTAACTCACTCATTATGATCATTTCTAGCTCAATCCATTTGTCCACAAATTTCGGGAATTCCTTGTTTTTAATAGCTGAGTAATATTCCATAGTGTATATGTACCACAGTTTCTTTATCCACTCTTCTATTGAGGGACACTTAGGCTGTTTCCATGTTCTGGCTATTATGAATAAGGCTGCTATGAACATGGTTGAGCAAATTTTCTTGTTGTGTGCTGGAGCATCTTCTGGGTATATTCCAAGGAGTGGAATACCTGCATCTTGAGGAAGCCCTATTCCCATTCTTCTGAGATAGCACCAGATAGATTTCCACAGTGGCTGTACTAGTTTGCTCCCACCAGCAATGAAGGAGTGTTCCTCTCTCCCCACATCCTTGCCAGCATGTGGAGTCACTTGGATTTTTGAGATTAGCCATTCTGTTGGGTGTAAGATGGAATCTCAGAGTTGTTTTGATTTGCATTTCCCTGATGACTAAGGAGGTTGAGCATTTCTTTAAGTGTTTCTCAGCCATTTGATATTCCTCTGTTGAGAATTCTCTGTTTAGTTCCAAGCCCCATTTCTCCATTGGTTTATTTGGTTTGGTGGTGTTTAATTTCTTGAGTTCTTTATATATTTTGGATATTAGACCTTTGTCAGATGTAGGGTCGGTAAAGATCTTTTCCCAGTCTATAGGCTGTTGCTTTGTTCTCTTGACAGTGTCTCCTGCCTTACAGAAGCTTCTCAGCCTCATGAAGTCCCATTTATTAATTGTTGACATTAAGGCCTGGGCCGTTGGTGTTCTTTTCAGGAAGTTGTCTCCTGTGCCAATATGTTCCAGGCTCTTCCCCACTTTTTCTTCTAAGTGACTTATTGTCTCTGGTTTTATGTTGAGGTCTTTAATCCACTTGGATTTGAGCTTTGTGCAAGGTGACAAATATGGGTCCAGTTGCATTTTTTACACATAGACATCCAGTTAGATCATCACCATTTGTTGAAGATGCTATTTTTTTTCCATTGAATGGATTTGGCTTCTTTGTCAAAAATCAAGGGACCATATGTATGTGGATTCATATCTGGGTCTTCTCTTCTTTCTTGTTTTGATTCTTCACTCATAGGATAAATTCAAACTGTAGCCTCCAGCACCTCGATCTTCTCAATTCCTCCTCACTTCCTCTGTCCCCACGATCCATTCCTTCTTTGTTTCCCTGTAGATAGAAAGCAATAAAATGATACCTAATGATATACTTATCTACTCATAGATTAGTTAAATATTTTCTTAATAATGTATTCCTTGAAAATATGATAAAATATGATAAATTAAATTAAATATTTAAAAATAATCTATTAATCACCATGAAATGATGAATGAACCCCAGTCTTATCACAAAAATAAGATGTATAAACAAACATGCATAAGTATATTCAGTATTAAAGACCACATTCAGAGTTTGGAGAGATGTAATAGTTATGAGTACTTGCTGCTTCTCCATAGGACAAAAATTTGGTTTTCATCATCCGATTTGGGTAGCTTACAACTTCCTGTAACTATAGGTACATGGACAAGTTCTGGGCTCCTCAAGCCCCTGCAAACATGCAGCACACACACACACACACACACACACACACACACACACACACACACACACACATACACGCACACACGAGTGCATGCGCATGCGCGTGAGAAAGACAGAGACAGAGAAATAAATAGACACAGAAAAAGACAGCAATTAAATAAAATAAGACTTATAAAAGAATGTACAATGACTTTAAAAATGAGACCATAAAATTGAAAGAGTCCGGTGAGGGGCATCTGGGAAAGTTGGAGGCAGGAAAGAAAACAAGACATTATATAACTATATTTACAAAATAAATATTATGTTTTACTTTTAATCAGTGGTTCTCAACTCATGAATCCTTTGGAGCCATATGTCAGATACTCTGCCAGAATAAGGATGGATAGTACTAGAGCTAATACGCCTCCAAGTTTATTGGGGATAGATCGTAGAATAGCGTAAGCGAATAGAAAGTATCATTCTGGTTTGATATGGGGGGGTGTGTTTAAGGGGTTGGCTGGTGTGTAATTATTGGGGTCGCCTAAAAGATCGGGAGAGAAGAGTACAAGTAAAAGTAGGGCTGTTAGTATAAGTAGGGCGCCTAGGAAGTCTTTTAACGTATAGTATGGGTGAAAGGGGATTTTGTCTGCATCGGAGTTGATTCCAGTGGGATTGTTGGATCCAGTTTTATGAAGGAATAGTAGGTGGACTATGGCCAGGGCTGCAATAATAAATGGGAGGATGAAGTGAAATGCGAAGAAGCGTGTGAGGGTAACCTTGTCCTCTGAGAACCCTCCTCAGATTCACTCTACTAGGTTGGTACCGATGTAGGGGATTGCTGAGAGAAGGTTAGTGATGACTGTAGCTCCTCAGAAGGCCATTTGTCCCCAGGGAAGCACATATCCTATAAATGCAGTTGCTATTACGGCGAACAGTAGAATGATGCCGATATTTCAGGTTTCTATGAAGGCGTATGAGCCATAGTAAATTCCTCGTCCTACGTGTATGAATAGGCATATGAAGAATATGGAGGCCCCGTTTGCATGGAGGTATCGGATTAGTCAGCCGTAGTTTACATCTCGGCAGATGTGGGTTACGGATGAAAATGCTGTTGAGGTATCAGAGGTGTAGTGTATTGCTAGGAATAGCCCGGTGACAATTTGTGCTACTAAGCATACACCTAGTAGGGATCCAAAGTTTCATCATGATGAGATATTAGAAGCTGTAGGTAAGTCGATGAATGCGTGGTTAATGATTTTTAGTAGTGGGTGTGATTTTCGTATGTTTTTCATATTTATTTTATGTATTTCATATTTATATTATGATTTATAACAGAAGCAAGATTGTAGTTATGAAATACCCATTAAATAATTTTATGCCTGGGGATCACCACAGCATGGGGAATTATGTTAAATGGTCACAGAGTTAGGAATGTTGAGAACCACTGCCTTAAATCCATAATTATTTACCCTAAAACGGTAGAAAGTACAGGCCGTGTTAACAGAAATATTCTCCTTGGAGATAATATGCAAAATCTGTAATTCTGTGATAGACCTTTTTATTATCATGCAATTAAAATGTTCTGCTATGCTGTTTGGTACTGAGCTCCCAAATGATACCCAAACATCATTAAAAATGTTTAAAGAAAAGAAATAACTGCTATGTGTCCAAAGACATGAGCACTGAATCTTACTTAGCTTTATGCTCTACCTCCAGTGCTCTAGCCAGATCCTTTCATTTGATTAGTGAAAATTGAAATAAATTACACTATGAATAACTAAAACATAAATAAATTGTGTACCTTATATACAAGATGTAACTTCCGCAATTACTTACAATTTGGGTTTATTTTGGCTTGTTTGATCATTAAAAGGGAAATACACATGCAAATTTGCTGAGAGAACATTTGTGCAAACCTACCAGAAAACCAGTGACTGCTGACTGCTTGGGCTGTTTATCAAGACCTTTCACAGGAAAGCTTTTTCCTTTCCCTTCCCAGTCCAAATGACTTGTGGACATCTGTATGGTGCGAAGACAAAGGAGAAAGTGTGTCTCAGTGTGGCTGAGTTATGGCAACAGCCATTTGTGGAGTGATGCTGCTTCCAATATGGGCGTTGCTCAGCGATCTATGTGCAGAAGCTTCATGTCTCCAATAAATCCTCTCAGTGACACTGTACTACTCACACCACTGTACGATCTTATGCCAAAGCCATTTATTTCCTTTACTACTATCTAAATGGATAGGTTTTCCTTATTGTTTAACAAAGAGAATTTTAAAATCTCCTTTCAGTTATTTCATGGCTTAAGTTCTCAAGCATCATTTGTTTTACCAAATGTTCACTGCAATGTAGTTGTAAATTAAAATGATTTTCCTATATATTGCCATTCAAAGGGGTTAGAATTGGAAATAGTGTAGGTATTACACTCCTCTGTTTTTAATTCAATTTTAACAGTATGATGGGAGTACATTGTTTATGCAGTAAAATTATTTGCTCAGTCCATTAAGCTACAATGAGAAAATCGCTACCTGTAGTACAATTTATGAAAATGTAGTGTCTTGAAATAGTTGGAAAACCTGGAGAAAAACAAGTTCCTGCTGGGAGGAAACTATAGCACATATTTATAAATTATTCAAGTCAATTCACAATTAACTAAAATTTTAAGATCCTTGTAAAATTATATTTAATATGGTGGGAGAAGCACCTGTTTTATCTTAAAATAACCATGTCATTCAGAGACTCTGCTTACAAATGAGTTACAAAGAGTAACTAGTGATAGGTTAAAACAATTTATGTCATTTTTCACTTTTATTTATTTCCTTTAGGGTACTATAGAAGTAACACAAAAAGTAGGAAAATATGAAAGTAGAGATTAGAACATGAAGTAAAACATTATACTACTGTGAAATATTTTCCTTCTGTCTGTGTTTAATAAAACTAAGGTCTTATTATTGTATTTTGTGAGTGGGTAGATAGACCAAGCTTTCAGTTTATGGATTCTATAACCAGAATTTCCAAGTTCTATGATGGTTTTATGACACTGGGTTGGCTACTGATTAGCTTTGATTAATCTTCTTCCTGTATAAAATGGGACTAGGAATAACATTTGGCTCATCAAATCTGTAACCAGAAGAAAGATTATTTGTTAAAGTTATTTTTATAACTACCTACACAATAAGCACCCATACTTGGCTCTTACAAATTGAACTCCAATTTTATTGTAAACACCTAACACCCCTAAACCTTCCTTACACACAGAAGTAACTCTGTGATTCATTACTACAAAATGACACACAGGAAAGGCAGTAAGCAGAGTTCTTGGAGACATTAAAATGAGGAAAGCACTGGTTAACCCAAGTTCTTCTCTATCCCATTTTTGTTTTCTCAACTGCCTTGGGGTACTCCAGTCAAGGTGGTCTTGGTCCTAAGCTCTGACAGCAGAACTAGTTGTTATAAAGGTTATTATCTACCTAATTCTGGCAGTTTACTGTGAGAAATGGAGCTCTGAGATTTTTTACAAGCATAGTGGAAAGATCTCTTGACTTAGAGACTCAGTTCTGGATAGTGGAAAGTTGAAAGAACCTCAGTGTGGTTGTTTTCCTCATAGCACCATTATGTCAGCATTTTATGTCCCCAAATGTCAACAAAATACATGTTTGCTTCCCATGTGCTCCAATATTGCAAAGGAGTTGAAACTGATTAGCTATAATTTAGACTGTGGGAATTGAATATAGAGCTGGTATTTATTTATTTATTTGTAAGTGTGTCTTCAAGTGCTTAAATAATAGGGTAATTAGAAAAAAGACAGGCAATAGATCACAGTAAGTGGCTTCTAAGTGTTACACATTTTCTTTCTAAGCTGTGTGATACATGGAAGAACATGCATTGAACTCCTAAGCCGTACAAACCAACCAACCAAGGAGTTGCACGACATTGTTTACTAGTGTTTAGCTCCAGTATTATGTGTAGACCCATTAGAGAAAGTTTACTTATGTAGGCTTTAAGAGATATTAAAAACTGGACATTGTGCCTAACTCCTCTAATTCTAGCATTCAACGGGCTAAGCAGGGAATTGTTGAGCTCACTTGAAGCCAGCCTGGGTTGTATAGTGAGATGCTATCTAATTTTTTAAAACCTCTAGGTGTATGTTTCTGCATCTCAGACAAACATTTTTTTACTGTATTTATTTTTATAACCCAATTTTGTATGTCTGTTGAAAAATTGCTGTACCTGATCTCTCAGAATACTTGCATATTGCTAGGAATGCAAATGGACTGGATAAAGAACAGAAGAAAAAGATGAGTGGAGTGTGCAAAGGAAAAAGGAAACAAAAAAGAACAAGAAAAATAAGGAAGAGAGTAGTTCTATATTCACATATTTGCTTTTTAACTAGGTACTAAGATAATGTCATAACATATGAAATAATTTAATATTTTCCCCTACATTATGCAATTATAGTAATTGTGATGATAAATGAAATACATCCAGATTTGCTGAGCAAGAAATATTTTTCCAACATGAGACAGGTTGAATATAATAGAAAAGACTTAATGCAAGATGTGTATATACTCATCAGGTAACATCTGGATTTTGTTGTCTCAGAATTTTCTCTAATATGGAAGAGCCAGAGCTGAAAGAGACATGGCGATAATTTCCTTCCAATGTTCCCAATTCAATTTGGGATTATAAGATGGTGGTGCCTAACACACACTATATCTGATCTACAAGGAGGAGACTAGGATCCTGCTAAGAGTCACAGACCACAGGAACTGGAGATCACTAGGTGAGAGGGTCCGCACAGCGCAGGCAACAGGAGGGTCGGACCTCTGGTCATCCAGTTGCCCACGGAGGATAGCAGCCCAGTCCCCAGAGTCTGGACTGGAACCCACCTGTGAACTGTGAACTGTAGCCTTGCTCCACAGCACGAACTCGGTATATGGGACTGAACCCCGGGCAGTGAAGCACCAAAGCTTCTGGTCTGGCGAAATTTCAGAAAAATGGGTGGTTCTGTCCTCAGCCACCCACCCATCAGCCCCTCACCCATCCACAAAAATACCAGGTGACATACTGGGGGCCCAGGCAGCTGTGGACACATTATCCAGCCAAAGCAGAGCAGTCTGAATCGGACGGGCAGGAACCTAGCTACCAGCCCCTGTGTATTGTCCCTGCACAATTGGTCAGAACTGCCCCAGCCTAGCCAGTCTCCACAGCCTAGCAGAACCTCCCATGCTCTCAGGAGAAGCTAGACAAGCCTGAGGGGAAAGGGCAAGGAACTATCCAGTTGGTCCAACACAGTGGGACTGACCCACCTCAACTGCACAGCCTGAATGGGACCAGGCAGGAACCTAGGTAGTGGCACCAGTGGACTGACCCTGCACCATAGGGCAAAACTGACCCAGCCTAGCCAGTCTCCACAGCCTAGCAGAGCATCCTACACTCTCAGGAGATGTTAGAATGGCTGATGGGATAGGGCAGAAATCTATCCAACCAACAACAATCAGAAGGCAGTAGTTGCTCTCTCCCTGATGGGTGGAACCTAGGCCCCATAACATGGATGGATCAGGCAGAAACCTAAACAACTACTAGAAGCCAGCAGGGGTTCAAGCACTTTAGAGTGATCTGAGCCTAGGACCAAAAGCCCCAAGGCCTGAGAGCAGAGTATTCAAAGTCCAGCCAAAGACAGGATAACTGGCTCTGTGGGAAGCAGGCCAAACTGGGCTGCCTGCCTGTCTTGCTGTTGCACGTCCTGTTTTTAGCAGCTTCCATGTCTGTGCTTATGTTGGTCAGCTAGTCACTTTTGCAGCTCTGAGAACACACCCCTCCCTTCCTTGGGACTATTTCTCATGTGCACAATCACCTCTTGAGGGATTTCACCTGCGAGTGGCATGCTTACTTTGCTGCCTATAAAAAGGCTCTTTGGATGCTGAATAAAACCTGCCACTGTTGCTGCTCTCTTAGGACGAAGGGCTCTTTGTTTTATTGTGTATATGTGTTAAATCTGCAGTCCTTCGCCCTTGACTTGGCACTGCGGTGGTGCAGGTGCCACGTGGATCTACATACACTACCTTGAGGTGATCCTGGGCTTCAGAGCACCAGCACCTACTTCTGCTGACCAAGTGGGGAGCTCAGGATGTGAAGCAAAATCTCGTGGAGCCAAAATCAGGTCACCTGTCTGTTCCAGTGAAGAGTTCCCTGATTCACATAGGCAAGGGCCCATGACCTATAGTCACTCACCAACAATCCACTCTCAACAACTAGTGAAGGACATGAGAAGCTACCTCCCAACGTCAGAGATAGCAAGACGACAAAAGGCCAGTGTAAAAACATAAACAACAAAACCCAAAACAATTCAGCATCTCCAGATCCCAGATATCCCAAAGAAAGCAATCCTGAGAATTCAAACACAATTGAAATACAAGGAAATGACTTCAAGCCCTTAGTAATGGAGATGATAATGAAGGAAATTAATAAAATCTATAAACAAATGCAGAAAGATGTAGCCAAACAGGTTGAAGACATAAAAGAGGCCTATAGAAAGGCACTGGAAGAAATTCAGAAAAATATAAACAACCAGATGAAGGAAATCAATAAAACAGTTGAAGATATAATGCCTATAAAGAGGCACTGGAAGAAACTCATAAATATACAAACAATCAGATCAAGGAAATCAATAAAACAAATCAGGATATGAAGATGAAAATGGAAACAATGATAAAGGCACAGACAGAAGAAAAATGGGAATGAGAAAACTTAGAAAAGAAAGCAAGGAACACAGATGTGAGCTTCTTTAATATAATCCAAAAGATGGAGGAATAAATCTTGGGACTAGAACATACAACCATAGAACTTGAAGCAACCATAAAAAAATGCATAATCTGAAAAATTACTGACCCAAAACATCCAAGAAATCATGGACACCATGAAAAGACAAAAACTGAGGCTTATAGGCATTGAGGAAAGAGAAGATGCTCCATTCCAAGACACAGAAAATATTTTCAACAAAGCCATAGAAGAAAATTTCCCCATTTTAAGCAAAGAGATGCATATAGACATACATGACGCCTACAGAACACCAAATAGAACAGACCAGAAAAGACCACCTCCTCTGTGCAGGGAGGCCCGAGGGCACTCAAAGGAAGAATAAGCAGTCTACCAAGATGAGACTTGATAGCCTATGACCATATGGGGGGAGGAGGCCCCCCTTAGTCACCGACCTAGGGGAAGGGATAGGATAAAAGCAGGAGGGAGGGAGGAATGGGGGGAGACAAGTGATGGAATAACAATTGTGTTGTAATCTGAATAAATTAATTTAAAAAATAGAAAAAGAAAAGGAAGGTATTCTTGGTTTTATTAGAAATATAAACATTCTGGACTATGCTGCAAATAATGAGATGTTACCGTTTCTACATATTGAGAGCTTGTAGAACTCTAGCCAGTGGACCTTTCATACATCATTCCAATATTTCATACATTCACACACACATACACACTCATACACATAATAGAGATTTACATATATATTTACTTATTTCTTGTCAAAGACTAGCTTTGAAATCAGAGAAAACTGATGGCTTCTGGTTAAAAACTCTTAGGCTTTTTTATCTCAGATACTGGCATCATGCAGAAAGTTTGAGCATTTGTAATATTTCCAACATACATACATATGTACATATAATCAGACAAAAATTTAGTGCATGATGGATAGAACAAAGCTCTTATTCCAACCAACTACTTACATATAATCATATATACATATAAACATATACACATATAGGCATTTACATATTTATACATTTACAAATATATACATATATGCCCAGACACACACACACACACACACACACACACACACACACACACACACACAAAATCTTGTACAATAAAAGAGCTTCTGGAGGTACCACTATTTCTGAGTTCAAGCTACAGGGCAACAGTAACAAAGATTGCATGGTATTGACATAGAAACATATAGGTTTATCAATGGAATTGAAGTGAAGCCCCAGAAATATACCCACAAACCTATGAACATTTGACCTTAATGTAAAACCTGAAACTCTAAATCTAGTAGAAGGAAAAGTGGAAACCAGTCTTGACACCGTTTGCATAGGAGACAACTTCTTGAACACCAGCAGCTCAGGCTCTAAGATCAACAATTAATAAATGAGACCTCATGAAACCGAAAAGCTTCAATAAGGCAAAGAATAATGTCAACAGAACAAAACAACAACCCACAGATTGGAAAAAGATCTTCACCAACCCTACATCTGATAAAGGGCTGATATGAAAGATATATTCCACTTGGAATTGAGTTTTGTGTAGGATGATAAATATGGATCTATTTGCGTTCTTCTACAAGCAGTCCTCCAGTTAGACCAGCCCTGTTTGCTGAAGATGATTTCTTTTTTCCATTGTATGTTTTTTGCTCCTTTGTCAAAAAGACTCTTAGATTCCATCTTACACATGTGAGAACGGCTAAATTCAAAAACTCAAGTGACATCACATGTTGCTGAGGATGTGTATAAAGGGAGCAGTCCTCCATTGCTGGTGGCAATGCACACTTGTACACCACTTTAGAAATCAATCTATTGCTTTCTCATAAAATTGGGAATAGTTTCAACTCAAGCCCCTGCTATACCACTTCTGGGCATAAAAACAAAAGATGCTCCACCATACTCCAAGGACATTTGCTGAACTATGTTCATAATAGCTTTATTCACAATAGCCAGAAACTGGAAACAACCCAGATGTCCTGCAACTTGAGAATGGATAAAGAAAATATGATACATTTATACAATGGAATATTACTTAATGATTAAAAACAAGGTTATAATTCAAATTTCCGGCAAATGAATGGAACTAGAAAATATCATCCTGAGAGAAGTAATTGAGACCCAGAAAGACATACATGCTACATACTCACTTATAGCAGATATTAGGCATATATTACAGCATAGCCATACTACAAATCACCAACCCAAAGAAGCTAACTAAAAAGGAAGGCTCAAGGGAGGCCATCTCTGAATCTCACTCAGATGGGGGCAGAAGAATAGACAGTGGAAGAGTAAGTAGTGAGGGAACTGAAAGGAAAGAGTGTAGGGCAGGAAATGAGGGACAATGAGATGTGGGGAGAGTGGGGAGTAGAGGTTTGAAGGCATGAAGAGAAACAGGGAACTGAAAGCAGGGGCATCACTGAGACAAGCTACAGACCTGCAACAGGGTAAGCTAAAGGGAAGATATGGAGATGTTCCTAGCTGAGCTTCATAGCTATGGGAAACATGAGACAAAAGAGACCATCTCTAGCCATGCAGGGCCTATTGAGATGGGAGGGGAACATCAATCCACTGAAAAAAAACCTTAAAACTAAAATATACCCTGTTTACAAGATATGCCAAAATGAAGATAGAGTAGAGGGTGAGGTAACGATCTGGCCTAACCTGACACCCACTTCATGGGAGTGAGCTAACCCCTGACACAATTAAGGATACTCTGCTTTGTTTACAGATAGGAGACAAACCTAAACATTCTCTGAGAAGCCCCACCCAGCAGCTGATAGAATCAGATGCTGAGTCTCACAGCCAAGCATTATGTGGAGCTTGGGGAGTCCTGTGGAAGAGTGGGAGGGAAGGATATAACAAGCAGAGGGAAAGAGAACATTGCAATAACAATGAAATCAGCTAACATAGACCCATTGGGGCTTACAGTGTTGGAAACACCAACCAAAGAGCATGCATGAACTGGACATAAGCCAACTACACATAAGTAAATGATAGGCAGTTTGATCTTAATATGGGTCCCTAGTAAGTTGAGCAGGTGCTGTCTATGACATGGACTCTGTTGCCTGTTTTCGATCACTTTGCTCTAATGGAGCTGCCTTGCCAGGCCTAGGTGGATAAGGAGATCAGTCCTGAATCAACTTGGGAGGGATAGTGGGGCTTCCCCATTGTAGATGACAAGAGGGGGAAGGAAGAGGGGAAAAAGGGTGGCAGGGAGATACCAGGAGGAGAAGAGGGAGGTGACTATATTTGGAATGCAAAGTACATGTGTGTGTGTGTGTGTGTGTGTGTGTGTGTGTGTGTGTGTTGAGACATGGTTTGTCTGTGTACCTTTGGCTATCCTGAACTCACTTTGTAGACCAGGCTGGCCTACACACAGAGATCGACCTGTCTCTCCCTTCCCAAATGCTGAGATCACAGATGTGTGCAACCATGCCCAGCTGTGAACATATAAACTAAAAACAACAAAAGGAACAAAGCATTAACGCCAACCAAATTCATACATATATACATATGCTCATATACGCATATAAATATACACATATGCTCATAGGAACACATGTACACATATACACATAGACATACCAATACACACATACGCACATATACACATATACATATATACAGACATATCTGATGGATGGAGCAAATCTAACAGCTCAAATCAACAGCAGCATCCTACATATAATCACATTCACAAATGTAGTTGATGGATTGAGCAAAACCATGACAGGCAAGGTCTAAGGTATACACCATATACAGACACATTCACACATGTTTGATGGATAGAGCAAGTTCTAAAAGCAGGCTCTAATGACTTTTATTATTGCCCTAGGCTTATATACCCTCTAAGGCAAAGCTCTGTATATCAGAAAAAAATTGCCCCATAGCCATAAAAGCAATTATCACAGAAACAGATTTAGTGTTACATAGAGGGAATTACATCAGGATTACTTACTATATGTATCTTCTCTATGTCTTCATTACATAAGCTCATTGTAAGTTCAGAACAATAGTTTTTTTTATATCATAAATTGACAAGCTTTAAGGTCAACAAGGTCCAAAGTATTACAACAAGATAATTGTTTATATGTCTTTCCATTAAAACTGCACTCGACTAAGCATACTTTTACTATCTCTTGGCTCCATAAATTCATTATGAATTCAGAATAATATTTTTATCTGAGATTCATTCCACAATTAGTTAATTATCTCTTTTCTATTTATGGCTCATCTTATCATGGTGAACACTAGATTTCCAACCTAGAGGAATGTTTACCTAGGTTGTAGCCTATTCTTCTCCCTAGTACAGTTTATGTGTCAGTGACATATGAAGACTCACAAACTCTTAGCTATTTTTGGTATTCTACAGAAGGGTTTAAAATAATTTTAATTAAGTCAGGAATTCCATAAGATCATTATCAGAAATTATTTAAATCATCAGTTCCTCTAAACAGCATTATGACATGGAAGTACATCTTCAATATGATCTGCAGGAAATTTGCCCAACAGAGCGAAGCAATAATGTCAGAGCATAGGCAATGAGGATTTCTCTATGCCATGACAGATATATGAGAAATATAACGATGACAAGTCTGGAGAGGCATATCAGCTGCAGGAAGAAACCTGGAGACCAAGTGTATGTTGCCTTGCTTTCCCAGGGCTCACCCATTGCTCAGCTTTGAAAAATGGTGGGCTGCCTCCATGAAGCTCACATGCTTGCCACAGGCCCTTTGTGTATGTGTGACCCTTGGCAACTTCTTGGTTTTTGAGTTTGACTGTTCAATTTGGTTTTTAAGTGGGCTATTTACTAACACAACTTGAACAGATAATTAAGATGCCATTGACTGGCAGATAGAGTACTTAGAAGTAGATATTAAAAAAACTAAGCTATGGAGAAAAATTAAATTATGAATTTTTCGATGGGATAGATGAATTTGGAAAGCATTAAATTAAACAAGGTGAACCAAATTCAGACAAAAAACAAAATATTCTCTTTCATATCAGATCCTATATTACAGTGTATAGTGGTAGGTATATAAGTGAGTGTAAATGTTGGTAACACCTTTAAAAGGCCATAAAAAAGACCAATAGAGGGTAAAAAGAGGTGCTAATGAAGGATTTTGAGGCAAGATCACATGCAATGTAAAATTAAAAGAAAACTGTTGAGAGAATGATACAAGAGGGGGTGAGGAGACAGGGGTACGGTCAAAGTACAGTAATGCACACTTTGTTTAAAATTGACCTAAGATCTAACAATTTATATGATATTTTATATGTAAATTCATTTTTAAACATTTCATAAGTTTCAAACAAGTAAATTTTAATTTCTTAAATTCCTTCAGTCCATTGTGTGTAGTTAATTTTCTTGTTCCCAAAATATGGCTTTTAAAAATTGTTTTAGATATTATACATACATGTAAACTATGAATATTTGTGTATGTTTAATTGTTACATGTGTATACATTATTATATGTACATTTTAATGCATAAATATATAAGTGTAATTTTCTTAGTCTTTTCATCTTATTTGTATGTATACAATTTCATGGCTGACCACATGGTATCAGATAACCAATTAGGGGGCTCATGCCTGGGGAAGTCTATTTCTCTGCTCTAAACATTCCTTTGTTAGAATTTCATGTTAGCATGTATGGTGATATACTTGTTCAGGTCTAGTTTAGGCAGCTATATTGCTATGGTACAATGAGTGTAGCTTCCCTGACATTACTAAGAGATACTATCTGTCACCAAGCTTTCTTGTCTTCTAACTTTTCTGTCCCCATTTCTGTGATGCTATCTGATTTTAGATGTAGAAATTTTCTTGATGAGGTATGAGAGTTATACTTATCTATGTGTATAATGATGAATATTTAAAATGCAGTTAGAAATTATACTAGTTAAGTAAAGCTGCAGTAGTAGAGACCCTATAGTACCCAGGACCTCATCAGCCTGGGATTGTTGGCTAGGTTTCCAGTGCTAGGCATGGTTTCCTTCCAGTACAGTGTGCTTTAAGTCCAGTAGAGAGCTGAAACTACTGCCAAGATATGAGTGCACTACTGTACCCTAAGGATTATCATGCCATGCTGGTCCTCTTTATGTTCAATACACTTCATAGCTGGATAAGACTTTTGCTTGCTTGTCTACCTTGGAAGCATACATAGTACAGTTCCATGCTATGAAAGCTAGTCCTCAAGGAGGAAGCTCCCTGATCAGATCTAACTCGGGTCCTCCAAGTCTTGCGTTTGAAGTGTCTTTTCAGCAATAAGGACTTACCATAAACCCTTAAGAGGCAACTAAGCCCAATAAAAATATCAAGAGGAGACTATCAAGGCTGGCAGATCTGAACCCAGGAGCCTCCACAAACTGATCCACCAACCAAGGACAGTGCAAGCAGTGAACCTAGCTCCCCTGTTCAGATATAGTCGATGGACAGCTCATTTTCCACGTTGGGGGGCGGGGGGCAAGAGGCTGCCTCTGACATGAACTCCGGTTCCCAGGATTTGATGACTACCCCTTGGCAGAGAAGCTCTGTTGAAACACAGAGGAAGGGGTTTTGGGCTACCCAGATGAGAGCTGATAAACTGATAAGCTGTGAGAGAGGAGGATTCCAGAGGTCACAGGTCTAGGGGAGGGGAAGTGGGAGGGAGAGTGAGAAAAGGAAGATAAGTGTGAGGGGATTACAATCAGGATTATTGTGATTGATTTATAATAAAAAATTGACTACTTGCTGTCCTTGATACCCTATGAGAATATATAGGGGGACGTAATCCCCCTCAGGAACAGTCATAGGGGAGGGGAATAATGGGAAAATGGGGGGGGGGAGGAATGGGAGGGTACAAGGGATGGGATAAACATTGAGTTTTAACAAGAATAAATTAATAAAAAAAATGTTTTAGAAAAAAAAAGACTTAAGTAGTTACAGCAAGCACAGAAGCATGCTAAAAGGAAACTGAGGGATACTTGAAAGTTCAAAACTGGGCTGATGCTTATTACTAACTATATGTAAAATTAATTAAAGATTTAATTATTTGAGGAAAAATAAATTGGCAGTTTCTACTTTTTGAGTCATTAAAAACATGTCTATTGCTCTAGGGGCATGCAGACAATGTGAAAAAAAAAATTGACTACACCAGCTTTGATGTTGCAAGTACTTCCCTAATAAAAATTCAACTTAAAAAAAATTGAAAAAACAAATAAACAAAACAAAACTTGTTTGCTGAGCCTGTTGGACATGCTTGACCAACAACTTGAAAGGGACTTCTTTTACCTGGTACTGAGCTTTTTGTTAAATAAAAGTCTGTAGCTCTTAAAGGAAGAGTCAGTTCAAATGGAATAATTTTGTTTAAACTTTATGTTTGTATGCATACATATATACTTATATGTACCATATGTAATTTTAGACTAATAATAATATTAATGCATTATGATAATTCCAGATACCCTTAATTAAAATTTAAGGACACCTAGACACAGTTCAGAACTGGGTTAGTAAGACTATTTTTATCAACTTGCAGCTGTGATGATTCTTTATATTCTTTTTGTTCATTTCTATATCAATAATTTCAATGCTAAGCTTATTCTGCTAAATGAACATAGTAATAAAATTATTTCTAATAATATATTGCTATACCCATAGATTAAAGAATTAACCAGCCCTCATCAGAGAAGATTCTTCTTGCAGTACACAGAAACTAACAGGGTTGCAATACAACAACAGCAACACTTTTTGTACTGTGTGCAGAGAATGAGTATCTTCAGTACTAGACTCTAAATTGTTTGGCTGAGCTCAAGGCTCAGAGATCTATGTAGAAGAGAACAGGGAAGATTGTGAAAGCCAGAAGTGGAGAAGGACTGTAAGGAAACAATATTTTCTTGGTGGAAACATACATGGAAGCAGAAGCTGTGACAGCAAGCACATGATCTATACAAGTTTAGCTAGACAAAATTCCAGTATGGAAAATAAGTAGACACAAAGTCTTTTCCCTGATGAAAAATCTATTTGTAATGGATAGCTACTGGGAAAGGAAAATTTAATTTCATTCAATGGAATGACATTGTGTAGATAAACTACAGTCCAGGGAAGGACTCATGTTTAAGAGTTGTTGTTTAACACAAAATGGACTCCATTTCTTAGAGAGAGGGAGAGGGAGAGGGAGAGAGAGAGAGAGAGAGAGAGAGAGAGAGAGAGAGAGAGAGAGAGAGAGAGAGAGAGAGAGTTAACACACTTTATGTTGATTTGGTTTGAGATTATTTTAAGACAATTTTTTAAAAACTTGCTTCTGGGTTAACTCACTCATTATGATCATTTCTAGCTCAATCCATTTATCCAGCAATTTCGGGAATTCCTTGTTTTTAATAGCTGAGTAGTATTCCATAGTGTAAATGGCCCACAGTTTCTTTATCCACTCTTCTACTGAGGGACACTTAGGCTGTTTCCATGTTCTGGCTATTATGAATAAGGCTGCTATGAACATAGTTGAGCAAATTTTCTTGTTGTGTGCTGGAGCATCTTCTGGGTATATTCCAAGGAGTGGAATAGCTGGGTCTTGAGGAAGCCCTATTCCCATTCTTCTGGGATAGCACCAGATAGATTTCCAAAGTGGCTGTACTAGTTTGCATTCCCACCAGCAATGAAGGAGTGTTCCTCTCTCCCCACATCCTCGCCAGCACGTGGTGTCACTTGAATTTTTGATCTTAGCCATTCTGATGGGTGTAAGATGGAATTCCCGAAATTGGTGGATAAATGGATTGAGCTAGAAATGATCATAATGAGTGAGTTAACCCAGAAGCAGAAAGAATCAAATGGTATATACTCACTTATATCTGCATACTAGCCCAAGGGGCATGTCCCACGAAAGCCTTCACTTACCAGGAAACTGGGACAGAGGGGAGGGCATCCTATTGGGACTCTAAATGAGAGACGCATGGGAGAATAGCAAAATAAAAGGATACAGAGGGTCCTAGAAACCTACAAGTAGAATAATATGATAGGCAGATTTGGGCTCAGGGGTCCCGCTCAAACTAAGGCACCAGCCAAGGACAGTACAGGAGGTAAACTTTAAACCCCTACCCAGATCTAGCCAATGGTCAGAATATTCTCCACGGTTGAGTGGAGAGTGTGATATGACTTTCTCACGTACTCTGGTGCCTCACATTTGACCATGTCCCCTGGAGGGGGAGACCTGGTGGCACTCAGAGGAAGGACAGCAGGTTGCCAAGAAGAGACTTGATACCCTATGAGAATATACAGGGGGAGGTAATCCCCCTCAGGAACAGTCATAGGGGAGGGGAATAATGGGAAAATGGGGGGGGGGGAGGGAGGAATGGGAGGATACAAGGGATGGGATAAACATTGAGATGTAACAAGAATAAATTAATAAAAAAAAACCTTGCATAAAGTTGGGTTGTTAAGGAAGTGAGAGAATTTGGGAATTTTATAAGCTATATTATTTAAAAAAATTAAAAAGTTAAAATTTTAAAGAAGGAAAGCCATTAAACAATGGTAATAAGGACAGCAAATCATAAAGAGTTCACAATGAAAGGAAATTGATAGTAACTGGGATCAAGGGTTTGAGGGAGTGATTTTTATACAGCTTTTTAATAACAATAACCTGAGCATGTGTCAGGGTTATGAGACTTTTTGAAACAAGGGGTTAAGTGTATAAGAGGAAGAAAGGGGTCTCAGTACTGAAGATGTGAAAATTGGATATCTTAGTTAGGGTCACTATTGCTGTGATGAAACAGCAGAGTCAAAGGCAAGCTGTGCAGGAAATGGTTCATTTCAGCATATTCTTCCAGGCAACCATCCATAACTGAGGGAAGTATGGGCAGGAACCTGAAAGCAGGAGCTCATGCAGTGGACATGGAGGAGTGCTGCTTACTGCCTTGCTCCTCACGGTTTGTTCAGTCTGCCTTCTTATAGAATCGCAGACCACCAGCCCAAGGACGGCACCATCTACAATGTGCTGGGGTTTCCAGCATCCGTCACTAACAATGAGAATGCTCTACAAGAATTTAAACAGCCCAATCTAAAAAGGCATTTTCTCATTTGTGGTTCCTTCCTCTCAGGTGCTATTAGGGAGTGTCACCTTGATGTAAAATTAGCCAACAGTTGGGAGACTTGTCTCAAACAGTTTTGGTCTGTCCTATACTGTCTTGGGACAAATATTCTTGCTTTTATCTCAAAATATTATGTTTTGTTTGTTAAGTTCTTCAAAAATCTATGGGTCTTATTGTTCAGAGCAGCTCACCTTATTATTTGTAAAGCCCAGATTTCATCCCAGAATTCATAATAAGTTAATAAACACACACACACACACACACACACACACACACACACACACACACACACACTGAAGGGACATTTCCTGGTCTCAGTTTCAGAACTGCTGTAAAAACAATGCCTGCTAATGACTTCCTAGTTTCTCCTGGTTTTCTGTTATTTCTCCAACACCATATGAAAAATTATATGACTTTTCAGTTCATAGGGAATTAAGGGTCCACACCTTTTGGGGTTCACTCAAATCATGAGATCCTAGATTTCACTCTGGCTGCTGTAATTGGATAAAATATATGTTAATCATCTGCTCTCAAAAAGAAAAGTAATCATTAGATCTTTGTGGGAGAACAGGCGTTAACTCTAAATATTCAGATAAAAATAAAACCACAGCCTGGTGATTACAAGAACTCTGAAAATATATGACAGGTTGTTAACTACTTAATAACTTTTGGGAAAACTTTATACCTAAAATGGTGCTAAAATGATCAATTAAGAAGACACAGCATAATATTTCTCAAACCTCTATGAAGGGCCAGCTAACTAGAGATTTAGTACAATGTGTACCATGATAGTCTCAATGGAATTTACTGTTTTATATTATTTTATTCCACTTCATAGCATTTTGGCATGTCATAATAACTTTATTTTCATTGGTATAATAGTCATGAATGTATATGAAGTTTTAAGAGCAAGTTCCAAGTTTAACATAGCTCTTTGGATATACACCATAAAAACAGAAACTTCCGCTGAGAGAATGACCTACTTTTAATGACACAATGATCAACTTGTGCAACTATTCCAGAAATATCTGCTGATTTTAACCGTAAGTTCTGGATATTAAACTTTTGTATTACTAATTATAGAAAAGACATATTATTAACTACAAAGAGATGGAATATTCAATAAATGATTTTTAGTCCAGATGTTCCTTGAATGGTTTCTGGAAAATGTTCAACATTAAAGAATTCGTTTTCGCTAAGCAGATATAGTAGTTAGTTTCACAATAATTATTTTGATTTTCTATTTTTAACTTTGGAAATTGTCATTCAACCATTCTCTTTTACAATGAATTCTGTAATAGCAATTGTAATGTCCTGTTAATCACTCTGTTGCAATTATCACTACAGCAGCCCACTTAGCTAACATTGCAACTTTTCTTTTCTAACTATATCACAAAATGAAGAGAGATCTTTAACCTTGTCTTTAACATGCACACAAATAGCACATGCATATCCATGTGCACGTGCACACACACGCACACACACACACACACACACACAAATGAAAACCGTCAAGGAAGCCAGCATTTCCATTGTCATAAGCTTTGATTACACATACAATGTGGAACTATTGGTAGGTTGTACAGGTAAGTAAAAGGTTATTATGTTTTTAGATTAAAAGAAGAAAATAAAGTTAATATTTCTGAGAAATTAGGTAAAACATGAGAACCTTGCACTAGAGTGCTGATCCTTTATACTCCTGCTCAGATGTCTGGAAGTGCTGTGATTGCCAAGTATTTCTACCCAGGGTGAACTCAAATTCCTGTCTTTTGAAATGGTGGGTCAATGTTCCAAATCTCTCTCTCTCTCTCTCTCTCTCTCTCTCTCTCTCTCTCTCTCTCTCTCTCTCTCTCTCTCTCTCTCTCTCACACACACACACACACACACATAGACACACACACACACACAAATAGACACACACACGTGTGCATGCGTGCATGAGCTCCATCACTTTGTGCGATGAAGTGGAACATTCTCTGAGATTTTTTTTTAACATGTAATTAGTACTGGTTTTATTGCTTTAGTTTACCACAATAGCATATGTGTGACAATTACATATACATGCAATTCAAAAAATGTGCTCTGTGTTCTTCATAGTGCACCTACATTTTCAGCATCTCCTCCTGTCTTTCATAACAGAGTAGTGCTATGCTACTCTTATTTTCATATACTATAAAGATTTATGTTTTTGAAACATTGTATAGTTAATAATTGTTTCTTTTTATCTTTCCTTAGACTCAGAACTGCCTGGAGTATTTCTGCTACTATTAATATAATTGCAGCATATGGTAAAAATTAATCATTTCACAGCCATTGACAACCTTAGATGTGGCAAAATTTTGTTTAGGAATAAGAAAATTAGATGAAAAATACTTGGCTCAAACATGTGAACTCTTAATCTTTATTCCTTCTGTATATTCTACAATGAGTGGAATTTTATATGGGTCAAAGAGTGAGAATATCAAAAAGTGTCATGGACGCCTAATTTCATGTACATCGCCTCAGCACTCTGCTGTTTTAGGGAACCAGTTGGTCCATTGACCCCGAGAGACAACTTAGTAGCTAGGCAGCATGAGATTTTAATCACATAGGTTAATTAATAAGGTCTAACTAGTTAGGAGAAGTGTTGGATTTAGAGGCATTTAATATGATTAGACTTTCAAACATTATTTGGTACATTAATTCAAATATGTAAATTAGCAAAGCCCAGGGGCCTTGCCATGAAAAAAATAGGGCAGATAGGAATAAAATTAATTTTAAGAAGATATTAAAACAAAAATACACTACAATCACTGCTATTAGGACATGAGACCACTATGGTATGTAGATATATAAATGTGCAACCAGGCATATATTGGAAATTAGAAATTATCATCTTTTCCAGGCATTAAACTTAAATCTACTATATAGTCCACTGAATTAATTGATCCCAATATTAGAGTATCTTAATCCATGAAAGATTAAAAGTAATACTGATTTCTTAAAATTATAATTAATAATTTTTGCTCACTAACTTCCTTGGTAAGTGAAAATTGAATATCGATACCTATGCATTTATTTCTGCATCATCCAGTAATCCATGGATAATTCAGACTCATCCAGCATGGAGACCATAAAAAGGAAATGAAAACATTGTTCTGAGTCTTCAACACCTCAGCACCATTAAAATAAACTTAGAAAACAAAATTTAAGTATCATTATAAACATCTTATTGAATACTTCAAAATGTACATTCTAAAGTTTGTGTTTTATCATCATACTTAGGAAGCTAATGTTAATATAAAATTAAAGCAAAGCCTGTGTTTATTCATTGTAAATCAATGCTATTATAATCCAATATCAGATATGAGTCATTTAATTATACTTCAGCCAGTGCTCTAATATTTCAGAGAAGAGCAGATGTTAGCCTTTCTAGCACCCCATTAATATACCTAGTCAGTTTCCCCACTGTTTTCCCTAGAGCAGAGAATAAAGGCTGATTTTCCCTTTTGTTCCTTAAGCAAGCCCAATTGCTCCCTGAAGCACAAGATTTAATTATCCTTATTGCATTATATTTGCTTGACTAGCTATAGAAGTTATTAATGGGCATAACATTTTCTGATCTTTTTTGTGAAATTCAGCTAACTATGATATTTATGCTGATTTAATTACCTTAGCCCATTAGTTAGTGTAGCAAAAAGAATTAAGATACAGGACTTGTAATTTATTCCTATTGATCATTATGGTAGGTGACACTTTGTCTAATGGGACAGTTTTGACATAGAATCAGGTATGTGAGTGTGTTTACATACCAAGAAAGAAGACATTGGTTGCTTTCCATGTTATCTGTTTGAGGGACTATTGGTCAAGAAAAACAATAAATTTATAATGAATATGAGATCGACCACTAAATAGCTATATGACTTTAGGCAAATAATTGAAATTCTGTCGTTTTATCATTTGTAAAGATATAAATGAAATACCTATAATTCTTACACACCATTCTTATTTTTAGTTTGAAGGAACAAAACACTTAAGCACTTGGAAATACATATGGCCAATCGTATGCACAGGTAAATGTTTGTCATATTATCACCATTATTAAAAATGACCAGACTTTGAAAAAGAGATAGTGGATTTGTTTGTACATACTCTGCATGCTTGATAGAAACACACATCTTTGAATTTGAATAATCTCCTTAACATTGCAGAAGTACAACCTGTCATGAGAGCAAATCAAAAATTAAAATATCACAAGTCGTATCTAGCCAAAACAAACAAGGTAAATTAATTAATTCATCTAGAGTTTAGAGTGGAAAGCAAGTATTTTTATTATTGGTATTTTTGTTTGTTATTTATGTGTATGTAGTATGGTGTGTGTGCATGTGTGTGTGTGTCTGTGTTCACATGTGTGAGTGTTTGTGTGTGCTGTACTGCATATTGACTCTGCAGGTGGACATTCCCATATACATTTAAAGGTCACAGGAAGACAAAATCTTTCTTATTTATTTCCATCTCATTGCCTTGAGGCAAGGTGTCTCAGTGAATGGTGCTTAGGCTGACTGGCCATGTAGCTCCTGGGATCTCTGACTCCCAGTGCTTGGGTTATGGGCCAGTTCAGCCATGGTTGGCTTTTTTTTTTAAGTAATTTATCCTTTGATACATACATATTCATGCATTTATATTGCATTCTCGTCATGTTCATCTTCCCACCTACCCTTAGCACCCTCACACTTCCAAAAGTCCTCTCCTCTTACCAAGTCCTCTTTTCACTTACATATCATTTATTTAGTTTTTGCTATTAGTTTGTTACCACTGAACTTAGCCAGGGATGCCTGTATGGGCATGGGTATGGGAATGGGCATGAAGTTATTCAGCTGAGTGTAACTCGCAGGTGGCTCCTCCAGTGAAGAAATAGTTCTCCCCAAGAAATTCCCTTAGCTGGATCTGGGCCAAAAGATCCCCTTCTTAATCCATGAAAGTTTTATGGTATTAATTTTGTATGGAGTCTTTTCAGACATTATCACCAAATGTACATTCATGAGCGCCATGGTTCTGTCATTCCCAGAAGACAGCATTTCACTGCACATCCAACTCTTACGTTATTTCTACTCTCTTCCCGCATGAAGGGGATGATCCCTCAATTGTTATTTACTTTCAAGCCCTTGAAAAACAATGAGTCTCTGGACAAACTACCCCCTATACCAAGAAAAGCTACTTTTATCAAGGCTGGAGATAGTACTAGGTAATTGGTAAAAATATGAATGTTTTCGTAGCAGTGCAATATGTCTATTTAGCAAAACAGAAACAAGTGGGTCCACTTCTTTAGCCTATAAGCTTTATATCCCTGAGCCTTTTGACCAATTCTTTAGCATCAGGTATAATTTCCTTTTTGGAGAATAGGCTTTAGGTCAACTCAGAAATGGATTGTCACATACCAATCAGGCCACAATTACACATATCTTGCTGGGATGTTGGCATTTTAGTATAAGGTCCAGAATTAGGAATGTCCATCCTAGCTTTTATACATCTCAGAAGTATGCCAACAGGAAAAAAGCATCTAGCTCAGTTCTAGTAGGTTTTCTTTCCATCCAACAGCTTTTCAGCAACAAGGTCTTATCACCCAATTCCAGTGGGAAAAAATGGAGTGTTGGTAGTTCCTACGGCTGTCCTGGATAGACATATCTATGTAGCTGTCTCACAGCCATCACTGAGATTTTTGTTTAATAGCCTATGATACCTGGGATTCTAATTTACAGCACATAGATGATACCTTTGCTAAAACTTTTTAAAAAATTATGTCAGCTTACAAAATAAGTTTTTTATGTGGTTTCTCATATATGCTAAGGTTTTTTGGGGGGAGGTTTGTCCTTCTCTTCTGTTCTTGTCCAAGGTTTCCTACCCTCACCTCTGCTAACACATTGCCTCCCACAGTGCTATGTATTCCTGTCTTCACATCACATGCAGTTTACTATCTCCATCTGTTTTAAGGCTTTCTTACCCTAGCTCCATTGCCCCCTTTGCCATTCTGAATCTCTACAAACATTCTAAGTTAAATAAGAAATCTCAAAATTTGAATGTATGATAAACATGTGCAGAATTACAAGTAGTGTCTATCTTTCTGTGTGTAGGGTACCTCAGTCAATGTACTATTTTCTAGTACTCTAATTTTTGGAAATTTTTATAATTTAATTTTTATTTATAGCTGTATAAAAATCTATTGGGTATACATGCCATATTTTCATTATCCTTTGTTCAGTTGATGGACATTTAAGCTGAATCCATTTTCTTGCTATAGGGAGTCGAGTAGCCATAAACATAGCTATGTTTTATCTCCATAGATCAGTGCCTTGGCAAGAATAGTACAGATGGTTTATATGGTGGTTTTACTCCCAGTCTTTTAAGAAACCTCCAGACTGATCTCAAAGCAGCTGTATAATTTACATTCTCAGCAACAGCATATGTGGTTCACCGTTCCTAGCATCTTCAAAAGTCTCTTTTCCATTTGTACTCTTTTGTTGTTGTTGTTTGATGTTTGGTTTTATTGGTTTTTGAGACAGGGCTTCTCTGTGTAGCACTGGCTGTCCTGGACTCACTCTGTAGACCAGACTGCCCTCAAATTCACAGAGATCCACCTGCCTCTGCTTTTCTGAGAGCTGGGATTACAGGTGTGCACAACTGTGCCCAGCATTTTTAAAAAAATAATTTTCATTTTAATTCTATTTTATGTATATTGGAGTGAGGGTGTCAGATCCTTTGGAATTAGAGTTATAGACTTGTGGGTTGCCATGTGGTGATGGAAATAGAAACCAGATTCTCTGGAAGACCATCAGGTGCTCTTAACCACTGAGCTATTTCTACAGCCCCAATTTGTATTCTTGATGATGACCATTGCAACTGGGGTGAGGTAGAATCTCAGAGTAGTTTTAATTTGTATTTTCCCCATAGATATGATGTTGAACACCTTTTCAAGTGTATCTTGAATATTTGTAGTTTTTGTTTTGAGACTTCTCTGTTTAATACTGTGCCTGAATTAAATTAATATTTTAATTAGGTAGGTTTCTTGATGTTAAGATTTTTTAGTTTTTGTGTAGTGCAGACACTAATTCTCTATCAGATGCATGGCTGGCATAGATTTTATCTCATAATGATCATTCAGTGTGTGTGTGTGTGTGTGTGTGTGTGTGTGTGTGTGTGTGTGTGTGTGTGTGTAAATAAAAATTAAAAGAAGTTCATGAATTTAGAAGGGGCAAAGGGAGCACAGGGAGGGATGGAAAGAAGAGGGGGGTAAGGGATGATGTAATTACACATTAATTAAAAACTGCATAACATTTTTAAAAGGAAAATGTCCTTTGAGAAATGGAAGCGTTTTTTCCCCATGAAGTCCCATTTGTCATTTCCTGTTCTAATTATCTGTGATACTTGAGTCACATTTAAAATGTCTATCTAGAGACCTAAATTATAACCAAACATAACTGGCAAAAAGAGATAAGAAAGAAAGGGAGGGAGGGAGAAAGAGAGATAGACAGAGACAGAGACAAAGAGAGACAGAGGGATAGGGAGAGACAGAGAGAGGAAAAAGAAAGAAAAAAGCAAGGAAGAAAAAATAATCAAACAAACCAAAATAAGTGAAATTATTCCTGATGATATTCTGTTATACTCATAGCTTGGTGCCTTGGTCAGTGATCATCAGAGAGACTTCATCCACCAGCAGATGGGAGAAAGTGAGTGCATTGATCCACAATTGGACATTATGCGCAGAGGATGTCTAAATTGGAAGTCTCCATTAGGTCCCTCCCCCTGAGGATGGAAGAGGGACAGAAGGAGTCCACAAGTCAGAAGGAATTGAGGGCAACAAGAGAACATGGCCACCTAATCATCTAAGCAAGGTTCACATGGGCTCACAGAGACTGAAACAGAAATAACAGAGTCGGCATGCGTCTGGATGAGGTCCTCTGTGTATATGTTGTGGCTGTTAGCTTTGTGTTTTGTGAGACTCATAACGGTGGGAGCAGGTGTGTCTCTGAGTCTCGATAACCTTTGACACTCTCTCCTGCTATTAGGTTGCCTTGCCCAGCCTTGACAGGAGGACTTCTGCCTTGTCTCCTTGTATCTTGTTTTGTCCCATTTGGCAGTCATTTCTTTTTCTGTCTCTCTTTTTCTGAAGAGAAAGCTGATAGTGAGTGGATCTGGGGGAGAGGGGAGATGGGGAAGAACTGGAAGGAGTGGAGGGAATTTATTGTATGAGAGAAGAATCTATTTTTAATTAAAAATTAAAGTCCATTTATAATGATGTTTTGACATAGTTTATCGGTTTTGCTTTAGTAGTTTCGGGCTATCTGGCTTTTGGTAGCATTCCTTGATCCATTTGCATTTGAGTTTGTGCATAGAAAGAGACAATGATACGGTTTCATTATTCTAGATGTTGATAACCACTTTTCTTAGCATCACTTACTAAATGTATTTTCTACAGTGTGTGGTTTTGGCGTTTTGTCAAAAATCAATGTATCTTTAGTTGTACAGGACTTTAACTAGGTCTTCTGTTCTATTCAATTGCTTTATGTGTTTCTTTTTTTAATTGTTCTGTTGCGTTTTTATTCCTATGGCTCTGAGATGTTATAATGAATAAGAGTGGAAAGACTGGACATATGTGTCTTGCTCAAGACCATACTGACAATGCTCTTGAGTGTTTCATATAGTAATAGCTGTCTGACGTGTCTTCTAGTTGAATAGAGAGCAGGTTTTAGGACTGACAGGGGATCAGGTGGTATCTTTTGGTGGCAATTGACAAGAAGTAGGCATATCAATTTATTTATTTGTTTTTATTTATTTATTTAATTTTTTAAAATATATTTTATTAATTTATTCATATTACATCTCAATTGTTATCCCATCCCTTGTATCTTCCCACTCCTCCCTTCCTCCCATTTTCCCCTTTCTCCCCTTCCCTATGACTGTGAGTGAGGGAGAAATGGGGCTCAGAACTAAACAGAGAATTCTCAACAGTGGAATATCAAATGGCGGAGAAACACTTAAATAAGGGCATATAAATTTACAATAATATACTTAGAAGCAATATTCTTGCCATTGAAAGAGTGAAACTAAAGGACAAAATATATCTATTAGATTTAAATAGTTGTCGCATTTAAAATGTTTTAAAAATAGGGAATGAGGGACACTTAGGCTGTTTCCATGTTCTGGCTATTATGAATAAGGCTGCTATGAACATGGTTGAGCAAATTTTCTTGTTGTGTGCTGGAGCATCTTCTGGGTATATTCCAAGGAGTGGAATAGCTGGGTCTTGAGGAAGCCCTATTCCCATTTTTCTGAGATAGCACCAGATAGATTTCCAAAGTGGCTGTACTAGTTTGCATTCCCACCAGCAATGAAGGAGTGTCGCCTAAGTGTCCCTCAGTAGAAGAGTGGATAAAGAAACTGTGGTACATATACACTATGGAATACTACTCAGCTATTAAGATCAAGGAATTCCCAAAATTTGTAGATAAATGGATTGAGCTAGAAATGATCATAATGAGTGAGTTAACCCAGAAGCAGAAAGAATCAAATGGTATATACTCACTTATATCTGCATACTAGCCCAAGGGGCATGTCCCACGAAAGCCTTCACTTACCAGGAAACTGGGACAGAGGGGAAGGCATCCTATTGGGACTCTAAATGAGAGACGCATGGGAGAATAGCAAAATAAAAGGATCCAGAGGGTCCTAGAAATCTACAAGTAGAACAATATGATAAGCAGATTTGGGCCCAAACTAAGGCACCAGCCAAGGACAATACACGAGGTAAACTTTAAACCCCTTCCCAGATCTAGCCAATGGTCAGAATATTCTCCACAGTTGAGTGGAGAGTGTGATATGACTTTCTCACGTACTCTGGTGCCTCACATTTGACCATGTCCCCTGGAGGGGGAGACCTGGTGGCATTCAGAGGAAGGACAGCAGGTAGCCAAGAAGAGACTTGATACCCTATGAGAATATACAGGGGGAGGTAATCCCCCTCAGGAACAGTCATAGGGGAGGGGAATAATGGGAAAATGGGGGGGGGAGGGAGAAATGGGAGGATACAAGGGATGGGATAAACATTGAGATGTAACAAGAATACATTAATAAAATAAAATTTAAAAAAAAGAAATAGGGAATGAAGAATGAAGCTTTTCAACTTCTCTATAAATTTTATTTTTTATTATAATATAATTATACCATTACTTTCTCCCTTAAACTCCTCTTATGTAACCCCATGTTCTCTCTCAAAGCCATGACTTATTTCTATTTAGTTGAACCCTAGTACCAGATACAAGAAATCTTCTTTTAAATGCTTGGTCATGATAGCTCAAATGATTTGAAAAAAAAAAAAAGATTAATCATATCAATTTAATCCTTGGCATTCTTTCAGCTCTAGCTGATATACTTCCAGAAAAGACTATGAAAGCTGCTGATGGAGGGAAGAAACTAAATAGTCCTACTCAGCTATGACAACTATGAGTTATTATAATTAACGACACAACAAGATATACATAAATGTGCAATAAGTGGCAAGTACATGTTGGTGGCAACCAGCAGTAATCTAATTGGACTTGAGGCCAACTCAACATGTGGGAAATCCTTTTTGGTACTTGTGAAATAGAATAAAATAGAAAAGACTAATTATTAGTTACTGATTTGTAATTTTATGGAGTGATTTATTTAAAGCATTGTTTGTACTGCCTGCTTACCAAGAATGACTTTACTTTCTATCAGAATGATGTAGAAAAACAGTTGAAGCGATGGGTTGTTGACCTTAACAGTCTGCTCGCTGACAGTTAAACTTCTGTAAAATTTGGTTTGCTTGCTCACCATATCTTGTGGTTTTGTGTATGAACTTAAAAAGGCAAATAGAACAGACATCAGAAGTGTTGATGAGAAGGAACTGGATGGGAGCCTACCATAGAGGTCCTCTGAAAGACAGAAGCAGATGCTGAGGCTCACAGGCAAACTGGGGAGGAGAGCTGGAAATCTTATTGAAGAGTTGGGGGATAGAAGGACCTTGAGGGGATGGCAGCTCCTCAAGGAGACCAATAGAGCCAACAAATCTGGGCCTTGGGGGTTGAGGCCTGCAGAGACTGATGAACCAAGGACCATGCATAGTGAGGACCTAGATCCCATGCTCAGATGTAGTAGATAGGCATCATAGTCTCCTTGTGGGTCCCATAATATGGGGAGTAGGGTTACCTCTGACATGAACTCTGGTGCCCACTTGTAGATTACTTAACCATAGGAAGGCGGCCTTGCCAGACCACAAAGGAAGAAGATACAGGCTGTCCAGATGAGACCTAATAATCTGGGGTCAGATGATAGGGGAGAAGTGCTCCACGTTTTTAAGGACTAGAGGGCAGATGAAGGAGGGAAGACAGGACCAAGAGGAGACAAGGGAGGGGATACAATTGGATATTAAGTGAATAAATTAAAAAAATTTTAAAAGAGAGAATGCATTTTTAAAAAGGCATTTGATGGGTTTGGAATACCTTGCTTAAAGTACTAATTTTTAATTCCACCCTTTCCTGAGATGCCATTTAAAAATATGTTTAAAATGTTAATATGAATAATTAAGACATCACTATGACTTAGTATAATTTGTAGACCTCAGTCTTCAAAAGTGGATGGCTTCAGGTATAGAACAGAAAATAGACAAGATGATCTCAGATCATTAAGCAATATAACAAACTAAGTTTAATGTGTTTTCATGAAGCTATTATCCTAGCACTCTAGGCTGGGGCAAGAGCATCAATAGTTTGAGGCCAACATGATCTCCATAGTGACAACTGGTCACATACATAGACACAAAAGACTAACAACAAAATGACACCTAGAAAAATATAAAACCAAAACAATAGCTTTAAATAAACAAACAAACACAAACTCAAAAGCAAAAGGTTTTTATGTCCCTAAAATGGATAACTTAGCCAATAATAATTAGAAACAAATGTTCTTATTTAAAGCACATTTTTCTATTAATGATTTCTCAGTTTATTCCCCTGTGACAGAAACTGTGCTTTGCATGAATCTCCTTTTGTAAAACTACTGAAATCTGTCATATGATCTGGACTATCTTGGAGAACATTTGGTGAGGGCTTTAGAAGACTTGCAATTTGCTTTTGTTGAGTGAAGTGTTTTATAGATATTAATTTGATCAGGTTTACTGCTGGACATGTCATATTTTGTTTTTGTTTACCAATTTACCTATGAATCATTGATGTTCTTTGTTGATTTCTGTCAGTCTTCCACACACACTGCCTGTGGTAGTCTTGTTTTTAAAGTCACACCCATCTGCTGTTATATTTTTCTCTTTTGCTCTGACTCTGTTTATCTCTTTTCAGTTCTTTTGCTGAGTCCACTGTCTATGAATGCAGTAGAGCTTGTTCCAAGTTACTTGGGACTGGTGCTAGCTTAACTTTCTTAACCTTTTTACTTTGGTTATAAGTACACTGTTCCTTGCAGACAATGTATCTTCAGTTTAATTTTAAGTTTTCTTTCTAATTCATCTGTCTTTTTCTGCTTCGCACCTGCTATTGTCAGGAAAATCATACTCCAAGTGATTATTGTTTCTGTTGGATTGGTGTCTTTTTTGTAGCCAGTTTATGTCTATTGCCTTTTCTCCTTCATTCTCCCTTTATATAATTTTCTGCCATCTTGTTTGAACAACTTTTCTTAGTATATCATTTGGGCCCTAATATTTGCCATAGACTTTTTCTTCTTTTAATTTTAATTTTATTAATTTTTTCAAATTATGATTCAATTGTTATGCCATCACTTGTATCCTCCCATTCCTCCCTCGCTCCTGCTTTTACCCTATTCCCCTCCTCTAGGTCTAAGACAGAGGCCATGGACTTTTTCAAAATGTACATTTAACTAATCTAAGTCCCTCTTCAAACCTCAGCATGCCAATTCACATGCCATTCAGATCCCCATAGCAGGACCTTCCTGATTCCTTTTTCTCTTTATATTGCTTGGTCATCAACTCATGCCGCTGAAATAAAAGTCCATGGGTGTGGTTGTTTAGATAGCAGAAATGTGTTTGTCTAAGTTCTGGAAAGAAGAAGGTCAAGATTAATATGTTTTGGGGGTATTTTCTGGTGATTATTCACTTCCTGAGCAGTACCAAGTAGGATAGAGTACTGCAGTTTCTGCACAATATGGATTCATGCTGAACTTTTCAAGTGGGTCTATTTTCTGCAAATCTTCCTCAAGTATAATAACTATGTATGCAAAATTCATGCCTTGTGGTAGGTGGTGCTGCACATCTTTAATCCCAGGGCTCGGGAGGCAGAGGCAGGTGGATCTCTGACTTTGAGGCCTACCTAGTCTGCAGAGAGAGTTCCCAAGTAGCCAGAGCTAAATAGAGAAAGCCTGTCTAGTGGGGGAAAGAATCACATCTTGTTTAGTATACTAAACATGTCTGTATGTGTCATAATAAGTGACTGCCATATGAAATACAAAGTTACTAAATTGATCGAGACTTGGCTATTGCTGACTCCGATGGCATCCTGTTACCTTTTCTCAGCGTTGTACAGACCGGATTGAAATACTGTAGCCTTAGGCACCAGGGCCCTTTCATGTTTGCTTATCCTGCTACTTCTAAGAGCCTGTTTCGATGTCCAGTGAAAACTTTAGTTGTTGATCACAGGGGAGCCAGCTTACTTTTTCTCATTTCAAATGTTTTTCTCATAATAAATATGAATTTTATGTTAAAAAGAAAAATAAATCATTGTGACGCCACTCTGGAGACTGCCACAAAATCTACTCATGACACTACCTCACAGATTAGAGGTCTTTTGGAATGAATTAGAGGTGCTGATTTTGGAGATTTCACACCTGAATTGGAGGCAAAAACAGTTCTAGAAGGAAAGAGAAGTCCTTGGAGACCTAAGGCCAGCATCACAAGATGCTGACATCTTAACATTGCCAACATATTTCAAGCACATTAATGATTTTCAAGCTTATTTATATAGATGGTGCAAACAGCCAGCTATATATGCTTATATCTCTTCTTGAAAATGTGTAGGGTAATTACATTGTAAACTGGTTGCTATCATGTTCATATTTTCCATTTCACTTTTGATAAGTTTAGTGAAGAGATTTGGTAACTAAAATATAATTTCAGAGTGATCATATTTTAAAATCCAATTTACTCCTGGCAGTTTGCTAGGTAGTGCTTATGACATATTTCCTGATTATTTTAGAACTCCAAATGGTTAGTTTTCTTTAGCTTGAATTGCCAATTTATTCCCATAATTATATCAAATGTAAAGAAAATTATTCTCTTGATGGTGGGGAGGCCTGGTGGCACTCAGAGAAAGAATAAGCAGGCTACCAAGATGAGACTTGATAGCCTGTGTCCATATAGTGAGGAGGAGGTCCCCCTCGGTCATACACCTAGGGGAGGGGAATAGGGTGAAAGTGGGAGGGAGGGAGGAATGGGAGGATACAAGTGATGGGATAACAATTGAGATGTAATCTGAATAAATTAATAAAACATAAATAAATGGAAAGAAAACCCAATTGCCAACTCATACTCAATGGTTGTGAGGGGAGCGGGTACTGCATCTGACATGAAATCTGGTGTCCAGGATTTGATCACTTCCTCTTGGCAGCAAAGTCCTGTGGGTACACAGAGGAAGGGGATGCAGGCTATCCTGGTAAAATCTGATAGGCTGTGGCTGGATGGTAGGGTAGGACCTCTCTAGTTGTCATCAGAGGTCTAGGGAAGGGAAGGGGAGTAGGGTGGAAGAGCAAAGAAGGGTGGGAATGTGAAGATATAAGCAAGGAGATAACAATCAGGATGTGATATGTTTAAATTATAATTAAATAAAAAAGAAAAAAGAAACGGAAAAAAAGAAAACTCAAAATCTATTAAACAATGGACAAATATAGTCATTCAATACCATGTCAAACAGTGATTAAACCTTGGGTATGTATCACTTTGTCTGAAATTTACAAATTTTGGATTTTCTCAGATTTTAGTAGTGCCACAGAATTTTTATAGGCAAATCACATGTGCCTTATTTTATGATTTGTTGTGGATATACTTAAGAAAATATTGTTCTTAGAGATGAAAAAATAAAATCACTCTTGGGTAAAAGTTACTCTAAGTTTTATGGCTGTAATATCTAAAAAATTATGACTAAGTTTATGGATACATATGGCCACTTTTCACCTAAAAATTCAGGATGAACAAGCTGCTCTTTGCAGAGGCTAGCATTTCATCATTGCCAGGCCTGGCAGTGAGGAGCTCCCCAAAGAAACAGGAAGCATCTTGTTTGCCCAGTTCTAGAATTATGTCTGACTTGTATTATTTCTCAAAGTCACAATTTGTTCCTGGGCATCACAGAAAATGGCTTTATGCATTTCAGCTCTATTTGTGAAGTTCCAAAAGGGAATCTTCCAAGAATACAAACACTGGAGAAGGCCATCAAAAACAGTAGTAAAATGAAAGCATATTTCAGGGCTAAAAAATAGAGAGAAAAATAATTTTCAATGAATTTGTACTATCATTGTATGCAAAGACTTTTGAAAAGAGTTATGTTGCGTGTTCATTGCTACTTTATATTCAGTAAAAGTTTATATTCCAATCACTTTAATTCAAAGCAATGTTTAACTAAAGCAATATATAACAAAATGTAGCATAGATTATTAGCCTCTGAAATTATTACACTGCTTGACATGAAAAAGCTTCAAGTAAGTAGTGACTTCAAATATATATAAAGGTTTAAAGATGCAATTTAGAGCCTAATGGACAGTAGAAAAATATGAAACTTTCTTTTTGTGAGAGTACTATAGAATTGAATATTGCCAAAATACAAGATATGTCTGAATAAACATTATCTTCATTATGCCCAGCATTTTGTTTAATAAGTGTACAATAATAAAAGAATCTAGACAAAAAGATTTCCCTTGAGTAGGTTACAAGTGGTAAGATGAATTTGAGAAGGATTCCTTCAAATCTTATATGTGACCACTTAATGACAGTGTAGCAACAGGATGGCAGATCATTGTCCTGGACATTTTTCTATCTTCGTGGTACTAAGGAGTCAACTATCTAGGCTATTAAAACATTTTAGAAAATCAAAAATTTTAAAGCACTGCAATCCTCTAACAAGTAGCTTAGACAGATATCATCTGGTGATTCAGAATTAATGTGAGAAAAATAAAATTCAAATATTAACTTAAAAATTTACACTAGGACTCTAACACCTGAAAAGAAATTATGAAAAAAAAAAAACAGATTTTAAAGAAGAAATGTAAGTTTATTTTTATACCTTAATTTTCATATTTTTGTCTATTGTTTTATATTCATGATCAATTGGATATTTTGTAGATGATAACTTGAATCTCAGAGAGATGTGTAAACATAATAATTTTGCTTGTAACTGTAGTTTTCTGTGATGCCTACTTCTTCTTTTCCAACTGTAAATGTGGCAGTATGTCATGAGAGACATGATAAGGGACCAGACTTGACGGCAGCCGCGTCTGCCGTGTCATTCTTCAGTTCTATATTCTAGAGCATTTTATGCAGCCACAGTGGGTTTCAGTATATTCACATGTGGATGGTGATGATCACTCCAAGCTTTTCTCAGGGGAGGATATACAATAATGCCTGTAAGAGTCAAGTCACTGAATCCTACCTATAAGGCACGACAACAAAAGCATTTATAAGGCTAAATTTGGATGAGATAAGAGTCATGCATCACCTGTTTAAAACTGAAGAAACAGAGTAAGAGCCTATTTGTCCTTGTGGGAGGGAAAGAAAATACAATACACTGATCCTTTGGCTTTAGTTAGATTTAATTGGTTCTTACTTATAAGGTGCCAAACGGTTGAGAAACTATATATAATCACAGTTAATAGTTTGTACATCGAGGAGCTACAATAAAGGCTTGTGACTTTCTCCTGACGTGAAGCGTTCTAGATACAACAGAGCTGTTGCAGACATTGCTAGTTCTAGAAAAGGCTTTGAACATTTTCTCATCATACTCACGATGTAGAAACTGGGTCTGGTGCCCGTGTCTCATTAGAAACAACAGAGAATATACATACAGAAAAGATAGCCAGTAAGACTGTGCTCTGGCTGGAAAGGTGGCTCAGCCAAACATTAGACAGACCTTGGGAAACTCCACAGGAGAGAGGAGGAAGAATTGTGAGAGCCAGAGGGGTCAAGGACACCGGGAAAATACAGCCCACAGAGTCAACTAAGCAAAGCTCATAGGAGCTCACAGAGATGAAGGAAGCAATTACTGAGCCTGCATGGGTCAGTGCTAGGTCCTTTGCATATATCCTGTGGTTCTTTAGTTTGAGTGTTGCTAGACTTCTAACAATGGCAGTGGAGGTGTCTCTGATAGTTTTCCTGTTCTTGGGATTTTCCCCTCCTATTGGTTTGCCTCATCCCCCCTTGATATGAAGGTATATGTCTAGTCCTACTGTCTCTTGTTATTTATGACAATTTCATTTGTTATCATTGAGAGGATTTCTCTTTTCTGAAGTAAAGCAAAGGAGCAGTGGATCTGGAGAGAGGACAAGTAGGAGGAGACTGGAAGGAAGGGGGAAAGGAGGCTGTGATTGGGATGCACTGTATAAGAGAAGAACGAGTCAAATAAAATAAATAAAATAAAGACTGCACACACCTACAACACATTTCAAAAGGTATGGGAGTTTTGACCTCCAACATGGTAGACAGACTACCTACTATATCTATATAGCTTAGGGCTTATTTCCATGGATTACTTGATAATCGCTGTTTCCTTGTACCTCATGCTCTAGAAATCATTGCAGCTTAGAGAAGAGTGATGTTCCTCTGTCACGCAGTTTGTTATGTCTAAGTAACAAGTGTAAGCATTTGTATCAGGCAAACCAAGGAGAAATCACTTGTGTTCCCCTAGTCAATGTATCTTTTGGTATTGACTAAGCTATTTAAATTTGCAAAAGCTCAATTTGGTTAGTTTTAAGAGAGAGAGAAGTAAAAATAATATAATGATAATACTTCCTGGGTTTCTCAGTAGAGAAGTAAGATGTCATGTACATAATTGGAATATAATCTGGGAAGTAGCTAAGTAGCTATTGAATATGAATTACATCAAGATTATCATTGCAGAAAAGTAATATCCATTCTCAATGGGAAGATATGCCCACAGATATTAAAATTCAGCACAATTATAATTCCCCCATGTTTTGTGATTTGGAAATTGCTTTTATGTGGTAAACTGCTTAAGCTAGTTTCAGACATCATTTTGAAATTCTTATACTTGCTATTCTATTGGCTGAGTGAATTTACCAGCTGGTTCTATTCTGGGATCTCTACTGTGACTGTAGTCAAGAATCAGCTGTGGCTGAGTTCACTAACAATTTGACTAGGTTGATTTTCACAATGGCTCACACATGGTTGACATCTGAAACTAGCTATTTGCTGAGAAGTACTGTTGGGTTGACTCTGAAATATTGTATTTTCAGGTTATGAAAAAAATGTGTTTTTCAGAGATTTGAGGTTTCTGTCCTTGTTTCACCCATTGACAGAATTCTGCCTTAGAATAGGATGCAGGCAGAGTTGACAGCCAAACTCTGCCAAGACAGGGTAAGCAATTCCTCAATAGTTCCTGCTTCACAAATATGTCTGTCAGATATACTGGGCCAGAAGGCTGAAGATAATGCTCTAATGTTATAGAGTTTTGGGTGACTATTCAGGTAGCAAACTGTCTCTGTCATCTTCTCATGCACTCCTGGCATACTCAAATAATCAATTTTATTCCTTCTCAAGTCTCTGATAGAGTTGAAGACCAGGTAGCTTAGGTTAGGGGTTAAGTTGTTTTTAGGGCTAGATAGATGTTTCAAGTTATTAATGACAAGATGTGATGGAAAATAATTTACTTCAGAATTTTAGAAGCACCAATATAGGAAAGATGTTTTCTTCAAGGCTGTCAAATACAAATAGCCAAAAGACTAAGAATGTAACATTTATATAATTCCTGATTATGTCATGGTTCTTTTCACTATAAGTAGTTTTTTATATATATTTATAATAATATAAATGTATATGTACAAAACAAAACATGTTTAATTAAATAAAAAAGTTTAAAAACAAGCAAATAAGCAAACAAACAAAAGAATGACTGCTTTCTCTGGGTTGACTTACAGTTATGTGATATTTGGTAACAGCTAAAAAACATTGTTTAATCCAAAGTCCTGAATTGCAATGGACTTGGAACATTTGTCTCCTTTTTTTCACACTTGTCAAAGCATTGAAAATGGAAGCATGTCTAAAACGTAAAGATATTCATTTAAAAATCAAATAAAAATGGAAAAGACATAAAAATATGTGTTTTTAGCTGTTGTTTAAAGCCAGCAATGCTGGGTTAACTAGATATGCAAGTGTCCTTCTTCACCTGTCCCAAACTAAATTCTCTGAGATTATCACTTTTTAACCATTTATTTACCCTGTTGACAGTGTCACAATGTCTCCTGCATTACAGAAGCTTTTCAGCCTCATGAGATCCCTGGGCTGTTGGTGTTCTGTTCAGGAAATTGTCTCCTGTGCCAATGTGTTTCATGCTCTTTCCCACTTTTTCCTCTAACTGATTTAGTGTCTCTGGTCTTATGTTGACGCCTTTAATCCACTTGGACTTGAGTTTTGTGCATGGTGACAAATATGGGTCTAATTGCATTTTTCTACACATAGAAATCTAGTTAGACCAGCACCATTTGCTGAAGATGCTATCCTTTTCCCATTGAATTGAATTGGCTTTTTTGTCAAAAATCAAGTGGCCATATATATGTGTATGGATTCATTTCTGGGTCCTCAATTCAATTCCATTGATCAACTAGCCTATTACTGTGCCAGTACCATGTTGTTTTGATTACTGTTGCTCTATAGTACAGCTTGAGATCAGGAATGGGGATTCCTCTGGAGGATCTTTTATTGTACAAGATTGTTTTTGCTATTCTGGGTTTTTTATTTTTTCATATGAAGTTGAGAATTGACTTTTCAATGTCTTTAAGGAACTGTGTAGGTATTTTGAGAGGAATTGCATTGAATCTGGAGACACTGTCAACAGAAAAAAGCAACATACTACAGACTGGGAAAAGATATTCACCAACCTTACATCTGACAAAGGTCTATTATCCAAAACATATAAAGAACTCAAGAAATTAAACACCACCAAAGCAAATAACCCAATTGAGAAATGGGGCTCAGAAGTAAACATGGAATTCTCAACAGAGGAATATCAAATAGCCAAGAAACATTTAAAGAAATACAAGTCAAAATGACTTTCAGATTCCATCTTACACACATCAGAATGGCTAAGATAAAAAATTCAAGTGACACCACATGCTGGTGAGGATGTGGAGAAAGAGGAACACTCCTTCATTGCTGGTGGGAATGCAAACTTATGCAACCACTTTGGAAATATATCTAGTGCTTTCTCAGAGAACTGGGAATTGGGCTTCCTCAAGACCCAGCTATTCCACTCCTTGGAATATACCCAGAAGATGCTCCACCACACAACAAGAACATATGCTTATCCATGTTCATAGCAGCCTTATTTATAATAGCCAGAACCTGGAAACAGCCTAAATATCCCTCAGTTGAAGAATGGATAAAGAAACTGTGGTACATTTACACTATAGAATACTACTCAGCTATAAAAAACAAGGAAATCCAAAATTTTGTGGACAAATGGATGGAACTAGAAACCATCATATTGAGTGAGTTAACCCAGAAGCAGAAAGATTCACATGGTATATACTCATTTATAATTGGGCACTAGCCCAGAAGGCATGTCCCATGAAAGTCTTCACTTACCAGGAGATTGGGATAAATGTGAGGACTTTCTACTGGGACTCTAGGCAAGAGAATTATATTAGATGGGAAAATAGAAGGATCCAGAGGATCTTAGAAACCTACAAGAAGAACATTGTAACAGGTGGATCAAGTCCTAGGGGTGTCTGCTCAAACTATTGAACTAACCAAGGACAATACAAATAGTAAACATCTAACTCCTACTCTGATCTAGCCAATGGTCACAACATTCTCCACAGTTATGTGGAGAGCGGGGATTAACTCTGACATGAACTCTGGTGCCCCATATTTGATGATCTCTCTTTAGTGGGGAGGCCTGGTGGCACTCAAAGAAAAAATAAGCAGGCTACCAAGATGAGACTTGATAGCCTATGACCATAAAGTGGGGGAGGAGTTCATTCTTGGTATTAGACCTAGGGGAGGGGAATAAGGTGAAAGTGGGAAGGAGGGAGGAACGGGAGGGTACAAGTGATGGGACAACAATTGAGCTCTATTCTAAACAAATTAATTAAATAAAAATATTTATTTACTTATTCATTTATGTTGTGATTGCAACCCCTTCTTATCCTTCCAGTACCTCCTTTGCATATCCTTCCAGCCATTCTCCCATCTCGTCTCCCATGAGTATCAACCTGTACTGGCATATAAGGTCACTAGAGAACTGGGCTCATCCTCTCCTACTGAGGAGAAACAAAGCAGCCAAGTTAGTGGAATGGGATCCAAAGGAAGACATCACATCTAGAGAGGGCTCCTGTTCCAGTTGTTGGTGGATCCACATGAAAACTCAGCTGCACATCTGCTGCATATGTTCAAAAGGACCTAGGATCAGTCCATGCATGTTCTGGTTGTTGTTTCAGTCTCTGTGAGCACCCATGCACCCAGGTTATTTGACTTTGTAGGTCATCTTGTGGAGTCATTGACCCCTCTGTCTCCCTTAATCATTCCCTCAACTCTTCTGTAGGACTCCCCAAGCTCTGTCTCATTTTATTTTATCTGTGACTCTATGCATCTGTTTCCATTAGGTGCTAGGTGAAGTCTCTCAGAGCAGTTGTGCTAGGTTCCTGTCTATAAGCATAGCAAAGTAATTTTAGTAGTGTCAAGGAGTAGTTTTCCCCATGGGGCGGATCTCAAGTAGGGCCAGCCTTTGTCCATTCCCTCAATCTTTGCTCAATATTTGTCACTGAATATCTTGTAGGCAGGACAAATTTTGTGTGGAAGATTTTGTAGGTAGGTTGATAATCTTATCTTTTCACTGGAAGTCTAGCCTGTCTACAGGAGGTGGCCACTTCAGGCTCCATATACCCTGCTGCTAGGAGTCTCAGGTAGGGTGACCACCATAGACCCCTGGAGCTTCCCCATCCTAGGTCTCTGGCAAATTCAAGAGGTTGCTTCCCTGTTCCCACCAGCTTTCTGTTCTCTTATATGGCCTTCTCTCCCTGCTCCCCCTACTCTTAATTATCACCCCTACTCCCCTTCCCATCCCAGTTCCCTTCCTTCATCCAGCTCTAATGCCTACGTTTTTCCCCTTTCCGAGTGAGCTTCAAGCATCCTCCCTTGGGTCTTCTTTATAACTTAGTTACTATGTGTCTATAGTGTGTAGCATGATTATCCTGTAGTTTATGGCTAACATACATCCTGTACAATAAAAGAACTTCAGAAGGTATCACCATCCCTAATTTCAGGCTATACTACAAAGCAATGGTAATAAAAACTGCATGGTATTGGCATAGAAACAGACAGGTTTATCAATGGAATCTAACTGAAGACCCAGAAATAAACCTGCACAACTATGAACACTTGATTTTTTACAAAGAAGCCAAAATCATACAATGAAAAAAGGAGATTCTTCAAGAAATGGTGCTGGTCTAATTGGAGGTCTGTATATAAAGGAATGCAAATAGATTCATATTTATCACCCCACACAAAACTAAAGTCCAAGTAGATCAAGGACCTCAACATATAACTGGATACACTAAATCTACTAGAAGATAAAGTGGGGAATAGTCGTGAACTCATTGACATAGGAGACAGCTTCTTGAACAGAATACCAAAAGCTCAGGCATTAACTCAGCAATTAAGGGACTGAACCTAAGGAAACTGGAAAAAAAAAACTTTTGTAAGGCAAAGGATACTGTCAATAGCAGAAAATGGCAGCCACAGAATCAGAAAAGATCTTCACTAACCTGATATTCAATGGAGGGCTAATATCCAAAATAGATAAAGCACTCAAGAAATTAGGCACCAACAAACCAAATAACCCAATTTAAAATGTGATACAGAGATAAACAGAGAATTTTCAATAGAGGAATATCTACTGGTGGAAAAGAACCTAAAAGAATATTGGACATCCTTAGTAATCAGGGAAATGCAAACCAAAACAACCCTGAGATGTCATCTTATACAAATCAGGATAGCTATGATCAGAAACTGAATGAACAGCACTTGTGGTGAGGCTGTGGAGAAAGGGGACCACTTCTCCATTGTTGATGGGAGTACAAACTTGTATAGCTACTGTGGAACTCAATCTGAAGGCTCCTTGAAAATTGGGAATAGTTCTACCTCAAGACCCAGCTATACTGCTCCTGGCATATATCCAAAAGATGCTACCATACCACAAGGGCTTTTGATCAACTATGGCCATAGTAGCCTTATATATCATAATAGCCAGCTACTGGAAACAACCCAGATATCCCTCAACTGAAGACAGGATAAATAAAATGTGGTACATTTACACATTGGAATGCTACTCAGCTATTAAAAACAAGTCCATCTTGAAATTTACAGGAATCAAACCCCTACCCAGATATAGCCAAGGGACAGAACATTCTCCACAGTTAAGTAGAGATTGGGGATTGACTTTCACATGATCTCTGGTGCCCCATATTTGGCCCTGTCCCCTTATTGTGGAGGCCCAATGGCACTCAGAGGAAGGATAGCTAACTACCAAGAAGAGACTTGATACCCTAGCACCATATTCATGGGGAGGAGGTCCCCCTCAGTCACAGTCATATGGAAGGGAGAGTGGGGTGAAAGTGGGAGGGAAGGGGGAACGGGAGGATGCATAGCATGGTATAGAAAATGAGATGTAATATGAATTATTTTAGATTTCAATAAAAATGTGTTTAAAAACAAATAAATAAATATTAAAGCAATCATCTGGAATGAGGTCAAACCCAAAAAGACGTGCACGGCATATACTAACTTACAAGTGGTTATTAGCCATAAAGAACAGGAGATTATCATTCTAAGAATCAAACTACTGTGGGGAAGGTATCTTTCCCAGCCTACTAGTCCAGTAGAAAATGTGGCTTTTTTGCATATTAAAGAACAGAACTCCCCTCTTCTGAGGAATAAGGGAAGGAGAATGAGGAAAGATGGAGGGAGAATGGAACTGGGAGGAGTTCTGGAGTTCAGTATTCCATGTGTCATATTTCTTTGGTTGCAGCTACTTCCTGTCTCCTAACAGTGGTATTCAGAAAGTTTGTCAACATCCTTTGATCTAATCTGCATATTCCATAAAAAGTAGCCTGTGTTCACTCTTTTCATGTGATCTATTTTTCCTTCTCTGCTCAAGTTTTTGTTTGTGCTTCTATAATTCTATGGATTTCTTTTTTGCCAAGTATAATTTCATTAGACAGTATATATAACTATATTTTTCTCATGCTAATATCCTATAGTTTTTTTTTTTGACCTACCTATGAAGCTAAATGGGTATCCTTAAATATCCTTAAGATGCTTGGAAACATTTATTCTTAGTTCAACCAGTCTGGTAAGAGTTCCTTGAGATTTTTGAATTCTTAACAAAGAGCCTAAAGTCCATAACTTTGATGTTAATTCCACTCAGAGGTCACATCTTGCTGCTAGGCCTTAGATTTGATATTATATATATCAGGGTTCTTTTCATATTTTGAGAACTTTTTCCTATCTGTAGATATTAGGAATCAAAATTTCTAACTTACTAGTTTTCAAGATTCTGGTCAGAATCAAAATGGTTCCTATTTCTCCCTCCACCCCACCTCTCTCTCTGTGTATGATTATATAGAAGTAAAATAATCAGAACATGAAAATATACTTCAGTAGAAACAAAAACATGGTAAAAAATTTTAATTTTTGAATTTTATCATAAACAAAAAATTCACTAAATTTTCTACCACTACATAACATTCCTCACCTTTTCTCTGACATGAAATAATATTACCTCTTTTTCATTTTATGTTCACAGTCATATTGTTTCCATCAGTTTCCATCAAGATTAAAGTCCATATCCATATCTGCCATATCCACTGCCTAATAATTAAGTTTTTGTCATAGCACTATACCTCTTCTTGAGACCAAATATATTTGGATTACATGTTAGTAGACTATAAACAACTTTTGTAGTGATTTTTTAAAAATAATACTTGTATTTGATTATAATCAACTCCTTAGTTCTTTTGCAAAATCTTTCACATAGATTCAACCAGTAAAACTCATCTGATCTCTTCACTAGAGTACATATCCATGACAGTCCACTAAAATGATTGACAGTTGATAGTCCTCAAAGTTAAGTGAGACCTGTTGATTGAAAGATGGTTTTTCCTTGTACCATGATCCTCCTAGAACATGACAACTGTGTTCTGAGAAAATGCAAGAAGTGTTAGGAAGCAAGAGATGCCAGGAATGTTAAAGTAAATTGTTTTAATTCTCCCCCATTCTACTAGTCAAAGAAATTACAGGGCTTGTTCATGTTCAATAGATGAAAGATTAACTTTACAGTTTGTGTGGTAAATGGTATCATAATTTTAGAGAATGCCACCAAGACTGAGAGATCTTGTCTCAGTTCTCTTTGGAGAATACTGTCTTGAGATATTGTGAGTACGTCCATGCTACAAGCTTCCTCTTATCATTCTTCCCACGCTTTTCTTTTCTTATACTCTTTTGTCACAATCTTCTTTATCATCTTTTAACCCAAAGTTGTTTTGTAAAAGCTGGCACTACAACCAAATAGTAGAATGGGAACTTGTAGTCACTGAAAAGGAGCACTGCTTCCTCTTTTTTCTCCCCTGATACATTTCCTCAAGTGTTGGCATATCACATCTTCATAGAATTGTAAATGTTAATATTTGCATGGCTTAGGAAAAATAGATCATTATATTTGCATTGGCTTAGAGTACTAGACTAGAGCAAATGAGGCAAAAGAATATTCCATATGTTCCATGTCAGAACATTCACATCATTAGTGCACCACATAATGGTGTGAGACCAAAAGTCAAGTTATAATTAATGTACTCTTTTGGTTCTTTTACTCCCTGGTGTGTTCTCCTCTGTGTGATTCCTCTTGGGAAATACTATGACAGCTAAGTCAGGACCCAGGTTAATGCAGATTTCTGGTAAAGGCAGGTGAGATCTTATGAATATCATATGAATGAATAATTCACATCACTTGAAAAATTAGTGTGAATCAGAACAAAATGAGAACATTCTGTGCTCTGGACAAAAATCACTGCCCTTTCTCACATTCATCTTACAAAAAGCTTAAAAATTATAAATCTACAAATCCTGTCTTTAAAGAAATTGAAAAATATATGACAATATTCTATAGATTAAAATATAGTTGCAGAAAATGTAAAAAAGATTACTCGAGAAGAAAATTATGATTTTTTTAGGTGCAATGTTAGAAGTAAGTAGAAAAGAGAACATTAACAAAAGTAGTTTTCAGGTGTGCTTTGGTTGTTGAGCACTTGCCAGAAAAGTTAACTTCTTAAATAAGAGATAAAATTAAGGAATTGATTATACCGAAGAGATGTAGTAAGTACATATTAACCTGTGCAAGTCCTTTCATTCCAATCATATCCAAATAAAAGAAAAGTAAGAACTTGGAGACATTGGAGAAATAAAATGCAACTGGTAAAAGTTTTCCATATACAATCTAATCTCATTTCATTCACCTCTTTACATAGTTAGTGAGTACATAGTATGTCAAGCACCATATGGTTTCATTGGAACATAAAATCACACAATAGATTTTTTGCTTCTGAAATAAGTAAGTGTTTAGTGACTGTATTAACAAATTTGACAACTTCAGTAAAACATGATTACTTTTCTGATCAAGAAGGGCAGATTGTTAAAAGGGTAGATAATAATTTTATGCACAATAATGTCAGAAGTCTCTTGGTGGCTAGAGAGATAGCTCAGAGGGTTGAGTACTGACTACTCTTCCAGAGGTTCTGCGTTCAACTCCCAGCAACCATATGATAGTTCATAACCATCTATGAGAATTGCTTCCCTCTTCCGGTCTGCAGGCATACAGAACACTATATTGAATCATTATGAATCAATAAATCCTTTTTTTAAAGTCCAGAAATTTCATTCCACAGAAGTGATTTAACACTATTTCTCAAACATGAATAACAGATTTAAAATAGCAGTCATGTGCAGCTTCAATTGGAGTAAATACCATCTCCTGTATTCAATTAGAACTAAGTATAGAACACAGCAAGGCATATTGAAAGAAGCAAGAGGAGTCTAGTTGTGTTTGGTGGCTCATGCCTGCAATCCCATCAATCAGGAGGCTGGTTGGGGGAGGATGAGGACTTCAAGGCTATACATTATCACCTAGGAAGTTTGAGACCAACCTGGGCTTCATGAAAGCTATCTAAAAAACAAAACAAAACAGAAATAAAAATAACAGCAAAATGGATTAAAAATCTATCTATAGTACATTGGTTAAATTTAGTCAGGCCACAAATGATGAGCCAAGAGCAAAGCCCAATGTTTGTTTGTCACTTTGGCTATGGATACTACACATAGTTTGCCCACAAGATTCTAAGAACTTCTTGTTATGTACTTTAGTAAAACAAGAAGTACTTGTTTTTAATGTATGTGCGCTTTGTCTGTAACCATGATGGTTATTTTACCTTTCAACCATGTACTTCTAGTGCCCATGGAGGCCAGAAGAGGGCTTTGGGTCCCCTGGAACTGGAATTAGAGACAGTTGATAAACTACAATGTGAGTACTGGGAGGCGATCTCAGATCCTCTGAAGATCAGCAAGTGCTATTAACTACTGAGCCATCTCTCCAGACATGGCTACTTACTTTTGACAATAAAACCCATGTTTCTCGAGTTATGTACACCTAGTATACATTTAATTGAAACAAATTCACGGTAATTGCTTTCATGATCTGTTTTGTTTCAAAGTTTCTATTATACATCTTTACATGAATTTCTGTAGAGGTAACCTTCATGCTCATTGTATTAAGATGTGTTTCTGTATATTCAAATTTTAATTGCTGAATGCTAACCAATTTGTGAGCTAAATGTTGAAAATGTCTGGTATTGTCATTACTAAGACCATTACCTGACTCCTGTTTTGAAAATTCCAAAGAAAAGGTCACACTGTCCTCTAACCCTAGACTGTTCAAAAGTTGTATCAGATTGTATGCTGATTGGTTGTTATAAAGATCTGACGGCCAATATCTAAGGCACGAAGCAGAAGGCAGGACCTCTGGACAGAGAAGGGGACTCTGGAAAGAAGAAAGAGGAGGGTCCTTTGGCTAAGAGATAGTAGATGATATGGGCCTGGAAGGCATAGATAGTCATTCAGTGGGACAGGGCTAGGTGGTTAGGTTAACTTAAATGAACTAGTTGAGAGCCTTCCTGGATAAGGCCTAAGCTTTAAAAATATTAAAAGGGCTCAGTGACTTTATGTTTTGCTGGTGGGTCACCAGGGTCTTACAACAGATGTTTTCCCATATTGTTTTGCATTGGGCATTTAGACCTTCTGTTTCCTATCTCTTAATTGAATACCATGTTGTGTATCTTCTTACTTGCCATGTATTATAATAAAATACTTACTGCATCTGAGGAAGCACTGTTATAGTACTATATATGAGAATAACAGATGATTTATTTAGTTATTGACTTTAAAACTGTTCATAGTTTACAAATGAGAAAAACCACAATAGATCTGAATTACTGACCTAAAGTTACCTAGCTAGAGTATAAAAGAATTAAGTTCCAATGCCTTTAGTCTGATTTCTGAACCATATCAATAGCATTGGCTTCACAAACCTATCTAGAGTTTGGGAAGATGGCTCTCAGTGGGTTAAGTAGCCAGGCAGTCTAACCAATTAGTGAAGTCCAGGCTTAGCGAGAGAAGCTGTTTTTAAAAATTAGGTGTAGAGCATAGAGGAAGAAATTAATCATCACCTTTCAGTCTATAGATCTATACACACACAAACACACAGTAAGAGAGAGAAAGAGAGAGAGAGACTCCCATGCACTCATGCATACACACAGATGTGTCCTGACAAGCACACACATGTATCATATTATAGAACATGATTTTTTTTTAACCAGGTGTGAGAGTGCATGCCTGTAATTCCAGTACTCATAAGAATGAAGCAGTAGGATTCAGCAAAGGGTAAGGAAGCTCTTTCAACAACCATGACAATAATGACTTCAAAACCTGGAGTAGAAAGCAAAAACCAGAGATGATAAGAGAGAACTCATGGCAGAGGAAACTTTCTTTAGGTTAAGGCTAGAAATATACTGGTAACATAATAATTCCCCCCATCTGCCACTGTAAGCGTTATGATGAAATGTTAAAAATGTGATATATCCTATACGCACATATCTGTCAGATTTTAAACCACAGAGGGAATCAATAGGTAGAAATGATTCTTAACATTCAAATGAATACATTTGAAACTAAAATATTTATTTAATTTCTAACCAAAAAAGAGAAAAGAATACAGAGGCATCCTATTGGGACTCTAAATGAGAGATGCATGGGAGAACAGCAAAATAAAAGGATCCAGAGGGTCCTAGAAATCTACAAGTAGAACAATATGATAGGCAGATTTGGGCCCAGGGGTCCCGCTCAAACTAAGGCACCAGCCAAGGACAATACAGGAGGTAAACTTTAAACCCCTTCCCAAATCTTAGCCAATGGTCAGAATATTCTCCACAGTTGAGTGGAGAGTGTGATATGACTTTCTCACGTACTCTGGTGCCTCACATTTGACCATGTCCCCTGGAGGGGGAGACCTGGTGGCACTCAGAGGAAGGACAGCAAGTAGCCAAGAAGAGACTTGATACCCAATGAGAATATATAGGGGGACGTAATCCCCCTCAGGAACAGTCATAGGGGAGGGGAAATAATGGGAAAATGGGGGGGGGGGAATGGGAGGATACAAGGGATGGGATAAACATTGAGATGTAACAAGAATAAATTAATAAAAAAAAATTGAAAACTCATAAGAAGTACTAAACATGATAGAAATGTTAGGAATAATAAATGAGAGAAGTAATTAAATGTACATAGATTATATTTCCAGTCACAGTAACAGAGTTTAGGTGTTGGTGGTACACAAGATACCACTAATCACAAAAACTACAAATAAAAATATTTCCACAAAATTCTAATGAGAGAAGGATGTCTAAGTTCATCAGAATTATAGTTAGAGATAAACAGTTGTGATACAAACATATATTGTTTCTGCTGTTGATTTTTTTTTTTTAGGTTTAAATGAACAGAAATTTATTTCTTGAGTCAGCAAGATGTCTTAATGTGTAAAGACACCCGAGTTTAATTCCAGAACCCATACAGTGGAAGCCATGCTTAGATATATGATAGATAAATATGGGATAGATTATACATAGGTAGATAGATAGCTGATAGTTGATTGATAGATGATAGATAGATAGATGATGGATAGATTAATGATAGATAGTTGGATACATACATATGTACATATATAGGGATAAGCAGAGAGGTGTGTGTGTGTGTGTGTGTGTGTGTGTGTGTGTGTGTCTGTGTGTGTATTATGGACAATTTTTTGCTCAACACAAATACATGCTTAGTAAAATTCTGCTGAAACCAGACTGTGAATAACACTTTTGGTTACCAAAGGTTCCATTCAGAAAACAATCTTCCAGTGCTTTCCATTGGCCTGAGAACAGCAAAATCCTGTCCTTAGCTGACTAGTTTCCTCTGGTCCAGCCCATCTGAGAACTTGCCTCAGATCCAGCCTTTTAGATCACTAAACCTATGTAGTTCCTGATCCACTCCAGAGCCTTTGATCCTGCTAAGCTTTCTATCCAGTATCTATTTGCCCTGTGAGATCCCTCTGGCTGGCCCCTTCTCATCACTCAGCTCTCAAATGGAATGTCACTTCCTCCAGGAAGCCCACACTGACCATTTCATTTGAGGTAGTCCTGAACATGGCCTGTCTTGAGCTTGTTTCATCATCAGTACACTTCTTAACTGTCTGGGCCATGGAATGGAGGCTTTCTCATCACAGCCTTCATTGCTCCATGATTTATGAGCTTAGAACAATAGATGCTTCTCACAGACTTGGTACATGCAAGGATTCATAAACTTCAGTAGTCAATCAAATACTTCCCAAGTCCACAGGGGCAGTTACTCATCAGGACCTCAGAGCCAGGATACAGCATACATCAACTCCAGTCAGCAGCTGCCACTGGAGGTGGTTAAAAGACTTAAAGCAAGGATTGACCACTAAATGGTTGAGCTATGATTTGGATCACAACAGCTCAGCTGGAATAACTAATAACCATAGGCAAAATCTGGGATGCTTTGCCTCTTAAAGTTCTTACAGTGGCTGGGAAGATGGCTCAGTCAATAAAGTCCTGACACTCAGGCATGAAGACATGAGTTTCAATCCTAAGTGCCTGCATAAAAGTCCTATATCTGTGATCCCAGCACTGAAGGGACAAAAAGGGGAAGTCTCTAGGAGCACTTTTTAAGACACAGTAGGTTAAAGCAACATGAACTCACAAACTGAGCCCAACAACATATAAGACCTGCACTAGCTCAAGCCAGAAAAATTCCTAACATGAAAGTAGGCACAAAGTTGCATTCCCACTCAAGAAGTCACTTGCAAGTAACAGCTGCTGAGAGAGGCAAGATCAGCTTTCCTTAATGGAGTAACAGTGGGTGCACCAACCACATTGTACTGAAGGCCTCATGCTTAGGAGCAGTTGGACCAACACAAGAAGGACTCCATGGTTTTATTTTGTTTCTGTGTGTTTTGTTTTGACTTTTTTTTTTTTTTAAAGAGAAAAATAACACAGAGTTGAGTAGGTGAGGGGATAGGATCTAGGTGAGATGATAGGGGAAAGAATACAATCACAATATATTGTATGAAATTCTCAAAAAAAATTAGAAGAAACGTAAATATGTTATAAAAATGTAAACTAAAATTGGCAAATAATATTGATAAAATGATAGGAATACTATATATTCTAAGAAGTAACTCAGGGTTTTCAACTCAGATACTTTTCAAACTAGTTATGGAAAAAAAAAGAATAGAAAAAAAACCCAGGATTCTGAATCAGAGGTCTAAACAGTAAATCATCTGCAGTATAAATAACTTCCAAAGTGAGCTTATATGTTGCAATGGGAAACTCAAGATAATTATCAATATCATCATTTAGTTGGAAACCAGAGTATTCTCATTTGAATTGATTCCTGAAATATAGATTAACAGTAATACATTCATTATAGGGTTATTTATTTTATTAGTTTTCTTTGCAACTTAACATCTATAACTTCTTTATTTATTCAAGGACTAGAAACAAGTGTTGTGTTTTTCTTTAAAAGATTTAATTATGTTTCTAACTATTTAATCCATAAGAATTAGCTCAAAGTGCTAAAAAGTGTTGCCCATATTTTCTATCTCCTCATTCAATTCTCATATATTCTGTGGATTCTCAAGAGAGACAGGATAAGATCTCCAAACATTCTCTGGGTTTGTCTCCTTGAGTTTTTCTCATTTTTGCTTCATATGGTTCAAAGCTTGGTTCTCATGTAATGTATATTTATGACTGCTATATCTTTCTGATGAACTGGACCTTTGCCAATTTGGAAAAGTTCCATTTTATTTGTGGAAACACTCCTTTTATGGATGTCTATCTTGACTTTTATTAATTTAGCTGCTTCAGCTTTTTATGCTTTCTTTGCTATATATGTCTTACTTTCAATTGCAGATGATAAGCATCTTTATATTTAGTCTGTTGATTATTGCTAAAGCATATATAATGTATGTAACTAGGTCCTGTTGTTTTGAAATATAAAACCTTTAAATTAGAGAGTTTACTGAAACTTTAAACTGCAGTTTTAGGTTTACATCTATAAGTTTGCTAGTTTGAGTTTACCACATAATTTGCTGTTATTCTTGTGTGTGGTCTCTTTTCTAACATAAGTGGTTTTGTTAGTTTGGTATTTTACTTCATCTTTCTACTGCCGTCTAAACAGCATTTGCTAGCATTAGATTTTTAGCAGTTGCTCCAGGCACGATTAGAATATGTGTCCTGAGCCTACTCCATATTTTTTACTAGCAAATTATAAATCTTTACCCAATAATTCTAGTGTCTGAGTTACTCTAAGACTTGTTTCTTTCAATTATAGATGATTGGTATTATCATGTAAGGTTATTTACCTTCAATAAGATAGCAATTAACAAACATTGAATAAGAAAATGAACATAAAATCTGAAAACGACATACATTTTCTAAAGAATGAATCATTGTTTGTTTTAAAGGCAAATTTCATTGTTGTTAGAGTAAAAAAATAAACTATAACAATACAGTTGTCTTAGGATATAATGAATTGTAGAGGTTTCCTTTTTTAAATTCTATCAGAATTCATAAACTCAAAAACAAAATGCTTTGTGATATAAGCAAGGAAGTGAGGAAAAATGTTACCCTGGGACTGGAAAAACTATTCACTCTTCATTATCACACAAATAATCACTGAAAGCCACCACAAAAGTAATGGTGAAGCTTGCAGATTGTGTTGTTCTGGATAATATATGCAGGCTTTGTTGATGTTTACCATTTGTAACCTGTTCTTCATGTTACCCTGTTGAAAGGAAAACAGTAGAAACATTTAAAAATGAAAGCTATATCATAAAATTGAGAAATTCTCATTACTGGTAGAACCTATGATAAATTTCTTTAGTAACTTTCTAGATTATCATCTAGGTCAACCAAACAATGGAAAGTAACATATTCAGTTAAAATTAAACATGAACAGTGTTATAATTAAACTGACACAGGTTTGAATGATACCTCAGTCACCTCTGTCAGAAAGGTAGACGCCAGATGAAAATCATGTTAGTGGGAATGGACAGAAGAATGTACTTGTTTGTGTTCATCGGTCTTTACATTTGCAATGGCTTTGGCTGAGTAAAATTGAAGATATAAAAAATAGAAAAAATTCATCTTTTGTCAATAGTAAATCCATGATTTATTCATTTAAAATACTAAAATCAAACAAACCCTCTGTGGCTACAGAGAAACATGGAGTCGCCAGCATGAGTCATGTGAAAGAATTTTTGGAGTTGTTATGAAAATAATAGACATTGGCTGACTGGAAATGTGAAGGGATGTATAAGCAGAGAGAACAAATCATAGTGCCTGACTCTAAAGATCATAAGGGTGTATTCAATGTAATGGCAGGATATCCAGCACTAAGATTCAGAATCAGAGTCTTGGAAGGGAAATTAATCTGAAGGCTAAAAGAGAAGTCCAGAAGAGATTATAATTTGTCATTGTGAAATCTTCAATGATGTGAGTATAAGGACTCTTTGGAGATATTGAAAGAAGTAGAATAAAACTGGTAACAAATAAGTCACAGCAGAGATTTACTGTCAAATTTTGTAACATTTTTAATTGAAAGATACTAAATTGATGTTTAAACAAAGACTCATTCATTAAATTACATGCCTTTTTTTATTTTTATTGTAATACTTGATAATAGCAAACCACACCTTCCTACCAGGATATGATAGTCTTTTGTTGTTGTTGTTTTTGTTTTCTGTCTTTTGTTTTTTTTTAATAAAAGCACCTGTCCAAGTTTTACAAGAGTCCACAAAATCCAGTTAAAAACCTCATGTAAGCTTTAGTTTCTTTTGTACTCAGTATAGATATGACTATCTATGTAACTCTCTGTCCTCTGAAGTCGTGCCTCTGAATAAATTAATAAATAATAAGAACTGATATTGTCTTAATTTTGAGAAACTATATTATCCAAGAAGTTTGTTTGAATAATTATATCTACAGATATAAAATATAGTTGGTTAAAGTATTACAGTGCTATTCTTTGAAGATATTTAAATGCTCAAAATATATATTTCATTCTTCTGAAAGTAAGATTGTAGGGAAATTTTAATCCAGCAACATGGCTGCTCTGGCAAGGGATCACATCCAAAGACATATGTCTGTGTGATCTGGCTGGAATGCAGGCATATCACACACCTTTAATCCCTCTGGTTGGAACACAGACATACCCTTAGTACACACCTTTAATTCAAAACAATGATGTCTTCTTGTGGGACAGAAAAAGTGATAATCAGAGAAAGATTTGAAAGAGTAGGATACACTCAATTTTCATGAGAACAGGACAGAAAAAAATAATTTATTTAAGTGCAGGGAGAGGCAGTTGAAGTGAGTTGAACCAGTTATTTGCCAGTCGTCAGTTGGGAGTTAGTTATTTCACAGTGGGGTTCAGCTGAGTTGATGTCAGTGAGTGAGTGAGTAAGTGAGTAAGTTGAGAGAGAATTCAGCATCCATTGAGAGGCAATGCAGTGCAGTTCACCTAGTGGTAGTTGAGTTGGTGCAGTTCAGTTTGTGGAGTGTAGAGGCAGTTTTACAGAGAGAACAAGATAGACACAGGTGAAGACAGAACAAGCCAGAGAATGAGAGTGAGCCCAAATATATTATAACAGATTGCTAGAGTTAGTGTAATACCAAACAGTGATTCATTCAGTCAGAAACTGGGAGAAGTCAGTTTGAACCAATCAGCTTGGAGAGCAGTTTGATCTAGATCAACTGAATTGAACCATACATCAAAATTCATACAGAGCTAGGAAGGGTGAGCTTATTCAGAAGTAAGCCTCTAAGATGACAATTAATATCTTGTGACTACTTTTACATATGATTGTGCAACATTGCTAAAGAAATAGGTCTCACATTTAGTTCTAGAAGAAAATGGACATAATTTTTATTATTCAACTTATAGTTTCTATAAGGTGCACAAAGATGTAACAAATATATTTGTCTTAAAATTATTGTTTAAAAAAATAAAAATCCGACTGGAAAAATGGCCCAGTAAGTGTGCATGCCTTTCGGCCTCACCTGACTTTACCTCCAACCTCAGAAACTGCATTGGTAGGAGGAAAGACCCAATTCCTACAAGATGTTTTCTTACTTCCACAGAGTTACCATGGTACACACATCCGTGCACACATGAATACCTATAATAAAATATATTTTAAGTTATAAATCAATGGCAAAGCATCTATCATTATTAAATTTTGGCCAAACAAAGGACCTAGAATATCTACCCATTATTTATTTGTTCAAATAATTTTTGTCACACACTCCATGCACAAATATGTTTTCCTCTAATTTATATTGTATCTTAAATAGTAGTTGTGCTGCTAGTTTTATGTCAGCATGATGTAAGCTAGAGTCATTTTAGAAAAAGAAAACTGTAATTGATAAATTGTTATTATATTTTCAATGGGTTGGCTCATGTGCTGGCCCGTGCGCAAAGCTGTGGTACATTTTTATGAGCTATGACTGATGTGGGAGGCCCTAGCTCCCATTGTGTAGCATCGCCCTGATCTGGATGCTATAAAAAAGCAGACGGAGTGAGCTAGGAAACAAGGAAATAAGTAACACTCATAGATGGCTTCTGCTTCAGTTCATATCTTCAGGTTCCTGCCTTCATGTCCTTTAATGATGAACTGAGTTGTGAAAATGTAATCCTAGTAACCTTTTCTCCCAAGTTACTTTTGGTCATTGTATTTTATCACAGCCATAGAAGCTCTAACTAAACCAGTATTGGATATGTTCAATACTTTATATGTTTTACATTTCTATAATACAGTTACATAATCTACATTATTTTACATGAATGTTACCCTCTTCTTCTATTTCTAGAGCAAAGAAATGTGAAACTACTGATTTGGGGGTTACAGTGATTCTAGTGACTTAATATTGATTGCTTATACACAAGATGGAAGAGGTTATTTTCAGGGTGTCATTGTTTTAGTGGCCTTGTTTAAACTGCTCGGCAAAAAGGGCCAATGTGAGTGTCTGTTTACTGCATTATAAATTGCCTGTGTGTTGTGTATTGACATTAGGGGCAGACTGAAAAATGGATTCTATAAGGTGAAACTTCTTGGAAGTGTAAATTTCTAAGGTCCTAGACCATCAAATACCCTAGAGAGATCTGCTCTGTCTTAGAATGTAATTTAAACACTCTGCTCATCATACTGTAGGATTTTCTCCTGTCAAACAACATATGTAAGAGATAAGAAAATCCCTTTATGTTCTTGAAATTCAGGAGGGAAATCAAAGTTGAATTTCACATATAAATACCACAGTGAGCACTTAGATACAAAAATGTAAAATATGCTTTTACAAAACTTGATTAAGGACAAAATACCAAAGTTTCTTTTCCTCTTGATTATAAAATGTGATGAAAACTTGATTACAAAGAGGGATAAGTTCATTTTTTTTTTCTGTTTTTAGTATGCTGACACACCTATCTCTTAAAAATTTTAGAGTTTTTATGTCTGTGACAGTGGATTCTCTTCCTCTTAGAAGAACAGGAAGAATAAGTATACTTTGTTGTAGTGCTCCATCTTGGGGAAAAGTAGAGTTGAATAAATCAGTTCAATATTAAATTTAGCTTGTAAAGATTTATGAATAAAGTATTGACCCAAAATTATTCATCTTTGAAACATGTTATAAGTATTTTATATAGCCTTGTTCATTGTAGTATTTCGTAGTGAAAGTCTTAGTATATTTATGATTCATCTAATGCACATTTTAATACTGATGGGAAGGACTGTATCTTGTTCTCTATTTTTTCTATTATCATAATCGCCTTTTGCTGATTCTGTCTAGAGGACTTAGAGATACTTTAACACTCTCTGTCTTTATATTTAACAGACAGGGCCAAGGACTGCCACAAACTGACCCAAGCTCACTCAATTTTATTGCCATAATGACTTACTTGTTATATGGAAAGCCTTGACTCATTGTCCAAAGGTACATAAGTAACATGCAATTAGTTTAAAATGTTGGCGATGAGTTGCTCCTATAGCTGCATCTACATCCTGTCTATAATTTTGTAAACTGTTCTGAGCCTGATTTTCCTTAGCATCAGTTAAGATGATTAAGAAAACAAAACATTTCATAATGAAATAATCATTCTTTCTTCACTCATTCATCTGGACTGTGTCTTTAACTTTGTAGATAATGATGACAATAACATCATGCTGAGAATTACTTGAATTAGGTAAGCCAGACCTAGAAAGACACACATGGTATGTATTTACTTATCAGTAAATACTAGCCATGGTACAGGATAACCATACTACAATATACAGACCCAGAGAGATAAGTAACAAGGAGGACCAAAGGGAGGGAGCTTGGATCTCACTCAGAAGGGGGAATAAAGTAGGCATTGTAAATAGATGAAGAGAGCAAACTCTGGTGGGGGAGGGAGTAATAAGGGGAAGGAGTGTGGTGACCAGATATAAGAAAACAGGGCGGGGTAGGGTGGGGTGGGAAGAGGTAGAGATAGGAAAGAGATGGAAAGCTGATGCCGGGGGATCTCTGTCACAAGCTGGGCACCTGTGACTGGGTAGACTCCTGGAAGGATATGGGGTGACTCTAGCTGAGACTTGTAGCAGTGGTGGACATGGAAACTGAAATGGTCACCCCCATATAGCCAAGCAGGATTTCCAGTGGAGGGAGGGAGGGAGACACAAACCTACCCACAAAACTTTTGACCCAAAATTTACCCTGTCTATCAGATGGGCAGGGATAAAGATGTAGTAGAGTTTGGGAAATGGCCAACCAAGGAGTGGCCAACTTAAGCCCCACCCCATGGGAAGGAGAGAGCCAACCCCTGTCACTATTAGTGATACTCTACTATACTTGCAGACATGAGCCAAGCTAACTGTCCTCTGAGCAGCTCTACCCAGCAGTGGATCAAAACAGATGCTGAGACCCACAGCCAAACATTAGATGGAGATCTGAGGATCTCGTGGAAGAGTTGGGGGAAGGATAGAGGGACCCGAAGGGGACAAGAACTCTATAAGAAGACCAACAAAGTTAACTAATCTAAGTCCATGGGGCCTTACAAAGACTGAACCACCAGGCATACATGGACTGGACCTAGGTCCCTAAGCTAATGGAGTTGCTAGGCAGCTTGGTCTTCATGTGGGTCCTTAAGCAACTGGAGCAGGAGCTGTCTCCTGCAGGAACTCTATTGCCTGCTATTTGATCACTTTCCATTAGCTGAACAGCCTTGTCTGGTCTCAGTGGAAGAAGATGCTTAGTCCTATGTGGCATGAAGTGCTCAGGATGGATGACAGGAGTGCATTTGCACGAAGGTAGGTGGGTAGGGTCCCCTTTCTGAGAAGAGGAGAAGGGAATGGGGAAAGGGGGCGGGAGGGTGGGATTGGGAAGAGAGAAGTGAAGGGGCTAAGATAGGGATGTAAGGAGAATAAATAAAGAGAAAAAACTCAAACAACCAAAAAATAAAATAAATGAAAAAAGACACTGTGAAACTCCCTTCCCTCATCTCTCCTTTTGTAATGGATGCCTGTCACCTTTGCTCCCACATGTATCTCAAATGAACCCTTTGTCCTGTTTACTTAGGATTAGCCTTTTCTTAATCATCTGAGAACCAATGTTTTCCAAGGTCTGACTCAACTAAAGAATGGTAATGAGGCATAAGGTGATCAAAACAGTTCACTGCCTGGAAATGTGAACTCTGAGCACAGTGAATTTGAAAAAATAAAAAATTTGGAACCTGAAATATGTTTTAATTAATATTTCCTTGAACATGTTCCAGTACCTCTACTAATTTACCACTGAGCTCTTTTAGACCAGGTATAAACTATGTGGTTATTATTCTGAGCTGTCCACTTTTTCCGACACATTTCCTTTCTGATGCAGGTGGCTTTCATCCAAGCCAGTTGACTGAGATGGTTGAGTGATGTCTGATAATATTAAAGTGTTATACTAAGCTTTTCACATTTCTCTCCACCAGTTATGCCCTCAGTGTCATTCTATCACCCTAATGCTGAAAGAGGTTGGGACCATGTAAGAAATGCTGTTAAGGAAAACAGTAACAAAACAGAGTAAAAAACCTGCCCCTCCTTTAGTCTGTGGTAAAGTTTTAAATGAATGGTAGGTTTGCATTTGCTGAGATAAACCCTCTTCTTTATCAAGATACCTGTGACAGAAAGCAGGGGAATAAAAAACAATTGCAGGAAAGATTCAAAGAACTAATGAAACAAACTTTAAAAATTTTTCTTTCTACCTTGTTTTTTTTTTCATTTATTACAATTCATTTACATTACATGCAGATTGTTATCCCTTCACTTGTATCTTCCTGTTCCCACCCTCCATCCATCTTTTTCCCTATTCCTGTCCTCTAGACCTCTGACAGAAGGGGACCTCCTCCCCACCATATGACCACAGGCTATCAGGTCTCATCTGGATAGCCTGCATTCACTTTCACTGTGTGCCCACAAGGCTACCCCATCAAGGGCAGTGATCAAATTGGGTGCCACCAGAGTTCGTATCATTTAAGCCATTTCTCTCTTCCATACCCATACACAAAACACTTGCATGGTTACTTTCAAATTCATGGCCTCTTCCCCCCTCAAACACACTAGTTGTTTTATATACATATGTGTAGATGTGTATACACAAATATTCTTAAATACAACTTGCTTAGTCTATATAATGTTACTTGTATGTTTGTTTTCAGAGTTGACCATTGGGTACTAGATATCCAATTGTCATGCACTTCTCTAGAAAAGATGATTTCTCCCTTTCTCAACATTTCTTAATTACCTGAAACCGTTTGTATATGGTTGAGGCCTACTGGGCTTCCCTCTCCTTACTCCTGTTACTCTTACTCCATTGCCACTACCATCCCTCAACTTTAGCCCTCTTCCAACTCCCATCCACTTTGGCAAGGCTAGTGGTCTTTTCATGTCTCAGCTATTCTGGAATTTGGCAACTGGCTAAACTGAAACACATTTGAGTAACTACATCAGACTGCACCAAAACAACAGAGGCTCTGCCATTGCTCTTGGTTACCAACCATAACAAGACAGTATATCATTATTGCCAAAGACACCACTCATTTTGAATGAAGGATGAAGAGAAATTAACTTTGACTGATTAAGAAACTCCATATATTTTGGCTAGCTTAGCTAGTGCCAAAAGATGCTCTGCATGTTGCTGTGGGGAGAAAATATATTATGGTCTTACCTGAATCCTGCAAGTTATAATTCTGATTTGCATGACAGAAGGGTCCCATTTGTAAACCAGTGGCATGACAGTGATAGAGGTAACAATAGCTTAGTTCTTGGATATGAGTGTTGTTTCCCTAGAAGGATTTCATAGCTAGAACTATAAACCTGTTCAAAGCTCATGGCTCTAGGTGTCATAAACCCTAGGGGGAAACCTGTTGTTTGTTTGCGAAAAGGTCATGCTGCCAATATGTCTACTAAGTGTATTTAAAACCATAGTTTAGTGTTGCTTTGTGTATAGATAATGGGGAGCAATTAATACCGAACTTTATATCTTGTCAAAGTGCCAAATATAAGTCAAGTCACTATGGGTGAATCACCTGTATCACCCCCTGTTATCCAAGGTCCAAGGAACACCTCAGAAGAGACTGAGAGGATGGAAGGAATTTAAGACCTGGCATTTGAGAGCTGAAAAATGCTGAATTGTGTATATAACATAGCTGTTGCACATGACAACAGATAGCAGCTCCTAGTGTCTCCACAAGAATTGCACAATTGTTTGGTCAAAATTCCAGCATAAATGTGGGAGGGTCATAGAGACTCTATCCTTGGTTAAGGAGCTATTTGCCAGTTTATGGCTACTGATAGAAGCAGAATTATTTTCCTTTGGGGACATGGCAGATGTAGGTAGTGCCTGAGCAGATGGATGGCCATTCATCCATTCACATGACAAAACTAATTCATATTTGGTTAAATCATATCTGGTTTTGTAAGTCATAGGAAATACTTCAGTTTTATCATAGGCAGTTTTAAATATGAAAAGCTTCAAGAAACATGTCATGAGCTGACATTTAAAAACATTATTTAAAAGATATTGCTGGCAAAAGCTGTTAGGGTAAAGGAGTGGAAAGTTATCATTAACAGACTATTAACATCACATTATTATTCACATTATTTTGTTTCTTTATTGAAAAAATTCTATCCTTCAGAAAGTTTAGTTTTCCTGTATGCTGTGGATTCCTCAGCTCAGAGGAAGAAAACACACTTTTAACTATGCTCGATGCTTTTGCTTTCAATAACTTCAAGCTAATGGGAAGTAAAGAAGTCACTTTGTCTTAAGTGACTTTTGTTCCCAGAGTGCTTGTTAAATGAAGTATTACTGAATTGCTTTTTAAATTAAATTATGCCATAAACCTGGTGTGAGGGCAAAATTTTATTTTTCACAGAACAAGTATTTTATAGCAGTAGCTACATGAACATAAGAAAATGTTTTCACACTAAACTGTTTGCTAAATCATATAAAAAGTCTTTTCACTGTTTCTCAGAAGGTCTGGTTCAGAAATGACTTTATACAGTGTAAGAGCTATCAAGGTTTTATTTAATGATCTCTTGAAATAAAAGAGAGAAACAAATTTCTGCTTATATTTTTGTCTTTATAGTGTGTTTATACACTATCAACACCTTTTTCTACTAAATACTAGAAAAGAACAACATAGTCTAAATATTTACAAAAAAACGAAGCCAAAATAAATGTGACTGATTATTGACAACTATCATGTGAATTTTCAATGTAAAACCTAGCTCAATAGCAAAATAAGTACAATGACATAATTTGTACCATCTATTATAGGTAAGTAGTATGTGTACAAATGAGCAGGTTTGTTTTAAAAGATGGATTTGTATCAATGGCTTTTCAGAAGGATTATGCCTCATGAGGCATATGGAAATAAATTGTTGCTCCTAATAACTGCTTGAAATGGGTAGTGCTGCTGCTCAAAGTTCTGCTGAAGAGTTTTTGTGTTGATGGGTGAATTTGACTAGCACCTCTAGATGCTGGCTTTCTAATTATAAAACACCAGCTAAATACCTTCCTAGCTGTAATCACCTGTATATCTTCCTTTGACACTTTTTTTTTCTAGTATTACAGCTTGAGACCATAGTTTTGCTCATACTAGATAAACACGCCACCCCAGCGGTACAGCCTCAGCTAGTGTAAGAACTTCTTCTGATAATGCAAGCAATCCGGTAACATCCAATAAATGCCACAGAGTTCTTTAGAACATTGTTATCAGCAGCATTCTGAAGGAGGTAATTTGTAGTCGGGGTAAAAGAACAAGTATGAAATAAATTATGGGCTTGGTTGGTTCTGAATGCTATGGCCCTTTAAAAATGATATGTTGAAATCTAAGTGCTTAGGAGTATTGGCATTAAATGACTGAGCCTTAAGAGGTTATTTGGTTAGAAACACCCACTCCCATGAACAGATAAGTGACCCAGAAACTCCAGTTTTGAGACTCACAGAAGTGGCTTCAGTGAGGAAGAATGCATTATAAGTCGTCTAATCTGTGACTTAATCTTGGACATTCTGTTGCCAAGAAGAGTAAAAAAAAAATGCATTAGCTATTTATAAATTTCACAGTCTAAGGTCTTTTGTTATATAACAAGACAAATAGAGTAAGCCAGGGCTGTCTCCTGATTGGAGCATAAGACAACAGGAAATGTGACTGTTACACGCAGATGCAAAGGCAAAGCCACAGCAACCAGCATCGGAGCACCTGAGATGCTGTCAGATACTATCGGACACAAGTTAAGAAAATGCCAGAAACCAGATCCTGTCCTTTCTTAATCAAAATATTCTATTTCATTGTCCCAAGAATTGTATGTTAAGGCACCATGAAGTGGTCCTGCAACCTTAGATCATTAGGAAGGTTTGTGTGAGAGACATTGAAATTGATGCACCATTCTAGTTTTCAGTAAGTGGTACTGCAAATTTTCTAAACACAGAGAAAAGGCATATGCCTTCTTAGAAAATTCTTCAATTACAAAAATATTAATTGGATACAACTGTATTTTGTGTATGAAATATCTTTTAGTTTTTATTTTCATTCAGCACTGGAGATTGAACATAGGTAATCACACATGCCAGAAATACTTACTGCCATTGACTTGTGTCAGTTTACTGTTTACTTTGAGATAAGTCTCACTAAGTGGTTCTGACTGGCCTTGAACTCATTGTGTAGTCCAGACAGGCCAGGAACTTTCTGTCATCTTTGCCTTGGAAGCAGGCCTACACTAGCAGACCTAGCTTTCTTGTTGGAAATCTTACTCTAAAACTTACACTTTAAATGGAAGGTAAATGAACTACTCAGTTTGTACTTTCCATTAAATTTCCAAAAGAATAATTCAAAATGTTATCTGTAAACACGTCACTATGTTGAGTGCTTTTTTCACAGAACTTTTTTTCATTTTAACCTTTCATTTTTATCTCTTCTGTGCTAGCCCCATATATAATGTTTTAGTAAAGATTTAGTAACACTTAAATGCAAATAGACCTTCCCCCAAATCTACCATGTGTAAAATGAAAACACATTATAAAAACAAAAATAGAGGGACTGATGAGATGACTAAGCAGTTAGATTACTGACTTTTCAATTTTCTTATCCAGAGGTACAGTTTACAGAAGTTGTCAGGAAGGACACAATTGCCTATAACTCCAGCTCCAAAAGTGCTCTCTTCTGCCTTCCACAGGTACACACACACACACACACACACACACACACACACACAAGCACACGCACACATGTACACACACATACACACACGGAAAAGCACACAGAGGTGTGTATACACACACATGCATCACAACAATATTAAAATAAAAAGTTCTTATTTTAAAAATAATTTACATTTAAACCACAAATAAATAAAGTGAGTAAAAATTCAAATCTGTTGACAAACCAGAACAAATTACTCAGGGGAAAAAAGCCTTGTTAATATAAATGAAGGAATAAATAACCAGTAGATCAGATACAGCTAAGAACAGACTGTCAAGGCCATATAGGTGCATGAAATATAGTTCAAATACACAGGAGGGAAGAAAGAAGGCCTTTCAAGACAGGGATAATACTTGACACTAGTTAAGTTAAGGTAAAGGTGCAAGTCAGACCCCACTCTCCACTCAACTGTGGAGAATGTTCTGTCCATTGACTAGATCTGGGTAGGGGTTCAAAGTTTACTGCATGTATTGTCCTTGGCTGGTGCCCTAGTTTGAGCAGGACCCCTGCGCCCGGATCTGCCCATCATAATGTCCTCCCCTCTGTCCCACTTTTCTGGTAAGTGAAGACTTTCATGGGACATGTCCCTTGAGATAGTGTCCAGATAAAACTGAGTATAGACCATTTTTTTGACTCTTTCTGCTTCTGGGTTAACTCACATGATACCCTATGAGCATATAAGGGGGAGGAGGTCCCCCTCAGTCACAGTCATAGGGAAGTGGAGTAAGGGGAAAATGGGAGGGAGGGAGGAATGGGAGGATACAAGGGATGGGATAACAATTGAGATGTAATATGAGTAAATTAATAAAATATATTTTTTTTGAAAGTTAAGGTAAAGGAATTAATGAGAAGCATTGCATGCTAACATAAAAGCTTAATTTCAGGCATTAACAAAAAAACTTAATCAATAATTAAAAGGCCAATAATCAAAAGGAATATGCAGAACAATGACAATAACACCAAGCAAACAAACTCAAGAAATTGTAAGCTTAGACTACAGTGAAACCAGACTCATATTGCTTACAAATTAACCTGACAATAAATAAATGCATTAGCATCAAAAATAGCATCTTAATGACAAAGGTCAAACACCTTCAATACAACATTTTCAAACACAGAATAACTGCCAACATAGAGAAATATGTAATTGAAATTTTCATTCAGGATTCAAGGTGAAGTCAACATATTTCTATTAACTATAGCCTGATCAGGTACTATCCATAAGGTAATTTTGAAAGCAATTATTTAGAAAGAAAACAAGTTATAAAGGAAGAAATGAGCTTTAAAAAGAAGTAAACATTATTAAACTCAAAATCACAATAAGAAATAAAAATCTGATTACTTTTAAGGTATAGAACAAGATGAAGGGCTATCCTTTTGGCAACTATCTTTCTTCTTTCTACCCAGTTTCTTTTACTTTTATTGTTAATAAAGTTTTTTCCAGGCATTAAGAAAGTCCTGTTAAGGTCACATCACGTTTCAACTTTCACACACTCTTGTTGTCTAATGTTTTTCTTCCCATCTTGAGGACCAACAATACTCTTGAGACCGCTTGATTTAATGGAGCACATGATGGAGTTGTGTCATCTTTCTTTGTAGACTGACCACTGCTAGTTTTCATTTTTTATAGGACCATATTACAACTATTGTAATGTATACGATAACATATTAATGAGCATGCTTAAAGCCAAATCATTTAATTGCAGCTCTTTATTACAACAAAAAAAGTAAATCTTTTTTTTATTTAAGTAATTTATTCAGATTACATCTCAATTGTTATCCCCTCACTTGTATCTTCCTATTCCCTCCTCCTTCCCTCTTATACTCTTTCATGTCGGGTTGTTAATTTCTAGGGGAATAAAATGAGACGTAATTTTGTTTGCCTATGAGGCAATCCCCAAAGACTAACATGCGGAAAGTTGATCCCCAAGACATTGTCAATAGATCCATTGTTTTCTAATTAGACGGCATTGTTCAGAAATGGTAACAAATAGGAGATAGAGCCTTTGTGGGAGAAATAGGCCATTAGAGGCATGCTTGCTAAAGGTATACTGGGTCCTTTTCTCTCGGTGCTTCCTGACCATCACACAATAAGCCATTCTAACCTATTCTCTTTCTGACATGGTTGGTTGTCACAACTGTGTCACACAACCACAAGAAGGAGGCCAAGCCAGCCTGCATTGGAACCCTGAACCTGTATGTGAAAATCAACCCCTTCATCTTTAAAATGCTTCTTTCAGGCATGTGTTACAACAATGGAATGTCTGACATGGTAGCATATAAATCAAAACTAAAATATTCTTTGTTTCTCATGCTACTTCTCTTCTATTTTTCATACAAAGGACAATCTTGAGGATGGGATAAGAGGTCACCAAGTCACTCATTTAATGAGGAGTTGTATGTCTTACCATATTTTCTTCAGTATTCTTATTCTTTCTATTTTCTTATTTGTCCAGTATTCACTAGAATTTTGTAATTATAGAAATAAGAGAAGGAAATATTAAATATGTGTAAAAATTGGAAGCACTAATGAGGAAAAAATCTAAATGCACTTTCAACCGGTAACCCACCCACCTTATTTTACTTACAGCACAGAACACTCAATTTAAATGTAACTCTTCAATTCCACAGCACAGAAAATGATCCTATATATATCATTACAATCCCCAGTAGAGATAATGAGAGCATACACACAGCGACAACTATCCATTGAGATAATGAGATTATAAATACTGTACTCCTACAGCTTCCAGGTGTAATGAGAAGCCACTGTTTTATGGTCATAATCCTCAAATCATCCTTGAAGCCAGGAGAAAGTCAATTCAGCAATAACCTAATAAAGAAAAGAAATAGGTAACCATTTTGCATAACCTTGCTAAAATCAGCCCAAGAAGAAAGGTACAAGCAGCAAAAACCCAGTCGAATACATTCACGTACGAACTAACAGCTACTGTGTTTGGAGTGCTAAAAACAATGATGGTTTCCTTAAAGAAGCAGCAACCATGGTTATCTTACTAGAGGGCTGAAGATCAAACCAACAGTTCTGAGAAAGGAAGTACAATCAAGGACTTTCTGGGAAGCCTAATGTATTTTTATTCTTTATTAAAGTAAAATGAATGTTTGACACATCATTACATTATGGCATGGACAGTAAAATTGAGTTTCTGAAACCAGAAACTTCTTAGTTATGTCCAATTTCCAGAAGATAATAATTCTGTGGTTACAAAAACTATAGAGAAAGAGAGCTGTGGGTTTAGTTTGGGGTCATGGTGTGGGGTTAATTGCTATGTAAAACAAATTGGAAAGTGTTTTATGTACTTCCTTTTAGGTCTGATACTTGAAATTAAAACCTCAAAAGGAAAATATCTCTGCAAGTAAACAAGGTCATTCTAGTTTGGGACAAATGGAAAGAAATAGATTTTCTCTACCTGTGTCAACCAAATTGTAATATTTTGGCTCTTGATTATTTTGAGTCTTTGCTGTAATTATAAAAATCAGATACAGATTCTGAATGTCTTAGAAAAATGTTCTATCCTACTACGCTTCTTTTTCATTAGTTTTTGTTTCTTTTGTTTTGTTTTGTTTTTGAGAAAAGGTTTCTCTGGATAACAGCCCTGTCTATCCTGGAACCAGGCTGGCCTTGAACTCAGAGATTCTCTGTCTCTGCCTCCCAAATGCTGAGATGAAAGGCATGTGCCACCGCACTCTACTATATTTCAACAAACCCCTTACCCTCTCTCTTTAGAACCCAGGACAGTGGTTTCTTCAGTATTTATTCAATATGTCAAACTTTGGGGGGTTTTGGTGGGCAATGTCTTTTTTTTTTTTTTGAAAGTTTTGTTGTTGTTGCTGTTATTATAATTTATGTACATTATATCTTGGTTGTAATTCCCTTGCTCTTATCTCCCTGTCCCCATGCTCCCTCCCTTTTTCACCCTATTCCCTTCCCCTAGACCTCTGACCTGTGGGGTCTTCCTCCTCCACCATCTGACCACAACCTATCTGGTCTCATCTGGATACCCTGCATCCCGTTCCTCTGTGTTACCACAGAGCCTCTCTGCCAAGGAGCAGAGATCAGATCTTGGGCATGATAGCTCATGTCCGAGGCAGTCTACCACTCTCCACTCCCCTTCTCCATAAGGAGAATGAGCTGTCCATTGGCTACATCTGAACAATGGTTATAGGTTCTCTGCTTGCAATGATTTGGTTGGTGCATCCGTTTCTGCAGGCCCCCCTGGGTCCTGATCTGCCAGCCTTGATAGTCTCCCTGTGGAGCTTCCGGCCACCCTACCCCATCCTTCCATCTTCCATCTCTTCCATACAATTCTCAACTCTTAACCAAGAATTCAGCTTTGAGTCTTAGTATTTGTACTGATCCCATGCTGGATGGAGTCTCTTTCTCAAAAAATTGGGAATAGTGCTACCTAAAGACCCAGTTATACCACTTCTGGACATATACCTGAAAGATGTTTCACCATACAACAAGGACATTTGCTCAACTATGTTCATAGCAGCCTTATTCATAATAGGTAGAATCTGGAAACAACCTATATGTCCTCTACCAAAGACTGGATAAAAAACTACAGCACATTTACACATTAACTATTCTTATCATAAATTAAGAGAAGCTTGAATCTAGTCCTACCTTTTGAAGGAGGATGACACACCTTTCTGCCTGCTCAGCCAGGCTATTTACTGGTTCATGGCACAGTATCCATTTCGTGCAAGCAATGATTGTTGATGTTATTTTTACAAAACAGTGTTTGTTTCTCTTAGCTTATTTCTTAACCTGCCTATCACACAAAGATCGAGACAAAGCTTCACAACCCAGCAATCATCCCAGGATACATGCACTTTGTAACTTCCCTCAGCTCCAGCTCCTTCCTCTGGATCTTCCTTGGACCTCTCCCAAGGCTGAATCCTTGCTTCCTCTCCTGACTCGTCCTCTCCAGCCCTGTTCTCTCCCATGCTCATTGATTGGCTGTAAGCTGGTTTATTAACAGGGGGACAACATTTAGACAGGATATCAGAATTTAAACTACACAATAACCTTATGCCTACAAATGATAACAACATGAGCATATATTTATCTCTTTTTGGTTAGTAGTTGTCTATCTCACCTACAAGAACATAAGAAGCACAAGGAAAGAAGTATTTCCTGTATTGTTCACAGATACAATGTGGACATTTTATTTATAGAATGATTCAGATAAACATGTACGGAAAGTTAGAATCAGGCAAATAAGTGGGCAAATTCATAAGCGGGTAGATAGCAAATGGATAATGCTACTGTGTGGGTGACCATAAAGAATTCAAAGAAAATTGAATTTTTTCAATGTTTACTTTATATTAGCAACATATTTACATATATGCACATAGAACAGACAGCTAAAAGGTCTAAGCACTTAGTATACATTGCCTATACTAGGAAGTCATATTTCTAGGGCCTCTCATCAGAAAGATAGAAACAAAAAATAAAAATAAAAACAAATAAGCACATGCCTGTATGCATTCTAATTCATACACAAACAGACATCTGTATCCACACCCTCATCTAATTATCATCATCTGTACATTTTGACACAAACACAAATTGATATTGATATATCTGATTTCTGTATAGCTCCACACTGGATTCACTTTATTCTATCTTTATTATTATTATTCTTTATCTTTTATCTGACCAGGAGTAATATAAATTTTATTTTATGTAGAATAGTTACTTGTTTGGCCAGTCTAATGTTCTCTTTGCATTGTTAACTGGTATCAAGGAATAGAAATTATTTGTCTTTTCTTTTTCCAATTTGAGAAAGTAGCCTTTAAAAGGACTTAGATGGAGGCCAATTTTAATCCAATTATTCTACAGTAAAATAATTTGATGCTAGCTTAATTTTTTCTTGATTATTAGGTTGCATTTCTCTATGGAGCTACATAGAATAACAATAATTTTTGTATTTACATTTTACTTTTATTCTCCTATATCTCTCAATTTCTTATCCTTGCTATCAAATTCATTTCAGGGCAATTACTAAGAATTATGCCTGCTCCTTACTTGACATTTAAAGAATGGACCCAGCGTAAACAGAGGGTTATGAAAAAACATTTTATATCCTTAGCTCCTTTATCTCTTTACTTCCTATATCAACGTCCTTTTCATTCCAACAGGTTAGACTGGAAACAGAGTAAATATATTTGTTTATAGGAGAGAGATGGCTCCTTCATGTTGCCTCATATGATGATAAGAGATTCCCTATGAATAAGAGAGGCAAGGGGAAAGAGAACGGGAGAGGGAGTGGGGAAAAAAGCACAGTGAAGAAGGGAAAGAAAAGGAAGGGAATCTAAGACTACACTCCCTTTCTGAGTGGAGACCCCACTCCTGTAAAAAGGAAGGGAATCTAAGACTACATTCCCTTTCTGAGTGGAGACCCCACTCCTGTAATTACTAACCTTTTTTCATAGCAATGACATTAATCCATTCATGAAGGTTTTGCCTTTAATCTCCTTTTTAAAATCCTACTTTATAATATAATTATAATAACAATTAAATTTCAAACTAATTTTCGAGAGATCTTTCACAACATAGCATTCCATGCCTAATCCTTTCCCAGTATACATCTCTTCCTTGAATTAGAAATATATTTATTCCTTTACAGTAGCTCCAGATCTAAATCAGTTCAGTATAAACTGTAAAACCTCACATCCAGAGACTGATTTCAATCAGATATGGATGTAATGCAAATAATGGTTCACTCTGAGGCAAATTGCCTTCAGCTGAGAGTCTATATAGATTTAGACAAGCTGATTCCAAAGAGTCCTGGGAGGCAGATAAAGGATAAGCATGCCTGCACCAAGATGGTCCAACAGAAAAAAAAAAAACAGAGAAACAAGCCCCAAATAAATCTCAACCCAACTTAGAAAACCACACAAACTCTTAAAGCTGGAGAATAATCTCCATTGTGTTAAGTCCTACTTTCTGGACACTGGGATAGGAATGTGCTCTCATAACCTTCAACATCCTGACTCCTGTGACTTTATTCCTGGGATAACAGAGGTCCCCTGTTAGAGTTCTTAGTCTTATTAATAAAATGATTTAAGAATGAATTTAAATGGAAGCTTTAGGCTAATCTTATTAGAGTTTAAAAATAAGGACTCCAAGACAGGCAGGATGTAATCCTCAACATCCAGAGGAAGTGACTGGAAATGGGGCAAAACCATGAAATTTGAATTAAGCAATTTATAGGTCAGCCAGCCACATGACAGACTAATAGCATTGTGGCAGAGTGGGGGGCTTCAGAAAAATAAAAAGCAAGCCCAAAGTCCCAGAGAAACCATAGGTAGTCTTTAAGTAGCGTCCAAAAATAAATGGTTAATGAGAAGAAAAAGGCATAGGTGAAGCGGAAATTTCTAGTTTCTTTGAAGACTCAGTTGTGTCACTGGTGTTTTGCTGAAAGCTGGCTTGTGACAGGGCATGTGATGCTTTTTTGGGAGCAGTCATGTGAGAGAACACATGATGGTTGGAAGGAGTATCAAAAGAGTCATGTACAGTGGGACAAGGCATTTGGCATTGATAAACCATAGAATGCTTTATTGGTCTTTCCTGGTCTTCTCTTTGCAGAGAGAAAGTTTCCAGCGAACTTCTCCTGGTACTCTGGCTGATTCTGGCCACTTCAACTAAACTGTGTCCATTAGTCAGAGCCTTGTTGTTTTCTACTGGATCATGCCACCTCTACAGATTTGTGTTGCAGTTTGGTGTTGGCTATTGGACTGGACTGCTGGCATGCTGACAACTTAGAGTGGAATTGGCCCAAGGAACTACATCTAAACAGGTGGAGGTTTTTTCCTTTTTCCTATTTACATTCTTTCTCTTCTTCCTCTGATTGGTGGGTAAGAAGTGATGTGGAAGGGCTTAAGAACCCTATATAAAGTATGTTTTGAAAAATCTAAGCCTACAAATAGTTTTCTCTTTCCTAATGACAATTCTTAGGGACTGAGCTAGGGACTGAGTAGGGGTCAGGAATTCTGGAAAGAAAAGGTACATCATCTCATTAAAGTGATACTTATTCTACCTATCTCCTTAGAATGGCTTAAGACAAACCCACATTCTAGGGGTGGTTCTGCCTTCCCAAGGAATAAATGATTCCTTGTTTAGAGAATTACTCCTTCTCAAACAGATTATTTATTAAGGAAGTGATAAGTTCCTTCTTCTCCTAAAGGTAGAATTCACAAGGGAGGAAGAGGAAGGGAGGATGGGACTGGGAACATACAAGCAAGAGGATAACAATTGAGATGTAACCTGAATACATTATAATAAATTAAAATTTTAAAAAATTAGGAGGCAAAAACCAGGTGTGGTGGTGTACACCTGTAATCTAGCACTCGGGGAGGCAGAGGAAGGCAGATCTTTGAATTTGAGGCCTGACTGTTCTACAAAGCAAGTCCAGGAGAGCCAAGGTTACACAAAAAAGCCCTGTCTTGAAAAAACATAAACAAAACAAAAAACATTTCAGAGCCAAAACCTTTCTATTATTTTGACTTTAGTGGTACTTTAAAAGCTGGGGCACCTAGCTGCCTTAATATCATGCAGTTCACCCAGTCTAGTGTCATGGCAGTTTTACAGTTCTGAACTCTCAATGTAGACATTGTCCAGAGTGGGACTTCTGTGGCCTTTCCACCTCTGATGCTACATTTCTGTTCGGCATTGCCTAACAAGGTTTCTGTTGAGCACTATCCTAATAAGGAATTCTCTGTGAGCTAGCTCAGTTGCTGTGGTAAGCCTCTAACTGAATCCTAACGTAGCTAAAAACATCCTTTGAATTCTAGGTGACAGAATCAAACCTCAACAGCTCTTGCATTCATCACATCTGCTGGATTAACACATGAATCCTGACAAGACTTTGTGCCACACCTGAACCATCTTAAGGCAAGGGACAGTAGACTAAGTACAAAGAGCAAGCAGTCCCAGCATCAGATCCTTCCAGTCTTCCAGTTCTGTCACTCTTTCAAAGCTCTGATAGCAGGTGCAGCCTCAAAGATCTCAGATTCGGAGGAAGAAGATCAGTGAAAGTCAGTTTTACAAGCTAAACAAAATAGTACTCAGAGAGAGAGAATGAGAGAAATTGAGAGAGAGAGAGAGAGAGAGAGAGAGAGAGAGAGAGACCTTTGTAAATCAGTAGCACCTAGCATCCTTCTATCTACTGAAATGTCTAGCTAGGCCATAATCTTTTACTCTGCCCCAAACGTCTTGTTATAGGACTAGAGTATGGATTTTCCTTTATAATTGCAAACTCATCTTGCCGTTTTTTTCTCTCTCATGTCTCACTCAATATTTTTAGTTAAGAGCTCCATACTATTTTTTTTTAATTTTTTAAAATTAATTTATTCTTGTTACATCTCATTGTTTATCCCATTCCTTGTATCCTCCCATTCTTCCCTCCCTCCCATTTTCCCATTATTCCCCTCCCCTATGACTGTCCTGAGGGGGATTACCTCCCCCTGTATATGCTCATAGGGTATCAAGTCTCTTCTTGGTAATCTGCTGTCCTTCCTCTGAGTGCCACCAGGTCTCCCCCTCCAGGGGACATGGTCAAATGTGAGGCACCAGAGTACGTGAGAAAGTCATATTCCACTCTCCACTCAACTGTGGAGAATGTTCTTACCATTGGCTAGATCTGGGTAGGGGTTTAAAGTTTACCGCCTGTATTGTCCTTGGCTGGTGCCTTAGTTTGAACGGAACCCCTGGGCCCATATCTGCCTATCATAATGTTCTACTTGTAGGTTTCTAGGACCCTCTGGATCCTTCTACTTTGCTATTCTCCCATGCTTCTCTCATCAAGAGTCCCAATAGGATGTCTTCCCCTCTGTCCCAGTTTCCTGGTAAGTGAAGGCTTTCGTGGAACATGCTCCTTGGGCTAGTATGCAGATCCAGAAGCAGAAAGACTCAAATGGTATATACTCACTTATATCTGCATATGAGCTCCATACTCTTGAGGAATGCTTCAGTGCCAAGCTGTTTCTTTCTTAATACATCCCACCCAATTAGCTTTTAATTTCTGCATTCCATAAAATCCTATGAGACTCATGAAATTCTTCCCAGTTCTTTGCAATTCTGAGACAAGGGTGACTATTCCAGTTCTGAACACTGTCTTCTTTTTCCTTCAATACCTTATCAGGATGATCTTTACTTTTAATATTGGTGTTAACATTCTAGTCACAAACACTTATGCAATTTCCAAAAATCTTGCCCATTCCAGATATCTTCCTTCTCCCAAACTCTCACAGTAAGTACCCTTAATATTCCACACAGTCATGGTAGTCAAGGCTTCTCATATTTCTTGTGGCCACTGCTATTTACCCAGTTCTGAATCTACTTTTATAATTTAGGAATTTGTTACCATACATACTCACTTCTTGGTACCAATTTTCTCCCAGTATGATTGCAGTAACTATAAGAGAATACCAGAGTTTGGGTAACTTAACAGCAATAGTGTATATGCTACATGGTTCTAGAATCTCTGGGGTCCAACAGCGAGGTCCTCATTTTTCACAAGGCTTTGTCCTACCATCCCTTGGATGGAGAAAAGGTAAGAAAATTAGGCATGACTCATTCTTCATATCAGGAAAACACTGTTAAAAATTATTTGCAAAATGATGACATTGAGCTATTTATGAATTAAGCAACTCTTAAAAGTCCTGCTTTTAGTAGAACTACAATGACAATTAGAATTTAACATTTCTTTTTAATCAGATGTTACTCCTCCCCCAATGCACAGCCATTTCATCCCACCATCATTACTGAGGTTGACATTTTGAAGATGTTGATTCTTTACTTACTTGGGTTCCAAATCCAATTAATGCCTTTACAGTTTCAATTATGATGTGTCTTTCTCACTTTTGGACTACTTAATGTTGCTTTGCTCCTGAACTTTCTTTTTTTTCTAAATATAAACCAGCAATATATTCAGCATAGGAAAATGCAATGAGTTGCCCTGTACCAATGCATTCTGCATATTGCTAAAAATAGCCCTAACTAATATAGTTGGTGATATATTTTATAGGGCCAATTAGATCACATTAGAAATAAGTACAGTTCCTTAATTAATACTCGTTTTGTAATTTCCTGATGTGATCCTTGCTGCTTACCTTGATATATCCAGCCCTCAAATAGAACTAGAAAATTGGATCTCCTGAAAACCCCTTCATGTTCAAATTGCTTAGATCGTTCCCTTTGTATTTCAGAGGTGATGCTGTAGCTTTAGCACCATAATTATAAACAAAAATATTCCATAGTTCACTGATATGAGTGTGTCTGGGGAAGCTAGAAAAATAAGAGTGAATTATTTTAAAGAGAGTAGAAGAAATGATTTCTTTTGGTTTTACTCTTTTCTCATACTGTACATCTGGAACCCAATTTCCCCTCCCTCCATTTCTCCCAGTCTCCATGACCCTTGTCACATCTCTTCTCTCCCAGATCCACTCCTCATTCATTTCCCTTCATAAAGAGCTGGCCTCCCTGGGATATCAACGAAACATGGCATATCAAGTTACAACAAGACTAAGCACAAACCCTCATATCAGGGCTGGGTGCAGGAGGAAAAGGGTCCCATGATCAGGCAAAAGACTCATAGACAGCCTCACTTTCACTGTTAAGAGTCCCACAAAAATACCAAACTAACAATCATAATGTATTTGCAGAAGACCTAGAGCAGACACATAGAGGCTCTGCTATTGATGCTTCTGTATCTGTTATGCCCTATGAGCCCAACTTAGTTGATTCTGTGGACCCTATTCTTCTGGTATCCCTGACTCCTCTAATTCTTTCTCCCCCTCCCCCATGGGGTTTCTGAAGCTTGGATAGGTGGGACTTAGGAGATCTACAATTTGGGCTCTCTCTCTGACTACTGTCTGGCTGGAGTCTTCTGGATCTGTTCACATCAGCTTTGGTGGAAGCCTCTCTGATGACAATTGGACTAGACACAACTTTATGAGCATAGCAGAATATTATTAGGAGTCATTTCATTGATTCTTTTTGCAATCCTGTGTCTCTGAGTAAAGTAGGCTCTTGTTCCTGATCATCCAGGAAGTATCAGACATAGGCTCCCTTTCCTGGCATAGGCCTCAAATTAGATCAGTCATTGGTTAATCTACCACAAGGTCTGTGTGTCAATTGCTCCTGCACATCTTGTAGGCAGGATAGATTGTAAATAGAAGGTTTTGTGGCTGGGCTGGTGTTCCATTCTCAGACTGGAAATTGTCTGGTTAGAGAAGATGGTAGGTTCAGGCTCCCTTTTCTTTGTTACTAGGAATATTTTCTGGGGTTACTCTCCCAGAGTCCAGGAAATTTCCATAACATTTTATTCCTACTTTGCCCCTGAAATGCCCCCAAGTCCAGTCATTTCACCCAGTATTTTCTCCCTCCCTCCCCATTCCCATCTGTTCCTTCCTGTTCTCAACCCCATCTACCCCAGTCCACCAATTGAATATATTCTATTTCTCCTTCCTAGGGAGATCTTTATGTTCCTCCCTTAAGCCCACCTTGCTACTTTAAACTCACAGACAAACATGGTATGTATTTACTTATAAGTGGATATTAGTTTTAATGTAAAAGACAGCATACTATGTATAGCCACAGACACAAAGATGTCATTTTTTTTAAAGCAGAGTAATACCCCCTTATGTTAATGTACCACATTTTATCCATTCTTTAGGTGAGAGTCATCTATGTTGTTTTCGGTTTCTGGACATCATGAATAAATCTGCTATGATCATAGCTGTGCAAGTGTCTTTTTTGTAGGATGGAGTGTCCTTTGGATATATGTGCAGGAGTGTTACAACTGAGTCTTGAGGTATATTTAGTCTTAATTTTCTGAGAACATATTATTTATTTCTGTAGTGTTGGTGCAAGTTTACACTCCCACCTGCAATGAGCAGACACATTAGTGCGTGAGCTGCCACATGTGTTATTGATCTTTGGCATTCTGACAGGTATAAGATGTACCTCAAAGTAGTTTTGATTTGCATCTGCCTGATGGCTAAGGATGTTGAACATTTTAGTGTTTCTCAGGCATTTCAGATTCCTCTGTTTATAATACTCTGTTTAGATCTGTACCCAATTTTTTTCTTTTTTCTTTTTTGTTATTGTTGTTCTGATTTGTTTTTAATTTTTTATTAATTTATTCTTGTTACATCTCAATGGTTATCCCATCCCTTGTATCCTCCCATTCTTCCCTCCCTCCCATTTTCCCCTTATTTCCCTCCCCTATGACTGTTCCTGAGGGGGATTTCCTCCCCCTGTATATGCTCATAGGGTATCAAGTCGCTTCTTGGTAACCTGCTATCCTTCTTCTGAATGCCACCTGGTCTCCCCCTCCAGAGGACATGGTCAAATATGAGGCACCAGAGTTCATGTGAAAGTCATATCCCACTCTCCACTCAACTGTGGAGAATGTTCAGTCCATTGGCTAGATTGAATTATTTGATTTGTTGATGTCTAGTGCCTTTTGTTCTTTTGTATTTTGGATATTAGCTCTCTATTTGATGTGGAGTTGAGAAAAATAGTTTCCCCTTCTGTAGACTGCAGATTTATCCAATTGATGGTCTTCTTTGCCTTACAGTAGTCTTTCAGTTTCATGAGGTATGTCACTTTATTAATTATTGATATTAGTGGCTGTGATATTAGTGTTCTGTTCAGGAAGTTGTCTCCTTTGCCAATGTGTTCAATGTTACGCTCCACTTTCTCTTCTAACAGGATAAGTATATCTAGTTTTATGTTGATTTATTTTACATGAACTTGAGTTTTGTGCAGGACCTGTTTGCATTTTTCTACATGCAGACATACAGTTAAATCAGCACCATTTGCTGAAGATGTTCTTTTTTTCTCAGTGTGTATTTCTGGCTTTTATATAAAAAAAATCAGGTGTCCATAGGTATATGGAATTATATCTGGGTCTTTGGTTGGATTCCATTGATCAATGTTTTTATACCAACACCATGAGACTTTTATTACTGTAGTTCTGTAGTACAGCTTGAAATCAGGGATCATGATACCACCACAAGTTTTTTATTGCTCAGGATTATTTGGGCTATCCTGTTTTGTTTTGTTTTATTTTGTTTTTTTTCCATATAAAGCTGAGTATTGTCCTTTCAAGGTCTGAAAGAATTGTGTTGGAATTTTGATGCATGTTGCATTAAAATTGTAGATTGCTTTTGGTAGGATGTTCATTGTTACTTTGTTGACAGTATATATCCCGAAGAATGGATTATACATCTTATTCAGTTTCTTTCTTAAGAGTTGAAGTTTTGATTATATAAGTTATTCATTTGCTTGTTCAGAATTATCCAGAGATATATCTTATTGTTGTGGTATTGTGAAGGCTGTTGTTCTCCTTATTGTTTTATCATTTTTCATTTGTACATAGGAGCGTTATAACTCATTTTTTTTTAAGTTAATCTTGTTCTTCCCCCTTTGCTGAAGGTGTTGATCACCTATAGAAGTTCCCTGGTAGGATTTTGGTCTCATTTATGTATGCTATTATATATAATACTGGGAATTGTGATGCCTTGACTTCTTTCCTTCCAATTTGTATCCCCCTGATCTTTACTTGTCTTATTTATCAAGTAGATATTTAAGTACTATACTGAATAGATAGGTAAAGAGTGGGCAGCTTTGTCTTGTTCTTTATTTTAGTGGAATTGCTTTGTGGTTCTCTCCATTTAATTTGATGTTAGCTATTGGCTTGCTGTAAACTGTCTTTATTATTTTTATTTATGCTCCTTGTATCCATAGTTTCTTTATAAATTTCATCATGAATGGGTGTTGAATTTTGTCAAAGCCTTTTTCTGCATCTTAGGATAATTATGTGTATGTTTTTCTTTTTCTTTGTTTATATGGTGGATTACATTGACTGATATTTGTATGTTGAACCATTGATGCATCTCTGGAATGAAGTCTGAAAGTTGAAAAAAATATAAAAAGGCTACAAATTACCAAAGTAGAAAATACATATCATGAGTCAACAAAGTTAGAAGTTGGCCTAATGTTACATCTCTTAAAATTTTCAAAACTCATAACCCTATTAAAATATATTTTATGTATTTAATGACATATGACATATAATTTTAGCACATAAAATATGAACGTGTGCATATATATGACATAATGGTCATAAAAGTTTAAATTCTATGTTTTCAAAGGGCATTTAAGCTTCAAAACATCACTTTCCTACAATTTTTAAATATTAAAATCAAGTCAACATGTGATTTAAAAAATACTTAAGAGTTGAAAAAACTTTACATGAAACAACAAAATATGTTTGCAACTTTTAAAAAGTTCTTTAGCACTCAAATTTTCAGAAAGTATTTAAATTGGCAATGAGAAATTCATATCAAAGAATAAGTAGAAATTAAAAAATACTAATATGGATACATCCCTTATAGTAATTTTATATCATTATGTAACATCTGGTAAAGACTTCTTGATTTGACATCCATGTATCATTTCAGGTTCCTGTAAATAAAGAACCTAGTTGACCAGGGTCCCCTCCTCAGGGTCTCAAAAGACTGATACCAAAGAGTGAGCTAATTTATTTGCTTACCTAGAAGCCTGACTTCAGATTCCATTTCCAAACTTTGTGCAGACTTTGAAATTTTTTATTTTATTTTTTTACATAGAAGACAGGAATCCTTCTTTCTTTCCTTCTTTTTTTTTTTTTTTTCTGGCTGTTAACTATTAGGAGGTTCCCAGCTCCTAGAGGCCACTCTCATCCAGCCCTGAGGCCATATTATCAAAGGTCAACATTCCTATTCAAGGACAGAAAGAAAAGTTCAACATTCTTCTTCAAGTATAGCAAACAAAACAAAACAAAACAAAAAACCCTCTGTACATTGTTGTGTGATATACTTACACAAGATTATAACCCTATCTGTAAAACACAAGCTACTTAAGAGTTGAATTTGTCAAGTTTTATGGTACTGGTTTTATTCACCAGTAGGGACTATGAAGTTTGTAGATTAGATGTCTATGAAATTTGAATATCATAACATAATTCTTTTTGTACAAGATTACCTAAAAATTAGAAAAAAAGTTAAAGGATCTATGCTGTAATTAATAATATGTTACTGCTGTAAGAATAAGAAAATATAGTATAGAAGACAGTTGAGAGACAGAGACAGTGAGAGAGAGAGAGAGAGAGGGAGAGAGAGAGAGAGAGAGAGAGAGAGAGAGAGAGAGAGAGAGAGAGAGAGAGAGCACAAGGAGATGGAGATACTAGCCAACGGTCAGAACATTCTCCACAGTTGAGTGGAGAGTGGGATATGACTTTCTCACGTACTCTGGTGCCTCACATTTGACCATGTCCCCTGGAGGAGGAGACCTGGTGGCACTCAGAGGAAGGACAGCAGGTTACCAAGAAGAGACTTGATAACCTATGAGCATATACAGGGGGAGGTAATCCCCCTCAGGAACAGTCATAGGGGAGGGGAATAATGGAAAAATGGAAGGGAGGGAAGAATGGGAGGATACAAGGGATGGGATAACCATTGAGATGTAACAAGAATAAATTAATTAAAGAAAAAAACCTGCTACTGTTTGGTTTAAAGATGACAACATATTACAATGAAGAACAACTGCCATTTTCAATGAAGAATGCAGTGTGAACTAAAATTACCTTGAGTAGAAAAGGGTGTGTTCCAGAAGAAGGATGAGAGTATGCAAAGCCTTTAGATTGCTCTCCAGCACTGAAAGAAAATCAGCCAATAAAACTATGAGCTGCAATAGAGCTTGCGTTACTCTGTGACTCAATCTCTATGAATTATAAAACTTAAAATACATTATTAATTCTGATTGAATTTAGTATGTGTTATGGTTAGCCAGGGTGAAACAGAAATGATCTGGCCATCTGGAGACTCTGTGTCCTGAGACACCTAGGTTATGGGTCCATGCATATGTGCCGCTATTGAAACTTGATTGAACTGTGTTTTGTGATATAGAGTAGCACTGTATGCTATATTTCAATTGATATTGTTTCTGTAATATCAGTTTTCAACTATGTAAGTAATTTGACTCTACTTCTAATATCAAATGCTTTGAAAGTCATACTTTGCAGTACTTAAAAGGATTCACCTCCTAATGCATTTATTTGCACCTTAACTAGTGAAATCAAGTCTTACAGAGTGATAAGTAGACAGCAAAGATTAGAGGTAGTCTAGTGAATGCATTATGCGACTCCAAATATCTTTAGGCTGTCATCTGAGGAGGCTTCTTATCAGCCTGGACTTAATATTGACACTAATTTCAAGCAATTTGCTAAAAGTTTTCCCCAAAATGTACTATACTTGTGATATCATAGGACATTATAGTACATTAATCTTATTCTTTTTCCTTCCACTAAAAACAATACATGCTTGAAGAAACTTACCCTGTCAATTTGTGTCATGCATTATAAGCTTCCGCATTTCGTGCATGCAAATTTAATTTAAATTGAATTTTAAATTAAAGTTAGATTTTTACAATTCTGATTTACTTTGTTCATCAAGAAAACACATCTCTAATTAGGGAGGCTATCCACTGGTTTTGCAGCAAACAACCTTGTAATAATTCTAAAATCAAATATAACATTGTAGATGAATTAATTTCTAGTGTATGATAGCCTAGCACCAAACAAGACTTGGAAAATAATTTATTTTTGCTTCCAAAATATTTTCTTAGTTCATTTAGCTTTCTTTTCATGCTATGAATAACTGGCTTTGTCCGTCAATCAATTCATTTTTACAAAATTCTTTCTCTTCTATGAATAAAAATTTCAAATCATTCATCTGTTTTCCAATTATCCCTGAAAGCCTACCACAAACAGAAATAGATATCCTTCAGTATCAAAGAAGAAAGTCCTGATTTATTTTTCTCCAAGGTTTATTGATGGCATTAGAAATACACTTATTTTACTATTTTAAAAACTTATTTGTATGTATGTGGGTATGTGAGTACTGTTTCTTCTAAAGTCCAGAAGACGGTCTTAGATTCCCTGGAGCTGCAGCTATGAGGAGTTTTGAGCCAACTGGGATGGGTTTTGGCAACTAAATGTGGGGTCCCTGCAAAAACAGTGTTTGTTCTTAACCAATGAGACATTTTTCCCTCCCACATTCATAACATTTTGATTATTCACAAAATCATCTAGAAAGTTGTAGTTTTCATGAAACCAACCAATAAAAAGTATGAGATGGAACATTTTAAATTTATTTATACATATATGATTTGATATATATGATTTGCTATATATTCATACATACATTTGAGTAATTAGTCACCATCTCAAACATTGTAAAATTACTTAATGATACTAGAAAACAGATATTTAAAAGATACAAAGTAGAATACTATATTCGAATTGCTATAAAGTTTGATTTTCCCATATTGCAGATTTTGTTGTGTGAAATAATAAGCAGGGAGAGGAAGAATGACCGCACCTATTGAAATGTAAAGTTTCAACTTCTCATAATGAATATAATAAGTGAAAACTTTTGAAATTCATTTTTTCTCTACAGTCATGTTCCTAAACATTTCTTTCAGTTACAGATAAAGTTTGCATTTTCACTGTATGGTACAATTGTGAGAGTGTGGCAGTGATTATTGCATATCCTTGATTCTAGATAGCAAAGGTTTTGGAAGCAAGTCAATATGATTTATAGGTCTGTGAGAACTAATCTTTACTGCCGAATAGACTGGATCAGGAATCAGCCAAGGCACACATCTGGATATGGCTGTGAGAGATGTCCTGTAAAGCTTAACTGAAAAGAAAAGCTACACCTTAAATATAAATGACACCACTCCAGGGGCTGGGGGCCTAGATTTAAAAAAGAAAGAAGAACAGCAGAAAACAAGATAAGCACCATCTTTTATCTCTCTCCACCTCCTGGCTATGTATACAGTATGACCAGCTACCTGACATTCCTCCCTTTGTAGATACTGATAATCTCACGACTACACTGTCCTTGTCCTGATGGACAAAACCCCCACACTGTGAGACAAGACAAACTTTTCATTTTCAATTGTTTTTTGTATTTGGACAGAGCCATGAGAAAAGTAAATAATACCAACACTGACTAATCAATCATAAGGAGTAAGATATGCTATGGACAGCTAATACTTGTCATAAAGAGTGAGACTTGAGCAAGTGCTATGTGGGTTCACTCTATGGGCTCCAGAGCACTTTACATGAACTGAAGAAGACTCGGAGGAAGAAGACAGGGATTTGAGCTGTTTTAGTGGTGCTAAGTTTGTGCATCTTTGTGAACCTTTGTGTGTTGAAATTTAACACCTTACTTGGATATTGAAAGTTTGGAAACATGGTGACAATGATTTGCGGGGCTGTTGGAAAATTCATTAATGTTAGATGAGGTTATTGTCGTGGATCTTGTGTGATTAAATCCCTGTGACTTTATTAGCAGAAGATGCATATTCGTACATACATGCTTACTGTCTCTGACCATAGGATGCTGTATCGTGTTGAGGAATGCTTAGACAAGGCTACCGTTATTTAGCCTTTTACTCCCAGGCCTCTTATTGTATAAAGTAGCTTTTATCAATTATTTAGTTTCAATAACAAAAAGTGAACCAGTAAAACAACAAGATGGCTCAGTAAGAAAAACCCCTTGCAGTACAGCGCTGATATGGTTGTTTGAATAGACTCATGTGTTTGAAAGCTTGTCCCATAGGGAGTGGCACTATTAGTGATATAAACTTGTTGGAGTAGATGTGGCCTTGTTACAGGAAGTACATCCATGTGGAGGTGTGCTTTGAGGTCTGATGTGCTTAAATTACACTCAGTGTAACACAAAGCTGCCTTTAGATCAAGATGTAAAGCTATCAGTACTTTCTTCAGTATCATGCATTCCTAGACTCGGTCCTGTTACCCACTATAACAATAATGAAGTAAATCTCTAACACCGTAAGCTAGCCCCAATTAAATGTTTTCCCTTATAAGGTCATGGTGTCTCTGTACAGCAATAAAACCCTAACTAAAACACTTGGTAACCATTTGAGTCCCCAAGCCCACATGAAATAGCTGGATGTGGTGACACTCTTCTGTCACCTCAACACTACTATTGTGAGATGGGACTCATCCCTATATATTTATATATTACCCTTTCTTCTTTTCCACATCTATCTCCAAGGCTAAGAAAGAAAAAGGAAAAGAGAAACATCCTTGAGTCCAACCTTGTTTTCTCTCTGAATAAGACCAATATTAACTTAGAACCAACTCTTAATGAAAATAAGTATCTATGGCCCAGTAAAGTAACCAAAGACCTACCCAGCTCTCCTTAAGGAAAATGGGGTGTCTTCATCTTAAGGTTTCTTTTGGCTGATTTGGGTTAAATAATAGCTTTGTAGAGGCCCAAATAAAATTAGGAAAATGGTTTAGAAAGCTAGGACTAGCATTTGTGTCCAGTTTCTAAATATTTCAAAATTCCAGGCTTAATAGAAGTCCTGTGTGGGATAGGCTGAAATGCTGGACCAATTGGGATTGTAATCTTTCTTTGAAGCTGTCCTGGGAGCTCTCCTGCTCTGATGAGGAACAGCAACTGAAGCACTTGGTGCTGGACCATGAAGGATAGAGGATGTCAGCATCCAGTATGCTGGAGGAATGAATCCTGTTAGGTCTTATCCAGCTTCAAGTGTCGGGTTCTTTTGTTCTGAAAACATATCATTTCTCACAAGAATTATACAGTCCTAAAATTATAAAGGTATGAGGGGTGCATGATACACAGAACAACAATTAAGGCTGGTTCTGTGCTCTTTGCATGAGCAGAAGAAAGGCACCTGTAAATCTTCATTTATGCCATACAAAAATGACATCTAATAATAAGTCACAGGGATTCTGTAGCCAACAAGAAGCCTTGTTTATGCATAGGCATTAATGTCTCAGCCAGTCTCAGAGCTATTCCCATATTGTAGGATTAGCAGTATAAGTTACCTGCTTGTTTTGCGGTTTGAATTCTTTACATCCTGATGGTAACCCCCTCCCTCGTCACATCCTGATCCTATCCTCCCTCTCTCATGCCCTCTCCCTCCTTCCTCTAGTCCTCAGAAAGGAGAGCCTCCCCCCCCCCCATAATATCTGACATCAACCTATCAAGTCTCATCTGTATATCCTATATCCTCTTCCTCTATGGCCTGGTAAGGCCGCCAGCCAGGAGGGAGTGGTAAAAGTTGGGAAGTCCAGTCCATGTCAGAAGTTGTCCCTACTCCCCATATTGTGGGACCCACAAGGAGACTGAGCTGCCTATCTACTACATCTGAGCAGAGGGTCTATGTCCTCACTGTACATGGTCTTTGGTTGATGCATCAGTCTCTGCAGCAACCCCATCCTCTGCCTGGAATTTTTAAATATATATTTTATTATAATTTATTCACTTTATATCCTGATTGTTATGCCCTCCCTCTTATCTTCCCATCCTCTCCCCACCCTCTCTTTTCTGCCTAGTGTCCTCCCCTAGACTTCTGGTAACAGCCTATTAGGTTTCATCACTATAGCCTGCATCCTCTTCCTCTGTGTGCTCACTAGGTCGTCTTGCCAATGGGCAGTGATCAAACCATGGGCACCTGAGTGCGTGTCAGAGGTTTAGCAGCAATATTCCCCTCTCCCCCATGTGGAGAATCAGTAGTCCATCAGTTACATCTTGTTTCTCTGAATGTATTGATCTTGACTGGTGCATCAGTTTGTATAGGCCCCCTGTGCCCAGGTCCGTAGGCCTTGATTGTCTCCCTGTGGAGCTCCTCCTCACTCCTGGACCTTCCATCCCCCGCCCCCAACTCTTCCCCACAACTCTCTGCACTCTGCCCAGAGTCCCAGGATCTGTCCCAATCCCCAAATGGGTGGAGTCTCTCAGAATACATCTATGTTGGGCTAATATCCAGTTATAAGTGAGTATATAGCAAGTGTATCTTTCTGGGTCTGGGTTACCTCACTCAGGATGATCTTTTCTAGTTCCATCCATTTGCCTGCATATTTCAAGATTTTCTTGTTTTTATTAGCTGAGTAGTATTCCATTGTGTAAATGCACCAGTTTCTTTTCCAATCTTTGGTTGTTTCCAGATTCTACCTATTACAAATAAAGCTGTTATGACCAAATGTCCTTGTTGTATGGTAGAGTATCTTTCATGTATATGCCCAGGAGTGGTATAGCTGGGTCTTGAGGTACCACTATTTCCAATTTTCTGAGAAGTCGTCAGAGTGATTTCCAAAGTGGATGTGCAATTTTGCACTCCCACCAGCAATGGAAGAGTGTTTTTTTTTCTCCACATCCTTGCCAGCATGTGCTTTACTTGAGTTTTTGATCTTAGACATTCTGATAGGTTATAATGGAATCTAAAAGTCGCTTTGATTTGCATTTCCCTGATAACTAGGAATGGTGAGCATTTCACAACCATTCAGTATTCCTCTGTTGAGAATTCTCTGTTGCCAGGTGTAGTGGTGCATGCCTTTAATCTCAGCACTTTGAGGCAGAGGCAGGTAGAGCACTGTGAGTTCAAGGCCAGCCTGGACTACAAAGGGAGTCCAAGGCAGCCAGGGCTAAACAGAGAAACTCTGTCTCGGAAAAAGAAAAAAAGACTTGAGAATTCTCTGTTTAGCTCTGTAATTCATTATTTAATTGGATTATTTGGTTTGATGGTATTTAATTTCTTGAGTTATTTATATATTTTGGATATTAGCTCTTTGTTGGATGTAGGGTTGGTGAAGATCTTTTCCCAATCTCTAGGTTGTCACTATGTTTTGCTGACAGTGTTCTTTGCCTTACAAAAGCTTTTCAGTTTCATGAAGTCCCATTTATTAATTGTTGATCTTAGAGCTATTCAGGGAGTTGTCTCCTGTGCTAATGAGTTCTAGGCTCTTTTCCACTTCCTCTAACAGATTTAGCACGTCTGCTTTTATGTTCAGGTCTTTAATCTACTTGGACTTTAGTTTTGTACAGGATGATAAATATAAATCTATTTGCATTTTTCTGATTGAATTTAAGGCCTGCTCCACATAAAGGAATTCCTTCCTCATAACCTATACCTGGTCAAAAGCCTATTGACTATGAGGTCCTATAGGAGGAATTTAGCACCATTGTTTTTATTAACAGACATGTTACAAAACTTCCTTCTAATATATTTGTGCTGCTTTCAACAATTGTGAGCAAAACGTTTCTTGTCTTTTGGTTGTTATTTTTGTTTTTGGTTTTTTTGGGTTTTTTGTTGTGGTTGTTTTGTTTTGTTTTTCTAGTGGAGAGCTGTCAACATTGAGAGTTATAACAAGTCAAAATGTTGAGAATTAAATGACAATTGGATGAATAGCCCCATATAAGTCATATTTATCATTTCCCAAAGCGTTAGGGAATGTCATTGAATGGGAAAAGAAGGAATGTAAGAGACAAAATTTGAGAAGAATGTTGTGAAACTCTGATTATGACACAGCTGTTGCACTCATGTGCCCACAGTAGCTGTGATGACCTGCATAAGATCAAATCAGTCAATAATTCCTTCTCATATAGGGGAGGGACTAGTGAGGCTCTATCCCTAGTTCAAAAATTGTTGACAATTGATGGCTACTGGAAAAAGGATCAATTTTCTTCAGGGGTGTGGCCATTCATTCTCATGCCTGCAGAGCTAATTTAATTCAATGGATTATACAAAACAATAATAACAACAAACAAAACCACATTAAGGTCTATGTAGAACATAGGGACAGGGCAAGAGGGGAATGTTGAAAGTAGATTTGATTAAGATACAGTCTTGGCTTTGTCTGCATGAATTTGTTAAAGAATAAATACAAAAATATTTTAAAAGTAACTAATACCATATTTGTATCAATGTATACAGTTTAAAACTTCTCATTTCCTTTTTAATTACATTTGTATAATTATAAATTTTGTGTGCTTTCATTTATTTATTGTTAATGTTAGTGTGATGAAAGACATACAGGATTGAATTTCTGTAGATACAATATTGAAGAAACATTTGTGAACTTTGGCAGGCTTTATTCTTCCATGCTTATCATGGTTCTTAGTTATTAATTATTCCTATGCTTTTCTCAAATATTATGCTGTTAAAGATTTTCCCTGTTTTAAGAAATAAGCTTTTCTTTCATTATTCTTTATCTTCAAATATTCTGTAACATTTGTTCTTATTTATTTATCCAGACTTTATATTTGTTTTGTTTTGTTTATAACTTTATCACTAAGTTCTGTTGACTTCATTTGTTTTGGTTTATGAACTTATTCGATTTTATAGAAGTATTCACTAGATTTATCTCTTTCTTAGAGACAGAATATGACAAATAAACTTTATTTTAAACACATACTTTTTACCCACAACGTTTTTAAATAATGTATGGTTCTTAAAGCACTAAAACATATACTGTTATCTTCAATTTACAGAGTTGCAATTTTTTCTGTATCTGTTAGTTTCCCATTGTTTGACAGGAAAGATCATGTGCACTAAACTATTGATTGATTGATTGACTGATGGACTAATTCTATTGTTTTGAAAGCCAGTTATAACGTGATCATAGATTAACTGCTTCATTGAATTTCCCGCTTGAGTATTGCAATGATTATCTTTTCTTTTGTGTAATAGGATTTTTTCAGCTGTGCTCTAGCTTTAGCATTGTAAATCAAATTTGTTTAGGAATGTAGGAATCCATGTGTCCTCATGCATTTACATACATATAACTGCTTGTTAAGAAATGATAGCATGTGTAAATTCTTTTTAAAATAAAGCATGCTGCTGCTGCTGCTTTTTTATGCTGCTAAGAATTATTTTCAATTTCATTTTTCAAAAATATGTACTTGATCTTTTGTTATATTTCTATTAAAATTAGTAGAGGTCACTCTCTACCACGTGGTTGAGACTGGCACAGATAATTTTACTAAATGCCAGGTAAAAAGAAACTTTAATCACTAATCAGATAGAATTAAATTAGGGGACTCAAAAAGCCAATTGCTAATTTTTAAGGTTCAGAAGATTTGTTGCTATATATAGTTTGCAATAATCCTGGACTTGATTTCTATTTTGTGTGGCTGCATTACTTATTCCCATCCAAAACATACTGAAGAATTTGAAAAATCACAGAGTGAAGCATAGTAGTGTTGTCACAGTAAAATAACTTGGGCCAGATAAAAGACTGAACATTCATGTGGCCACTGCATACCCAATATATTTCTGATAAAGAAAAATATAAAAACAATGGATACCTTGATGTTGAAGTGAAAGGGGACTCCTTTTTCTTAAACTTGTACAACTGCTTTGGAAATCAATCAGGCCCTTTCTCAGAAAATTGTAAATAGTGCTACCTCAAGGCCCAGCTATTCCACTCCTGGGCATATATCCAAAAGATGCTTCACCAGTCAACAAGAACATTTGCTCAGCTATGTTCATAGCAGCTTTATTCATAATCGCCAGAATCTGTAAGCAACCTTGATGTCCCTCAACTGAAGAATGCATAAAGAAACTGTGGGACATTTACACGAAGGAATTCTATTCAGACATTAAAAACAAGGAAAAATTGAAATTTGCAGGCAAATGCTGGCACTAGAAATGATTTTCCTGCATGGGGAAGCCAGGCCCAGAAAAATACTGTTGTGCCCAAATCTCGAGGACCCCCCAAAACTACCAGGAGTCTGAAGTCATATGTAAAAGCAAAGAATTATACCAGCAAGCTTGGGTCAACCACTCAAACAAAATGGTGAAGATCCCTAAGGGAAAGTGCAGACCTCTTTAAAAGGCCAGAAAAGGGAATTCCAACACGGTTTAGGCAATCTTTACTTCTATTGGCACAGATCCAGGAAGAGTATGCATATATCTGGGGTTGGTTAGGGCTCTGGTTGGGCCTGGGGGCTCACGGAACTGGTTCAAACTAGCTCAAAGAGGTAGGTGTTCTTGAGGCTATGTGACTCTGTTCTGGAGTTATGTGCTTTTGAAACTCCTAACTAAACAACCCTATCTTTCTGAGGCCATGTGTCTTGCTGGTCCCTGATTGGCTGTCTGTTGCTAGGGGTAATGGTTAAGCATTATCAGAGTGAGTTGATTGAAGCACATTCTTGTAGGCTTTCTGAAACTGGAGTTTGTGTCCAGGCTACTTTCCCTTAAAAATGGAATTTCCAATTCAGAAATGAGGTTACATAGGCCTCACATTATGCTTGGTATATATTCACTTATAAGTGGATATTAGCCCAACATAGATGTCATCTGAGAGAATCCACCCAGCAGGGCATCAAGACAGATGTTGGGACTAGCTTATTGACTATGGGTGAAGCTCTGAGAATGGTAGAGAAGAATGGGGAAATGGAAGGACCCAGAGAGTTCTGCAGCCCTAAAAGGAGACCATTGGGCTGGCAGGTCTGGACCTAGGGGGCCTGCACCAACTTTAGCAGCAACCAAGGACAATGCATGCAATGAACCTAGATCCCCTGTTTAGATCTAGCCAATGGGCAGCTCATTCTTCATGGTTGTGGGGGGAACAGGGACTGCCTCTGGCATGAACTCTAGTACCTCCAATTTGATCACTTCCCCTTGGTGGGGAGGCCTGGCAGGCATACAGAGGAAGCAGATCCAAACAAGATCTGATAAGCTGTGGTCATATGGCAGGGGAGGTGGTCTCCTTCTGTCAGAGGTCTAGGGGAAGGAAATAGCAGAAGAGGGAGGGAGTGTGGAAAGGGAAAGACACAAGTGAGAGGATAACAAAGGGGAAGTAATCTGAATAAATTATAATAAATTAAAATTTTTTTAAAGACTATTTCTGAAACTTCTAATTGTGAATTTGTTCTTTGCCCACTTAGGATGATTCTGAATTCATTAAAAAAGCTAAAGATGCCATTCTGATGGGTGTAAGAAGAAATCTCAGAGTTGTTTTGATTTGCATTTCTCTGATGACTAAGGGTGTTGAGCATTTCTTTAGGTGTCAAAAACTAAAGTGACAGCACATGCTGGTGAGGATGTGGAGAAAGCAGAACACTCCTTTGTTGCTGGTGGGAGTGCAAACTTATACAACTACTTTACAACTACTTTGAAAATCAATCTGGTACTTTCTCAGAAAACTGCGAGTAGGGCTACCTCAAAGTCCAACTATTCCACTCCTTGGAATATAGCCAAAAGATGCTCCACCTCAAAACATGGACATATTCTTAACCATGTTTATAGAGCCTTATTCGTAGTAGCCAGAATCTGGAAGCAACCTAGATGTCCCTCTGTGGAAGAATGGATAAAGAAACTGTGGTATATTTACACTATGGAATACTACTCAGCTATTATAAACAAGGAAGTCCCTGAAATTTGTAGGCAAATGGATGGAACTAGAAATGATCATCCTGAGTGAGTTAACTGAAACCCAGAAAGATACACTTGGTATATAATCACTTATAATTGGATGTCCCCTGAATGTCTTCACTTAATAGGAGATTGGTATAGAGGCTTGCACTTCCTATTGGGACTCCAGGTGAGAGAGGTATGGGAAAATGGGAAAATAAAAGGGTCTAAAGGGTCCTAGAAACCTACAAGACCATCAAGGTTGGCGGGTCTCGACCCAGGGGAGTCTGCTCAAACTACTGTACCAACCAAAGACAATCCATGCAGTAAACCTAGAGCTCCTATTCAGATCTAGCTAATGGACAACACATTCTCCACAGTTGTGTGGAGTGCAGGGACTGACTCTGACATGAACTCTGGTGCCCCATATTTGACCACTTCCCCTTGGTGGGGAGACCTGGTGGCACTCAAAGGAAGGATAAGTACGCTTCCAGGATGAGACCTGATAGGCTGTGATCATATGGTGAGGAAGGAGGTCCCCGTCTGTCACAGACCTAGTGGAGGGGAATATGGTGAAAGAGGGAGGGAGAACGGGAAGATACAAGTGAGGGGATAACAATTGAGATGTAATCTGAATATATAACTTTTTTTTAAAAAAGCTAAAGATGCTATTTATCAGCTTTTTATACCGGGGAAGTCTTTGTCCCAAACCAGGGAGCCATCTCTTTGCAACTAGAAACACCATGATGATCATATTCCTATAAAAGTTCAGCTTACATATCTCAAGATCAGTGGGTGGTCTTCTGGTAAAGATGGCTGCCACTGAGCATGATGATAAACATTTTATCTTCTGGGTCATACATGGTAGAAGTGGAGAATGAACTTTTGTTACTTGTTGTCTCGTGACCTCTACATGCATGCAATGCCATTCACACATACCCCACTCACACAGAGACAGGCAACAGACACACATGCACGCACTCACAAATGTATACATAGATATAAATATTTATAAATATTTTGGCACCTAGCTTTAATAGTTATTGCATACTTTCATTGAGATCTGAGAAATTTCCAATTCCTTTTGGTAAAGACAATGAATGAAGAAAAACATGCCTAAGTTTCCAGGTGAGTATAAGTTTGTGTATAACCAGTGAAGCTGCCAAGACCTCTAGTTACTGTTGATCTTGAGAACACATGTGGAGTGCTTTGCACATGTCAAGGATGGACTAGCTTGCCTGTGGCATGGGTGATGCTTTGGTTTAATACTCAGTTATAAAATCATTTTCTTTCTTATTCACTTGTAGGAAGTTTAGATATTTTTTAAAGGTAAGTGGTAGAGAATTTTAAGTTACATTTTCCCAACAGTTAGCCTTCAGCATAAAGTGATGGAGTCTAACCAAATGATATTTTAGAATTTGGAAAATAAAAGGCAATATGAGATTTTTTTTCAGGGTGGTTAAGAACTTGATAAAGTTATTCGTCTATGGGACCACATTCAGAAGCTCTTTCCTGAGTATAAAAATTATCTCAGGATTCAGAGTGTGAGATACTCTTTCACTTCCTTCAGAACAGGGAAAGAAAGAACCTGTGTCTACTTGCTAGAAGCAACTTCCTCTTCCTGCAGGTTGAGATGAGCCTTAGCATTGGAGAAGAAACCAAACAATCTGTTGTTCCACTTGGAGGACCCATCATTTATTTTCATACTTAAAGGTCTACACAGAGATATTACTGTGTTAGCTCTAACAAAGCTCTAAGTTTTATCATGTTAAAAAATCTCTGTCCAAGGGCATCCTTTTATATTAGCAGTCAAAGAAGAAAATGTGGGAGATGTCGTGGTGGAAATGGAAAAACACTTTGATGCGAAGTACCCACATCAATTTCCAATATATTTTTAGGATCCACTAGTTCACTACTACTTAGTCAAAAGTGGAGAAATGAGCAAATTGTTCTAAACGAGCAATGAGAGAAAAGTACACACTGCCAATATAAACATTTTGAGAATCATCCAGAACTGAAAACAGATCATGCGAACAGAAAAAGAAAGATTACTAGAAATAGAAAGCCAATAATTCGTGACAGTCCAGTAGCCTAGGCATACATGGGGATAACTGCATGAAAGGAAGTAACAGACACAAGGGATTGTTAGAGTAGCATTTATTCACCTGTCTCAGTTGTTATCTGGGACACTTACTACCTCCTTCTGCTAACCTAGGCCTAGTCCTGGATCTTCTAGCCTTCATACAATCTAACCTAGGCCTAGAATGTTTTCAGACTCTGAGACTTACTGCTTAATAAGCTCATCCTTACTTATTCGTTCTGAGCTCTGCATTGGCTGGTTCAACTCAGCTGTTCTGGCTCAAACTCTTCTCCCAATTGATTTATATAATCTGGCTTCTCTCTTAGCACAGAATTTCTCTGCTTGGCTTCAAGTTAACTCAGCAATTTGCTCTTATCTTCTGGCTTCTCATTTTCTGGCTTGTTCCATCTTCATCTGAGTTCTCTCTCTCTGCAACCCGTATATCTATTTCTGTCCTGGTTAAACTGCCTCCTCTCTCCGTAAAACTGCCTCTTAATTAGGTTCCCTTTCCCCTCTCTTCTCTGGAGGGTTGTGCATATCCTGTTCTGTCAAGTCTTTTCTGATCTGTCACCTTTTAAGCCACTCACTTAGACATCACTATCAAATATGAGTGCTTCTATCTGCAAACTAACTTTACCTTTATTTGGGATTAAAATCATGTACCACCAGATCTGGACCGAAGCTTTTCTTTACTTGACACTTGCTTTATACCAAGCTGGTCTTGAGCTCTGATCTGTTTGTCTTGTTCTTCTGGATTAAAGGCATGTTTGTATTCCATCTGGATCATACAGACCTAGATGATCTTTGGATGTGATCTCTTGTCAGAACAGCCATATTCTGAATTAATATTCCTCTACAAGGAATCCTGTGTCTTGGCCTTTTTCCTGTGAATGATGAAGGTTTCAGAACTGAAGACGGATCAGGTTGTTTGTTTGTCTGTTTGTTGTTTTTTCTTTATACTAGGATAAAAGTCTACACAAAATTACAGTATAAAACTCCATGTACAAGCCGGGCGTGGTGGCGCACGCCTTTAATCCCAGCACTCGGGAGGCAGAAGCAGGCGAATCGCTGTGAGTTCGAGGCCAGCCTGGTCTACAAAATGAGTCCAGGATGGCCAAGGCTACACAGAGAGACCCTATCTCGAAAAACCAAAAAAAAAAAAAAAAAAAAAAAAAAAAAAAAAAAAAAAAAACTCCATGTACATATTCTTACTAAATATGAGAGATATAAAAAGAACCTATCAGGTTATTTTCAAAACTAGAAATGATCAGTGGTTTTCAAATAGCTGGGCTTAAAAAAATGACATCAGTATAAAATTGCAACTGCCTTCTGTCCATCTATTACTGCCAGCTATCTTCTGAGAATATCATAGTCTCTCCATGAGCATCTTAACCTGGCTTTGCCAGACAAGGCAGCAACATTGCTCGGGTCTATTAGAACTGCCTTCATCCTACAAAACACTGGAAATAGAAATAAGAGGATTCAAAGCTTTCTTATCTCTTCATCTTGCAGTTTTATCAGACTGACAGGCCAAATCTTTTGTAGGTCCATTATCTCTCATCTATGTCTGAAAGGGCATCAGAGCATTCAGAATAAAAATTAAGGCTGTTCTGTCAGGGATTCAATTGCAATGCAAATCATTGTTATCTTAATACAATAAGCTTTTCCTCCTAACACTTCATAATGTGCTTCACTTCATACTCCAGTTACAAGAACAGGAAATTAGAATTGAGCACAAGTATATATTTTTTTTCGATAGGTAAAATGGCAGTGTGGGTAGCATCTCTAAGAGTCTCTCCCTCTTTCTATTTAGAGTAAAGCAGAGGTTCTCAACCTTCCTAATGATGTGATCTTTCAACACAGCTTCTCAGATTGTGGTGGTCCCAAACCATAAAATTGTTTTTGTTATTACTTTATAACTTTAATTTTGCTACTGTTATGAATCATAATGTAAATAGTTGTATTCTATTAGATGACTCTTGTGAAAGGGTAGTTTGACCCTCAAAGGGACTGTGAACCACATTGAGCTACTGGTGTAAAAGAGCTAGATCATGAAATCAGCAATCAATCTGTTGCACTAATTAAGAAGGCAGAAAAGTAAAGGGAAGGGAAGGGAAGAATAAAAAGGAAGAGCTCAGGAAGGAGAGTTCCTTCTGCAGGAAGAAGAAACAAGTGAGTTAGGTCTGCAGTCCATTTTGCTGCAGTGTATGCAGCAGTGGACATTATACTAATGGGGTAAAAGCTTGATAATGGTAATATGAAAATAGACATCAAGAAAAGATAGGAAGAGTGGCTGACCCTTGTGGTATCAACACAGGAAGACTGAAGTTCAAGGTCAGCCTGGGTTACATAGTAAGACCCTTTCTCAACAATAGGAGATTTATTCATGGACAGGTGGTTTCAAGCTGAGGCATTTAAGCTCAATCTGGCCACTCACCTGTTTTGTACATGCATTTTTGGGGACTGATGCTCTTGTCAGTGTTATTGAGGCCTAGCTTGTGGTACTGTCTCCTTCACTTCAAAAATACGAGTTCATTTCTTGTACCTAACATCTTACTTAGGTCATATGAAGACTAAATTTCTGTACAAGAGTTTGCCAACTTCTGCCACATACGATATTTTAGTACACGTGGATTAAGAAAATAGGTGATGGATAATTTTTTAAATCAAATTTGTATCAATTAAATATGAATTGTTGCACTTTGAGCAATATTCAAAGCTATCATAGGTACCCAGCACTCATATTGATTTGGTTCCAAATTTCACTAAAATTCAGTTGCATGAACAGTAAAATATAGGCTATCAATGTCATTTAAAAATAGGAATTACATAGTATGCTTTAGAAAGTCAATAAATAATTAATAGTGTAATCATGCAACTAACACATGCACATATTAAAATATTCAAAGAACAAAGACAGCAGAACATTTAAAAGTAGCATCTGTTTCCCCAGTTTATGACGCCAGTTTTCCCACTGTTTATGACTGGTGTTTGGATTGCTCTTGTATTGTTGAAAGGCTGAGTATACTCAACTATACATTTCTTTACTGTCATTATAAACAGTCTCTGTAGTCTTCCTTCTGATAAGGTCTCAATAATGAACCTACATATCTTTCCATCTCCTCCCTCCTGTTTCTTCTGCTCTATAACAGTTATGTAAGTTTAATACACTTCAAATAGCTAATATATTTTAACAGATATATTGCGGTTTCTTGCTTAATAGTATTTTAATTTTTGCTAACTACTACATATACTTTTTATTTTAAAATTGGAAACAAACAGTAATTAAATGAAATATATGTATTTTCACTGATTATTCATCCTAGAATCTATATTTGTAGGGTCTTATTAACCTAAATTCTCAAAAAATCTTTGTATGTGTTTTCTACTTTAAGACCTTTCTTCTGAAATACTATTTATTTATTTATTTATTTATTTGAGAAAAGAAGTTATGTAGGCCCAGTGGCTTTGACCTTCCTATTTTACTAAAGATGACCATAACTTACTGATCCTTCTGCCTCCACCTTCCAAGTATACACCATTGAAGATAGTTTAGTTTTGGGATCAAGCCCAAGATTTGTGTATGTAAGCATGTTAATTACTGACCACTATTGCCAGTTCGACTTTTGAGCAATTTAAAATTCTTAAATATCTAAATATTTCTATTTTTACATAAAATATACATGTATTAGACTAAATATTATAATTTCAATATAATTTTTAATAAAACTAGCATTGAGTTCTGCTGAATAAACATGTTTCTATATTTTAATATTATATTTGTAGAATATTTATTGTTCTCATTAACTGGTTTCAATTTATAGCATATGTAATTTAGGTAAATAAAAAATGATACAATTTTTCATACACACATATATGTATGTGTATATGTATATACAAATTTATGTGTATATTTTAACGTAGTTAAGTGTATTGTATGTATATATGCGTATATGTATAGAAGCTAAATATACATACATATATATTAAAATATATATTAATGAAGTTATGCCACTTGGGTTGATCCAGAACCGCAGTAGAAGGAACAAAACATAGAAACTTTTCAGATTCTGTTCAGGGGAGTTCAGAACAATAACAAAGGCTATTACTTTTGTCCTTTGGTACTTCCTCAATTGGGCAATAAGTTCATATTGCTGAAGATGCTATCCAGGTCAGACACAGGATTTGGAAGAATTCAGCAAGATCTGACCCTGAAACCTTCTTTCTAAGAAATATCACCAAAGGCACCATAATTGCACCTAATCTCGGCAATAACTGTAGCTTCCAAGCCGACTTGAGATAAACTCAACAGGGAGGAAATTGTTCTTGGTACTGCAAATCTAGCCAGCTACCTATGGCAAAATAATCATGAATCTTAGAGTAAAAATGTCTACTGCCACTTTACTAAACCAGCACAACCTCTAACTCCATTATAAATGCTTATTCTTATATCCACAGATAACTGTGGTTATCATTCCTCCTCACAAAAGTTATATATAATAAACGTCCTTATAAAGACTCACAACTAGTCAAAATGCAGGGATCAAATGATCACAAACTGGCAAGCCCCAATAGATATCTACAGCACCACTCCTGCACACAAGATGCAGCAAGCATCTTGGGAGAGGGGGATGTGAAGAGCCAAAGAACCAGGAAGTCCACTGTGAGACTGGCCATTATTCCCCTCCCCTATGACTGTTCCTGAGGGGGATAACCTCCCCCTATATATTCTCATAGGGTATCAAGTCTCTTCTTGGCTACTTGCTGTCCTTCCTCTGAGTGCCACAAGGTCTCCCCCTCCAGGGGACATGGTCAAATGTGAGGCACCAGAGTATGTGAGAAAGTCGTATCACACTCTCCGACGCCTGGAAATAATCAAACTCAGGGCTGAAATTAACAAGTTAGAAACTAAGAAAACAGTCCAAAGAATCAACAAAACCAAAAGCTGGTTCTTTGAGAAAATCAACAAGATAGACAGACCATTAGCCAAACTAACTAAAAGGCAGAGAGACAGTATTGAAATCAACAAAATCAGAAATGAAAAGGGAGACATAACAACAGACACTGAAGAAATTCAAAGAATCATAAGATCCTACTTTGAAGGCATATACGCCACAAAATTTGAAAATCTAAGGGAAATGGACGATTTTCTTGAACAATTTCACTTGCCAAAAAGCTTTGACATAAAATGGCAACAGTACGGATGTTTAAATAAGACCTACATAATGGCAACACAGGTTGTTTCACTAATGTTAGAGGGATTCTCACAGTCACTATTCCTAAATGAAAAGCTACTAGCAATTAAGAATTGTTAAGAAAGGGAGGAATAGTCTTCCCCAGGGATGATCCTCCTATTTGGTTATACTATACCAAGTAGTGTAGGCTCTGATTTTTCGAAACCTACATTATTTAGGATTCTTAAACACTTCAACCTCACTTCTAACCCAACCACCAGAGGAAGGGGAGAAAGAACGTTAGTAGAAAGAAGTGTTTGTGGACCTGTTTAGACACAGTTCCTTGGGCCAATTCCACTTTGGGTTGTCAGGATATCAGCAGTCTAATCCAATAGTAAACACAGACACACACACACACAGACACACACACACACACACACACACACACACACACGCGCTCGCGCGCTCCCACAGAAACAGCAAGGCTCCATCAAATCTTCAGGAGTCGGCAGAAGCAGCCAGAGTCAGCTGGAGTACAACAAGAAGTTCTCTGGATTGTTACTCTCTGAGAAATGAAGACCAAGAAAGGCCATGGAAGCAGTGGTGGAGCAATGCAAAAGCATTATCTAGCTGTCTGTGAGGGTCTACTCACGTTCTTTATAAACATCATGCACCCTCTCACGTGTTTGTTTTCAGCAAATTATCACATGCTTCTCACAAGAGAGTTTCCAGAGAAATATCACATGACACAACTGAGATTTTAAAGAAACCAGAAACATTCACATCAAAGTAATCAGCCTCAAAACATATATATATATATATAATATACATACAAGCTAGCAACTGACTCAACAAGCTACTTATATTCTCTCTCTATATATATATATATAGATATAGATATAGATATATAGATATCTAACATACTCACAAACACACAGACACACAGACACAACACACACAGACACACAGACAGACACACACACACACACACACACACCGTGAAACAATAGTAATTAAAGAAAGGTCATGACATGGGTAGGCAGCATGGATGAGTTTGGAAGGAAGGTGATACCATTATATTTTATTTTTAAATAAATTTTAAAAAATGTTTCAAAGCAAGGGGGCTGAGAAGAAAGTTTTGGATTAAAAGTTCATACTACTATTCCAAAGGACCCAATTCAGATGCAAAAAGAAATGTTTATTGACTCACAACAAATTTTAACATTAGTTCCATTGGATTTTGTACCTTTTTCTGGACTCAGAGGACACATGCACATATGTGTTTAGACAGACAGAATGATGTACACATGCAAAATACACGTAATATAAAATACTGAAATAAAAACAAATGTTTAAGTTCATGTGTTAGTGCTCCAAGGTGAGATGTCATGGCACTGTGTCTGGATGTATCACTTATCTGAATTAGTCTAGGGAGTCCTCTCACTTCTGTTTGATTTAAAATTTTTAGGCTTTTCCTTAAATTTTCCTTAGTGATTTGAAATATTCTTAGGTAGATATTGAATATAGACTTATTTATTGTTGGACTCTACAAATCTTAGCTTTCCACACTTCTTTATGTTCTTAATTCTGGTACAAAAATTGGTTATTAAATATTGTACCATACTATTACCCTGATACCAATACTACATAAACAGCCAACAACAACAAAAAAGAAATTATAGACCAAAATCCCTTATAAACATAGATGCAAAATTTTTCAACAAAATACTTGCCAACCAAATCCAAGTCCATATCAAAAACATTATTCACCATGAGGAACTGATTTCATGCCAGAAAGGCAAGAATAGTTCAACAAATATAATCAATAAATATAACCCACCACACCAGCAGACTGAAACACAAAAAACAAATGATATTTTTATTAGATGTAAAAAAAGGCCTTTAAAAAATTCATAACCATTAATGATAAAAGATCTGAAGAGATTAATATACATGCCTCAACATAATAAAAGCAAATTATAGCAAGTACCTAGAAAACATCAATCTAAATGTAGAGAAACTCAAAGTATTTCTGCTAATATCAGAAACAAGACAAGGATGTCCACTCTCTATATACCTGCTCAGTATAGTATTTGGAGTTTTAGCTAGAGCAATAAGACAACTCAAGAATATCAAGGGGATACAAATAGGAAGTAAAAATTCAAGTTGTCTTTATTTGAATATGATATGATGATATACCTAAGTCATCCTAAAATCTCTACAGCTGATAAACACATTTAGATACAGGATCAGGATACAAACTTGGCACAAAAATCAGTAGCTTTCTTATTTACCCATGGCAAAGAGACTGAGAAAGAAGTCATGGAAATAATAGCTTTCACAGTAGCTTCAAAATAGAATGTAGGGGATGTGGTCAAATATGAGGCACCAGAGTATGTGTGAAAGTCAGACCCCACTCTCCACTCAACTGTGGAGAATGTCCTGTCCATTGGCTAGATCTGGGTAGGAGTTTGATGTTTACGGCCTGTATTGTCCTTGGGCAATAGTTTGAGCAGGACCCCTGGGCTCAAATCTGCCTATCATAATTTTCTTTTTGTAGGCTTCTAGGATCGTCTGGATTCTTCAACTTTTCCATTCTCCCATGCTTCTCTCATCTAGAGTCCCAATAGGATGTCCTCCCCTCTGACCCTGTTTCCTGGTTAGTGAAGACTTTTATGGGTCATGTCCCTTGGGCTAGTGTGCAGATATAAGTGAGTATATACCTGGTGGCACTCAGAGGAAGGATAGCAGGCTACCAAGAAGAGACTTGATACCCTATGAGCATATACAGTGGGAGGAAGTCCCCCTCAGTCACAGTCATAGGGGAGGGGAGTAAGGGGAAAATGGGAGGGAGGGAGGAATGGGAGGACACAAGGGAGGGGATAACCATTGAGATGTAACAAGAATAAATGTATAAAAAAATAGAATGTAGGACACCTCTAAGTATGCAAGTGTAAGACTTTTATAATGGACAGCTCATTCTCCGCATTGTGGGTAGAGCGGGGACTGCCTCTGAATGAACTCTGGTGCCCCTGATTTGGTCATTTCTACTTCATGGGGAAGTCTGGTGGCACACAGAGAAAGGGGAAGCAGGCTATGATAATGATGCCTGACAATGCTGTGGCCATATGCTGGAGGAGGAGGTCCCCTTCTGTCAGAGGTCTGAGGGATGAAAAGAGGGCAGAAGAGAGAGGGAGGGTAGGAACTTGAATACACAAGCGAGGGGATAACATTCAGGATGTAATCTAAATAAATTATAATAAATTTATTTTAAAAAACCTTGAAGGTATAAAGGAAATAATTTGAAGAAGATATAAGGAGATGAAGAGATCTCCTGTACTAATGGATCGGTGGGATTGATAATGTGAAGATGATCATCCTACTAACCACAATATAAAGACTCGTTGCAACCCTCATCAAAATATAGCATAATTATTTTTAAAAATGAAAAAATCTATACTCAATTTCATATCAAAAGATTTAAAAAAAAATAAAGTCAGCATATCTAAAATAATTGTGAATAATAAACTGAGATATAGCAATAAAAATAGCATGGTGTTGGCATAAAAACAAACACATTAGTCAGTGTAATCAAATTCAAGAACCATACTGAATCCATCCACTAATGTAAACATTTCTTTTTCAAAGAAGCTAAATAATTTTTTTTTTTTAAAGGCAGCATCTTCAACAAATAGTGCTGGTCAAACTGGTTTGGCAGCATGTAGAAGAATACAGATAGATCCATACTTACCATCTTGCACACAACTCAATTCCAAATCATCCAAGATCTCAACAGGAGGTTACATGTACAAAAGTTAATAGGAGAGAAAGTGAGAAAAAATTTTGAACTCATTTGCACAGGAAGAGACTTTCTGAATATAACACTGTTAGCACAGACACAACAGATCAGCAATTAACTAGCAGGACATAATAAAACTGAAATGCTTCTATATGGCAACGGACACCATCATTTATACAAAGTATCAGCCTAGAAAAAGGGAAGAGATATTTACCAATTATACATTTATTTGACAAACAGCTAATCTTTAAAATCTACAAAGAATTAAAAAAATCTGAACATCAAGGAAGCAAATTGCTTGATTTAAAAATTGGGCACAGATATAAACAGAATTCTCAAAACATGAACCTTAAATGGCCAACAAGTACTTAAAAAGAAGTGTCCATCATCCTTATTCAACAGGGAAACACCTACTAAAATTACTTTCAGACTTCATCTCATGCCAGCCCGAGTGGTCAAGATCAATTAAGAAAATGACCGTATCGCTTATCCTAGCAATTATATGGGGAAACAGGAGCATTTATTCATCACTGCTGGGAGTGTAAAATTGTACACCTGTTATGGGAATCAGTGCAGTGATTTCTCAAGCAGCTAGGTGTGGATCTTTCTCAACATCTAGATAATATCTTTGGGAATATCCCCAAAAGACTCTGGATCCCAGTACAGGAAGTCTTGCTCATTCCTCCATTGCTTCTCTAGTCTCACTAGTCAAATATTGAAAATAGCCTGGTTGTCCACCAACTGGTGAATGGGTGATGAGCGTGTTATATAGTCACACAGGGGAATATTATAGAACTGGTCAGGAAAAAATGTTTATTTAGCTTTGGAAGGGGTTATAAAGTTGGATGGGGTGGGAGATGCGGAGGGTCTGGAAAGAATTTTTGAGGGAAAAAATACCATGGTCAAAAACATACTCTATATTTTCTCATTTCTATATCCTCAACTATGACCATGTTATTTTTATGTCACACATTATTATGCACTATTGAAAGCTCTGTGCTGTAGTTGCTTTTGTTGTTTTTCTCTCTTAAAAAAATAAGTTTATTCCCCTTACATCCCAAATGCAGCCCCCTCCTTCCTCTTTTGGTAGCACCCTCCTGCCCTCTTCCCTCTTTCACCACTCCCTTTCTTCTCAGAAAAGGTTGCTCCCACCTCCATATCATGCTAGCTCAGGAAGTCAGTCTCATCAGCACTGAGTGCATCCTCTTCCACTGAGGCCAGGATAGGCAGCACCACTAGGGAGAAGTGATCCAACAGCAGGCAATAAAGTCCATCTCAGAAACAGCCTCCACTACACTTGCTAGGGGACCCCTATGAAGACCAAGTTGCTCACAGTATCATATTTGTAGGGTGGGTAGACCCAGACCAAGCCTATTCTTTGGTTGTTTTTTTGTATTGCTTACGATGCAAGTAATCTATGGGTCCCGCTCAAACTAAGGCACCAGCCAAGGACAATACAGGAGGTAAACTTTAAACCCCTACCCAGATCTAGCCAATGGTCAGAATATTCTCCACAGTTGAGTGGAGAGTGTGATACGACTTTCTCATGTATTCTGGTGCCTCACATTTGACCATGTCCCCTGGAGGGGGAGACCTGGTGGCACTCAGAGAAAGGACAGCAAGTAGCCAAGAAGAGACTTGATACTCTATGAGAATATATAGGGGGACGTAATCCCCCTCAGGAACAGTCATAGGGAAGGGGAATAATGGGAAAATGGGGGCAGGGGAGGAATGGGAGGATACAAGGGATGGGATAAACATTGAGATGTAACAAGAATAAATTAATAAAAAAAAACCTATCTCTCAAACATTTGATATGAACGAACTGAACTTGCTGGAACCTTTCTGATCTCTTGGGGCTAGTTTGATGGTTCACATTCTTCAAAACTAGACAAAGGCCAGAGTGTGGTCATTCATGCCTTTAGTATTATGAAGCAGAATTAGGGGCATGTTGTAAATTCAAGAAGAGGAAGCATGGATAATATAACCAGGTACAGGATAGCAGAGCCCTGCAGCAAGATCCTATCTCAGCAAAATTAGACAGTTAAATGATTGTATTGAAGATTAGAAGCAACTTGTCCTGTGACACATACTAAAACTTATCACTGATTTCTTGAATTAGGTTTATATATATGGAGGAAAATGTTACGTGAATACATTTCCTTTAGACTCTGTGGAAGATGAATGGAGGAGATGGCCTTCCCATTACTCCACACTGAAGGATGTTTTTACATCAAAGATTGTCTTCTGTATTTCAGAATTACAGTTTTCTTTTTCTTTTCTTCCTTCCTTACTCTTTCTTCCTTTCTCTTTCTTTCCTTCTTTGTTTCTTTCTGTTTATCCATTGCATTTCTTTCTTTCTTTTTTCTTTTCTTTTTTTTTTTCATCTCAACTGGAACTCATTGATACTATATCTATGTTATTCTCTCTAAAGATTTTACAATCATATCTTTAGGAAATAATTTTCTGAGCCCTGACACAATCCGTTGTAAACTATCTTGGTTCTGTACTTATGTCTTTACTCACTTTTCTTCCTTTTCGATGAAGTGCACCTGCACTAAAACAGTTAATTCTGAGTTTAAAACACCCAAGGCTTGCTGTCAAAGGTTTATTCTTGACTATAGCTATCTCTGTTATTACATTCCTTTGTTCAATTTTTCATTAAAGTGTGAACATGCTGTCATAGTTCCTTCATCGCAAATAGTAGTATAAGCTCATTATATATGTACAGAATTGTGTGTACATGTCTATATAGTTTAACCATCCAATAAAAATACAGAGAAGAGGTAGAGAGGTTTTTGTGTTTCCTTATGCAGTTTCATCCTTTTTATACACTCTTGTGGATCTCAAGTTCTTTTCTCAAATTCACTATATAGGCAAGGGTAACTTTGAACTTTAGATTTTCCTGTCATGTGTCACTACACTGCATCTGGTTCAGGTGGTTCTGGGTATCGAATACAGGGCTTTGTGCATGTTTGACAAAGCTGAGCCACCTGATCCATAGTCCTGTATCTCTATCACAAAAAAGTGAAAGTCAGTTTTCTTCAATTAGGTGAGCTATTGTAGGTCAATTACCCAGTCCTAAGAATGGTTAAGCAATGCAAATTGGACTTATTGGGTTTAAAAAGGAAAAGGAAGAAAGGAGGAGAAGGAAGAGAACTCAAATATGGGTAGATGGTAGGTAAGGGAAGAGAGGATGGATCTGGGAGAAGTTCGAGGAGAGAATGAATATGATCAAAATATATTGCATAAAGTTCTCAAAATATTAATAAAACACTGTTAAAATAAACAGCACTCAAGAAGCGAAGGCAAGCATATCTCTGTTTCATGCCAGTCTGATCTACAGAGCAAGTTCCAGGACAGCCAGCCAAGGCTACAAAAAGAAACCCTATCTTAGAAACAAACAAACAAACAAACAAACAAACAAATAAATAAATAAAGTTTTCTCCCAAAGAATACTTATAGGGATACATCTGTGATCTTTTATATGTGAAATTAACTCATTCAAGAAAGAATATTTTTGACTAGAGACAAGTTAAAAATCCATTACTTCTATCAAATTATTAGTTAGATTATGTTTCTGCTGATCATTAGCTGTGTGACCAAACATAGGTGCATTGAAGTGCATTGTCTCAATGTGTTCTATTATTTTAAGAATAGCATTAATGTCAATCTCATAGGGCTATAGCTATGATAAAATATGCTGCTGTTAGCAATAGTCTGATGGAAATATTCACTATTATTATTCTGCTCATTATTACTTAGCTAAGTTATGCCATTCTCACCTATAAGTTATAAATTCTGAGAGATATTATTTATAGGATAGTATTTGGAGATTGTAGACAAAAACAAAGACTATTTCCTATGTCTAGTATTCAATGCCTATACTATCTAATTTAATATGGCAATGCTCCCCACTTATGATTATTTAAGGATGAAAGCAATAAATCATACACAACTGTGACCCTCAATAATGACCTGCCTGGCAAGACATGTCATAATTTTCTTCACTGACAGACTATAGATGTGTAATTGTAATCCTAATAAACCCTTTCTTCCCCATTTGCTTTTGGTCCTGGTCTTGGACTTTCTCCATGATTGTCAAATAGACACGTTGTTGGTATTGGTGTTCTTATATTGCTCATGGCTAGAGTAGTTTGTAGTCCTTTCTTCATCAGAGTTTCATGATTGCTTGATTGTCAATGTTTTATGCCTAGGACACAGAAAACTCTAATCAAATCAAATCCAAGAACAACACCTTGGGAGAAGGAAGACAGACCTGCAGATCACCATGCCACACACAGACCTGTCTGGTACAGGTCTGGTACAGAGCACAGGCAGACTGGAGACCCCACCTTGCCTCCATGTCATACAGCTCTGACTTGGGATGTCATCCATCCCTATGGCCAGCCTACAGTGGGAGCCACCAGCACGATGTGCAATATGTGGTGTACAGATGGAAGAGAAAGAGAAGTGGATCAGCTTCTACGTTATGAAGAGAGGTGGAAATGGAGACTCGAGGGTGGAGAGGAGTAAGCCATTGTGAGTGGCCAGTCCTGAAGTCATGGTGAGATTCTAGCCCCAACTGCCTCTGAGGGCCATGTCTGGGTCTGTGGCTACATAGTGGCAGGGTTTACTGTCATTGTCCGTGCCTCATATAACCACTAGAGAGCATGTGTATATCCCATGATGCCTGGGGCCTCATGGATGTCCAAGGGATTTGCACAACTGGCCCCACTCCTCACTGGCTGTGGTGTTCTGGAGTGCTGGCCCAGTTTCTCATCGGCAGCAGTATTCTGGAGAAAAGGCCCTGAGGCTAGCCCAGCCAGCACAGTGGAGATGACTCTAGTGGTGGTGGTGGTGGTGAGGAGGAGAAGCTAGCCAGAGGGATATTTGTATGGAAGAGCTGACTCCAGCAGTCTGGAAAGCTGACCACATAGTCTTGAGTTCAGATCTATTCCTGACCCTCACCGACTGCAGCACTCAGGAGAGTGGATTCTGCACTTTACAGCACAGCAGAGCTGACTCTGGTGGTAGGGGCACAAGGGAGTCAGCTCCAAGGGCAAGAGTGCAGGAGAGCTGGTCCCATTACTCATCTGCTATGAGGTGGCCTTGGTTTGGGGATGATGCCCTCCCCAACTCAAACCTTTCCACCTGTGGATGTTGAGAGACCCTGTCCTTTGCCAGCTGCAGCACTTGGGAGGGCATGCCTTGCACCTTGTCTGTGCAGCCTAGTTGAAGAGCTGGCCCTGGTGGAAGGGATGCAGGTGACCCAGCCCCAAGGGCAAGAGCATGGGAAAGGTGACCTCAGCACTCATCTGCTGTGAGGTGTGCAAATTCACTTTGTGCAACCTGGGAATCTGGATCTTCCAGGGTTTATTATAGACTCAGAATACGGAGAGTGAATACATTAAATGGGTAACAGGATAACACAGACCATTTGGATTTAGTCACAGTTTATGAGAATTTTGTTTGCCACTGACATTCTTAATATTTACTTCATCGCCTTTCAGGTAATTAGTTTCAGTTCTGTCTCAGTGATAGACATTAGCTGTTAATTTATACTATTGTTTGGATGTTTGAAAAACAAAATAAATTATATATGTGTGATTGCTGCTCATTTTAGCAATCATAAATTTGTTTTGACATGTCATTACCAGCTAGAATTTGTTTCAATGACAATTTTTACCTATCATTTATAATAAATAGCACAAGTTCTGATATTAGAAAGCTTAATGTTAATGTTGTGTCGAAAGTTAAGCAATTGTATTACCATACCATTCTGCAAAAAAGAAGCAATTCCTCATTACTGATCTCTCAACCTTTAAGTAAATGAACTAGAATATCTGTAGTATTTATGACATATCACAAAACTAATATGTTGAAATTATCATAAAGCCCATAAGTTCTAATAAGGCAAAGTCATAGCAGTGCACCCTCTGATGTTTAGAAGATTAGAGTTCAGCATGAATGTGTGCTATAATATAAAATCAGTTTCCAAGCAGAAATGTGCACCATGAAGGCACAAGGAAAGCAGGTTATATGAAAACTGTACAATCATAACACATGCAAAACTTGAATGAAGAAAAATATTTTAAGGTGTAGTCAGCATGGTCAAACATAATGTTTGAACTGAAGGTAGGTTGGGGAAGAACGCATCCTTTAGCATTGATGATATCCTGTTCTCGTTTGTATAACATTTTGTTACAACTCTAATTTTAAAAATTCAACTTTATTGAGGCACAATTGAGAAGCCAAATTGATTATGTGTAAGGTTTTCAGTTCATCCTCATTGTGGAATTATTGTCACAATCATTTTAAGCTCTTTATCTTACATGTTTCTTCTTTCTCCCCATCCACCCTTTCTCTCTCTTTGCATTATTTCACTTGTCTTTCTTTCCCTGTCTGTTCTTCTTTTCAGTGGCAAGAACACCAAGCCGTTACTTGATGTGAACTTTAAATGTTCAGTATAGTGTCACTATAATCACTACCCATCATATTGGTGACCCAGAAACTTATAGATAAAAAAATCTGTTTTATTTAACCACATAATTTTCAGTCTCTGTGCCTGAGCTGATTGGAATTTATAGAAAACACATCATGAAATATTTACCTTTATAAATTGAATTCATTTCTCTTTGTGTAATGCCCTGGAATGTAATTTATGTTTTTGAAAATGGACAATTTCCATTTAGAATAATGCTCCTATGTGTGCACATTTACTCCATTTTAAAGTATGCCATATATTTAATATTTACTGTATGTTAACATTACCAATGAGTTTTGTGAGTCACCCATTGAGAAATCATAACTGCAGTATTCCTACTTGGGACTATATCACGATTATTTTTTAGTAGGGAGAAAGCTATATGTTTCCAATGTGAAGTTATTATAAGAAAGTTGCCATAAATATCCTTGCATATGTACTATGTGCTGCTTACATGTACACTTTGTGTGTCATATGTTTATATCAAGTAATAAAAGGCTTTACCAATATGAAATTGATAATAGCTTTAATAAATGCTGACAATTATCCCAAGATATTGAAAGTTTCCAATATCACTAATATTTATTATCATTCGTAACTAGCTTCTAATATTAACACCTAAGCTTCACATTAATTTCATATTAGTTTTAATATTTCATATGTGCATTAATTTCCAGATTTCATTATAGTCATCCAAATGTATGGGTACTTCAATATGGTCTTGCCCGGTATATAATGAAGTTTTATTTATTGAATATTGATATTTCTTCTTCATAAAACACTCATTGAATTATTTTGATTATTCACATTAGTTTATTTACTTTGATTTTTATGTAAACTCTTTGAGTATTAGAAAAATCTCATTTGTTGGGTTTATTGCAACATATTTTTATTTGGTTTGAGATTTTATAAACCTGAAGAGGTCAACTGATGAACAGAAGCCCTGATTTTCAATATCTCTTCTAGTTAGTGCTGTTCCTGTTCCATTTAAGAATACTTTCACTCTGTCCTCTGTTGATTGCAGTATTATTCATAAAAATCAATTTAAAAGACCAACCTAATTGACAATGAATGAATGATATGATATGTTTACACACCAGAAGGTTATTTAGCCCTTCAACAAGAAAGGAATGCTTCTATTTGATAGATTAAGGATGAAATTGGAAAATTACATGTTAAATGAAATAATCACCTACACAAACACAAATATTTATAATCTCACTTTATGCTAGCTTGTCTTGCCAACTTAATATAATTTAGTCTCATATATGAGATACAATTCTGAGTGTATCTCTGAGACCGTATCCAGAGAAGACTGAGGGTAGAAGACCTGTTATCAAAGTGGGTGGTACCTTCCAACTGTGATCTAGACAGAGTTCCTGGGAGGAAAAATTGTGCATCTGCCTGCCTTTGATTTTTTCCTGAGCAGGTGTATCTATTGCTGCTGCTGCTACTTGCTACCATAAAACTCCAGCTTCTTCAGCCTCTCAAAGTGGATTCACTACTAGACACTACCTGGGGAACTCCAGGCCTTCAGTGATGAACTGGGACTGTTGAGGCATCCAGGTCCTCTGTCTTTTCAGAGTGCATAGAGCAACCGATGAGCTACACAGCACCTATCACATAAGCCAACCAGTAAATCATCATTTGTAATATGTGTGTATAATTAATAGCAGTGCCCAATTGTATTCTAGAAGGTTAAGAAATTACATTTTATGTGTTGTTACAACAAAATGTGATAGAGCTGTGAGGTGATGTATATGCTAATTTTCTTGACTTAGCCATTTTAAAGTATATACATATTTCAAAACATCATATTTTAGAAGAAAAGTATATTCTGTGTTTGTCAGTTTAAAATAAGACTTGAAAAGATACTGATGAAGAATCATATGATTCTATATTAGTCAAAATTTTATACTTTCATTGAAATTTGATAGATTAGAGCTGGCTTGCAATTAAGACAGAGAAGAAAGAGGATTCATAATCATTAGCTGAATGGAAGCTTCATAGAAATGACCTGATAACATACATATTCAGCTGTTATTTCCACATATTTATAAAAGTTATACATCAATATAATGTAAGAGTAACTTATTATGTAAATCAACTGATAAAGTCCAGACACTAAGAAGTTAGTTAACCAATTGGACTGGACACATTTTAAATGTGCATTACAGTTGACAAAAATAACTTTGTCATTGCCTAGGATGGTTCTACTTACGATGTTTGAAAATAATGCCCAATAATTATTTAATTGAGAGAACAGCAATATAACTTAATGTGCATGTAAGAACATAATGTTCTTTTCAGGAATATTATCTGTTATAGTGAAATATATTCCAATTCACAAAGCATTTGTACAATTTTTAATGCAAAAGGTATGGCAACATATGAACTAAGATATGGATCTAACTTTTCTCTTAGGTACTAACTTTCCAATTGGAAATTTAAGATGAAATTATTTTTTGTATTATATATATTTTGGGATATAAAATTTTAATTTTAATTATAAAGTAAACATGAAAGAGTTTCAATTTCTGTTTCTTTTACATTTTTAAAGAACAGAAAATTCTCCGTCAGCTAAAAATAGTGTACAACCCAGTTGTTTTAAAATATATTTATGTGAAAACAATGGAGGATTTTAGAAAAATTAGAAATGACTGCATTTTGACATCATCATGCTTACTTTTCATATCCAAATACTAAACTGTGCTATCAAGACCCTTCAGTGTGATACTGCAGTAATGATTCTTGACATCATGATGTTGTATTGTGCCACTGCTATGCTCATTTGTGCAATCAAAATAGTATATTGTGACAACACAATGTTGTATTTGCTGCTATCATATGCTATTGTTTCACTGGAATGTAACATTGTATCATCTTAACACTTCATTGTACTATCACAATATTGAATTGTGCTCTCATGTTAAGTTCTGCCATCATAAAGATAAATAGTTTCTATGTTCCATTGTACCATCATTGGGCTCAGTCAGACATGAGAATGTTTCATTAAGACATCAGTGCTGAACTGTGATACTACAGTGCTACAACTTGCAGTGACTACGTTCTGTTACACTATCACAGTGCTGCATTGTGACATCACAATCCTTAATTACAATATCAGAATGCTCAATGGTGACATTATAATGATCCACTATGCCATTGCAATACTCAGTTGTGACATCTCAGTGCTCAGGTGTGCTATCACAAAGGGATGGGATTCTGCCATTAGACATCACGATGTTATGACAGCACAATACATCATTGTCTCATCATGATTTCCTATCATAGTATTCCATTTTGATAGCATGATGGTCAATTATATCACCCCCATACTAATTGTGAGATCATAATGCTAAATCATTTAATCATAATGTTCCCCTGTGCCACTGCAGTGTTGTGCCTTAACATCAAAAGGCTGCATTGTGATATCACAATATATATGATGCCATCATAGGACTGTATTATATAATCAGAGTGCTGATTGTGTTACCACAGGACATCACTGTGACATCAAAATGCTCCATTGTGTTGTCACAGTGTAGAATTGTGATATCACAACGCTTTTTAAACCATCATAATAGTATATGCGACAGCTACAGTGCTCCACTGAGCAATAACGGTGGTGAATTGTGACCATCACAATGCTCCATTTTATCACCACAGTGATCCATTGCAGCATCATTGTGCATACACAAAGTTGAATTGTGACATCAGTGTGATCATTTGTGCAGTTACAATCCTGCATTGTGACACCACAGTCCTGAATTGCAACATGACCACATTAAAAGCTGACAACAGAATGCTCCATTAGAGCCTAACAGTCCCCCACAGTGCTATCACAACATTTTGTTGTGTCTTCTGTATCAAAATGGCTCACTATGGTGTTACAATGCTCCATTTTTTAATCATAACTGTTATGATATCACTATGTCTCATTATGCCTTCACAATGCAGAAGTGATATTGTGATAGTGCATTGAGTAATTAAACCCCTGATATGCTATCACATTGCTCCCGTGTGCCTTCAATATGTTCAACTGTGATAACACAGTGCATTATTGCACAGTCACAAAGCTGAGCTGCACAAAACACAGTGCTCCACTGTGCCTTCAGGGTGCTGAATTTTAATACTTTGCTTCACTGTGGCATTGCAGTGTTCACTCTACCATCACAATCCCTAACTGAGACAGCCCTATGTTGCATTGTGTCTCCAAAATTGTTTCATGCAACGGTGGCTTTTGATCTTACAGTATTAAATTTGCTATCACAACTTTCCAATTTGTCATCTCTCACACTGCATTGTGATATCACTGTTCTTTATCATTCGTGATATAATGGTATATAATAGCATCACAATGATGCATCCTTTTACACCAAATTGTGGCATTATGTTGTTATGTTACACCATTGTTTCATCCTAATGATCTGCCATTGTCCTCTCTCAGTGTCAAACAACACTATGGTGATGAATTTTGACATCACAACATTCCTTTGTTCCATCAAAATGCTGAATTGTAGCTACCCTCTCCAATGCTTATTTTGCCAGCACAGTGCCAGAAGCACTGTGATGGCACAATGATGAATGACCCTTAATAATGCTGCAGTGACCTCCCAAAATACTTTCTGGTTACATTATAATGCTTTCTTTTCACACTACAGTAAAACAACAAGGTAAGGATAGCCTTACCTTCTCTCATGATTCCAATGGTTTGCATCTATGATGGTGAAGAAAGTGTGGTGAAATAGCTCATTTCATGACAGTAGGAATGTGTGGCAGTGCCAAGGCATTGGAATTTGAACCATGGACCAGGTGCAACTTCCAGTGTTACACTACTTTAATCTATTCCTGCAACCAGAACAACATTCTACACGTTCCAGAACAAATCAAACTAGTCCTAACATATATAGGGTTAACTGCTTGGTCATTGGCAAAAGAAGAGATAAGTGGAAGGAATGTGAAGCAATGCCTATGAAATTTCAGTCTCATTGCAACAGCCCAATATTTTAGTGAACAGGTTGCTGATCTGAAAAATCATCTTTATCTTGCTCCTTTTGTTCAAGCCAAATTATATCTTCGAGCAACTTTCTTCAGACTACCCTTAGTTTGTCTCCATTTTCCAGCTCAAATTGTCCCTCTTTTAGTTTTAATAAGAAGGTATTGTTTCTCTTAACTCTTATCTCCTTATATAGGGCTCTCTTTTGCCTTAATGTACTTGACAGGAAAAACACAACTCTCACCTCAAAGTACATAGAGATTATTTATTCTGGAACCACATATGAGCTATGATGGCCTGAGAACACAGATTCAGGTTATCCCACATGCATTCTAACCTGGTAACTGCTTCATGAAGTATTATAAGAGCAAAAGAAATGTCATTGTTAAATATAATAGAAACAACTGATTATTTGAAAAAATGGTTAAGAAATAATTCTCCTTAAGAAGAATGACCTTGAGTCAGGAGGAAGAGCATTAGATAAACACAGTATGAATTAAAGAAACAATGAGCATGATAGGGCCTTAAAGGGAAGCAGGCCCACCCCCCACTCCTCCCTGACCCCCTTAAGCATGGAGAGCAGTGGCTTCATCAACAATGAGAGAGGGGGAGTTAAAGTTAGAGAGACAGGCAGGCAAATGCATACAGAGAGAGAAAGACAGACACAGACCAGGATGTAGGGCATGAGAGGAGCAGAATCCAGGGGGCAGAGGGGTCTTGAGAAGGCTTTCCAGAGCAATCACCTTAAAAGACCTCTTAAGAGTAAAGAGAATATCAGACTTTTGTGAGTTTGAGGAGTCTGCCAGGAAGTTTCACATCACCTTATTTAATTCAGCATAGCCATTGCAAAGAGCAAGGAAGAGCCAGATATCATAAATTGGGAGCTGTCAAGTCACTGCACAGACTACTTTTTAACTCTGTCAAAATGAGAACATCAAGGAGGCAAAGTCTAATTTTTTCAAGCTGAGGAGTCTGGGGGAAAAGGGTATAAGCCTGTGCTCCAGCAGTCATAAATCTTGGTGCTGTTCAAATAAATTGAAAGGACATTATGTAGGAAGATTACAGGAAAATTGAAAAGTATATGCTATCTGGTGACATTTTTACTTTTTGGGTAATAGGAAGCTAATAGTCTTTGGGTACGTTTTAAAAAGATTTACCTAATGCAGACACAGGTAATGAATGGGTATTAAAAGGACTGAAGGCAACCTGAGATAATTTGCTCTAGGCCTACAACGTACTAGCTCTCCATAACCATGAAAGTTCTAATTAGATAAACAGCTTTGTATGATTCTTAATACAGAAACAGCTTTTCTCACTTTGGAAATTCCGTCCACGATGTGAAGTATTTGTGCAAAGCACAAGGCAGCTACTTCATTTTCCTTATCATTGTTTGAGTCTATACCAGATAATGAAGGTTGGAACCTTTGCCGTGAGAGTGTTATGCGCTGGCTAGTTATTAATTTTATTTTACTCTCCCTGTATTAGCTATCTACTTAAATAGTGGGCAAGTGGAAGGTATTTGATGGTGGACTCTTTAGTCATAATCAGCATGACGTAAAGTCATAAATGTAAGCAAGTGGATTGTGATTACCAGCCAGGTGAAGACGTGGAAATCTGAGCCACTGGCAGGTGATAAGGTTCCTAGATGGCAAGAGGAATTCAGCAAATAAACAAAGTATACCATTGTTCTCAAAAGACTTAGTACAAATAGCTCTGTTGATTACCTGGGCAGAAAAATACAAAACACGCATCTAGGAATACTTCCCCAGAAACCTTAGAAGTAATGTAAACTCTTCCTACAATATAGGCCAACACCATGTCCCTTTAGCCTCTGACCATGTGCCTGGGATGTTGGGACCCAAGCAAGACACAGTGGCAGATCATCTCATCATATTTTTCTGGTTTGTTTCAAGTCTTAAATTATAAATTTTCTGTGATGTAGTTGCATAGAGCATACATCCTTAAAAAGTTCCCACCTTTGGAGGAGGTTTGGCATTGTAAAGTTTTTTTTTTTTTATGTCTTTACAAAAACATATTGCAAATTTTGTTGTTTGAAGTTAAGCGATCCTTGTCTTTAATGTAGATGACTATTCTTTTTTAGTTTCTGGCCAAGGCACTACTCACAGCACAGGCACAGAATGGAGGAAGTGTCACTGCAGTTCTGGAACTGAGCTGATGCTTGGGCACTTAGAGAAAACACACAGGGATTGCTCATCGCTTTTCTTTTTTAGCCTGCTCCTGCTTTGAATGTCCAGTTGGGTGAAATAACACATGTCTCCATTGTTCAAGCCTTTTTAAAATTGTTTTTGTTGTTGTTGTTGTTTGTTTCATTGCTTAATACATTCCAAACTACATGTGTCCCATTTACCTTTAATCATGCTTATTCTTGCCACTTTTCTCAGGCTTTGCTGCTCAGCTTCCATTAAAGTCAGTTCAGCTAAATATCAAACTAAATCCAATGGCCATGGAGAAACAGGAGTGAATAAGCAGAAGAAGTGCCCTGTCCAATCCACTGTGTGCAGCGTTCATCCTTTCAAAAACCCCTGCAGCATCTGAAGCTGTCGATCCTTGGAAGCAACTGGCCATATGCCCACCTTTATTATTATCCTAAAGCTTCCAGGCATCTGCTCAATTACAGTCTTGTGTATTCAATGGTAGTTTCATTTGAGTTTTTAAAAAAAGAAAGAAATTCTTTGCCCCTCATTAAGTTAGAATGTCACTGTATCACCGTGCAGAGCTGCACACAGGTGCACTGCAACACTTGTGTAGAGTGAAAAAAATTAGACGGCTCATATGTGCCATTAAGAGTAAGGAATCAGGTTCTATTCTCAGAACAATGAGCAGGTTCTTTTCTCTGAGAGCAAGGAAGTTTCAGTAATAGAAAATAAGATTTGCTCATGTCTAGAGCCCTTGTATGTACTCTTGGCTGTCCTTTTCTTCCTAGGCTAAGTTTTCTTGTCAGTTGAGTTATCAAAATGGCATAAGTGTTATGTCGATACCATTTCAAATATGAGGCAGTAGCCATTGAAAGGGTAAAGCAAATTGTTTTCCAAGTGCTGGCATCCTGCTCTTAAAGATTAAGACCAGGTCTCTCGACAAAGCACTGAAGCAGCAAATTTAAAAGGAGGCAAATAGAAGCCTGACCATTCGGCAACAGAGATAAAACAGTTCATTTCCTGGTTAATGTTTGCATTTTTCTGGTTTTGAGCAAGCATAAAATTACCTGTAACAAAGTGACACTTAATAGACTCTGGGCAGTTCAAGTGAAAAATAACTTTTAAATACATTTCCATTCTAGAAAATAAAATGAGAGAAAGAAAGGAGTAAAACTTATCAAGTACAAATCTTGAAGGCAGAAAATAGAAAGGAAGAATTAAATGAAGACTGACTTCAATCCTACGGCTATGTAACTGTTGAAATCTGGCTAAATAATTTTCCTTTTTTAGCATCACTTTTCAAACTTTTTATTAAGAAATTAAAAAAAAAAAAGATGTCTTATCTATTGTATAACCTTCTGGCAAACTTAAACTGGATTGTGGATATACAAACGTGTTGTGCAGTTTAAATCACAGTGAGATCAGAACCACTCTTATTTGAGAATGTACCATATTTAGTTTGCAGTCCTTAACGTGAGGCTCAGAGATAGACTGAAATACATCCTCCTGTATGGCCTTACATGGCCATGCTTTGAAGTGGTCTGGTTAATGGAACTCAGCCTCTTCATAGTCTTTCTACATGTAGCAGGATGCATCCATCCTCTGAGCTGACAGGGGCCACTGATTCGACTGTATGTGTGGTCACATGGGATGCACTCCACTCTCCTCTGCTTATGACACATTACCTGAACTGGGTATGTTCTCAGTCTTATTGGACATCCTGACTCCAATATGACATCATTATGAGCATTTTAATAACAGCCAAAGAAGCTATACAGTACTTACATGTATGTCACTTCCTGATCGTTTTTAAAAATACTCTTCATCATTTTCTTTTTCTCTTATTAATCTTCAGTCTGGGGTTTTTATATTGCTTTTTCATTTGTATTTTGGCATTTATGTTTTCACATATTAGCATATTTTTCGCTTCTTTTTCCTTCCCTTCCTCTTATTTACCTCTCACTTACTTTCTACTTCTTTATGTCTGCCTTTCTGCCTATCTTACTTTTTTCTTCTTTCTCTTCTTCCTGCCATCTCCTTCTTCATTTTTCCTTCTAGAGTACATGCAATCTTCCCTGGCAGATACATATTGTAGCATGCAGAGACCATGCCTACACAAAACCACTGTTGTCTTCTCTCCTCCTGGTGTTCTCATAGTGAACTTAAGAAATATAAAATAAATCGAGCAGGGAAAGTTGTTGGTCCATTCAAAACTGCTTTTTCTGTGTACTACCACAAATATTTTTGGTGTTCACAGCAAGAGATTTTTTGCGTCTAGTTTGGTTGGGCAACCAAGCTTAGCAGCAATAGCCTGCAGTATTTTGTGTACCTCTAGGATTCTCTGACAATAACACATAGGAAGATATCTAGTGCCTGGTCCTGAGATTTCCCTTTAATAGCATGACTTTTGGTAGCAGAGCTGATCACTTATGCAGTGTACTTCTGCTCAAAACAATTTATAATATATTTTAATAAGCTTTAATATTATTGGGATTTTAAAGTCATCTTCATACTAACCACCACTTAACATTTTAGCTCCCAGTGTTGAATAGATTTTCGATGCCTTTAACCTTAGTTTCCTCTTCTTTGTATGCCTAAATATATCTGATTGTTTAATAATGTCCTGCCCATTTTATAGCTTTATTCTTTCTGTGTTTCTTCTTCTGTCTATGATATTTCAAATCACTTTATTTCAAGTTTTCTTACACTTAATCCAGTTGTCTTGCAGCAGGAGGTTTTTGACATAAAGGCTTCATCATTATAAACATTACTGTTTGCTTCTACTTAATTTTGTTTTTGAGACAAGACTTCATGTATTCCAGTACGGCCTCAAACTTGTTATATAGTTGAGACAGGCTGGACTTGATTTCCTAACACTCATTTCACTATGTCCTAAGTGTTTGGATTACAGACGTGAGCTAATAGTGAACATAGATAGTTTCTCTTAAAAAAATCTTTCTCTGGTGAGTTTCTTATTCACATCTTGCATTATCTTATGTGTTTAAGTTTTACTTTTATTCTAGAAGTTCTCACAGGATTTTTAAAATCTATTCTTAGAATTGCTTATCAAACATCTCATCATTTTCAACATCTCTGGAATCTATTACTAGATAATTATTATCTTTTAGAAGTGTTATTTTGCCCTGAATTTTCATATTTCTTGTGTTGCCTATGTTGAAATTTGTGAATGTAGTAGAATGGATATTTCTATCAGTTTTATTGCATGACCTATTGTGATAGTTTTAAAGAAATGGTCTGCATGGGCCCATATATTTCAATGTTTGATCCCCAGTTGGTATAAGTGCTTGGGAAGGATTAGGAGGTGTGCTATCATTGGAAAAGGTACAATACTGAGAGCCAGTTTTGAGGTTTCAAAAGCCCATGCTACTTCCAGTGTGTTCTAACTATGTCTCATGTTTGTGGATTAAGATGAAACTCTCAGTTTCTCCTCTTGAACTGTGCCTGCTCAGCTGCCTACAGCCATACTTCCACCAGGAGAGTCATGAGCTCATACTTTAATCATAAATGAACTGATTTCATTCAAAATTGTGTTGGTCTTGGTGCTTTGTTGCATAAATTGAAAAGTAACCAAGACATTTGTGTGGTAGCAACTTTCTCTTGAAGTTTCTTTGAAATCCATGGGTTGTTTCTGTTGTCCGGCACTGAGTGTACCTCCCGCTGGGCACATGGTGGTTTAGTGTTGTCAAGTAACATGATAGAAAACAACTTGAGAGATGACTCCTTAGGAACGTTTATGAAGGTCTATTTGATTAGTTTAACTGATGTGCAAAGATTTATTTTAGCAGTGGATGAGAACATTGTATGGCCAAGGATCCTGGGTTGTAGAAAATGAGGAGAATGAGCAGACAATTACCATCCATCACTCTTTGCTTTCTGACTGTAGGTGGGACAGAATGTTGTCTGATGTTCCAAGCTCCTAATGTTTTTCTTTGGCAATATGATAAACTGTGCCCTTGGAATGTGAGCCATAATAATTCTCTTATTTCTTAAGTTACTTTTGTCAAGATATTTCATCACAGCAACAGCAAGAGAAACTAAGATAGCTCCATTGTATAATGTCCCTATAATTTATTTGACTGTCATTGACTTTAGGAACAAAGCATAACATGGTGGAATTTGAGAGACCAACTGTTTATAAGCCTTGAAAGTGTGGTGGTAGTCTCAGAAAAATTACATGTAGTATTGCATATGATGTATTAACCGTGTGGCTACTACATAGAGGATAGTGTGATGGTCTTAGGAGCTACATCAATCTTAGCTGCAAAGGATAGTTCATTCTTGTCTGTCACTTTAGAATGGCAGCATCAACCAGAATTAGGGACATCATGGGCTAAGTTTCTCTAAAGGTTGCCTTTATCTGTGTGTACCTAAAGATGGAATGATGGATGAAGTTGGAGAGTTTCTAAGCCTCTCTGCATGGCCACAAATTGAAACATTTCCTTTACAGTTGTCAGCAGGAGGCACCTAAGCATTCAGGGTGCAGAGGTGAAAAGGTGTGAGCACCTACCTTCAGTCCCGACCTTGGCATGGCCATGTAAAGAAGTTCATGTGCTTGATCTTAGAGAATAAGCTTCCTTTTCTAGTTCTCAAGAACATCATACATCCTTATTGCCACAATCATGGTTTACAGAAGAAAGGACACCTCTGGTGCATTACAATCACCTTTCTGAGCCAAAGACTTCAGCCTGTGGCAGGAAACGTCTGCTATAATCACTAGATAGGAATATTCAGTGGCGGTTGCAGTCTGACATCTCTCCCATCCCAAATCAGAAAATAGCTGACTTTTATTGATGGCATCTGCCATAACACCATGGAGTTCGCTGTAAGCCTGTGAGAATTGGGAAAATATCCAGTCTCTGGTACTGGCAGAATCCCTACTAACTGTGGTTTTCCCCTCATGTAGAGACTCTTCCATCAGCTGCATAGGCAGAATTGTAAAGCCAAGTGCCTTCTTTTCTTACTTTGCTGGTGTCTCCAATATTTGAATCCTCTTAGACTACAGTTTCTTTTTTTCCCCCTCAGTGAAACTCATCTCAGTATATTAAAAGTGTTATTCCTTTATTTTTTTTTGTGGAGAATGAAATGGCTACTAGGGCATTTCTGTTTGGCCATCTGGAATCTTCCCACACATTTTCTTCTATAGATCTTGCAATGAACAGAGAGACTGCTTCCAATGAAAAAATTAAGTTCTTTATGTTTAAACTTGCAGATGTTCATATTCAAGTTACAGTGCACAAATCATAAGCAGCCTAAGCGGTCTGCACATTAAGAAAGGCTCTGGCACCCCAAGTCAGAAATGCTCTGATGACTCCATCAGCTTTGTTTTCAGAGATTCTTTGCATGATGGAGGCCCTGGTCTCAGCCTCATTTGGGTTTTTAAATTTTTTCAGATATAAATATATTCCACTTTTTACAAGTGCACGCAAATTTTCTGAATAAAATCAACCCTACCTTTGCACATTTCCACAGTTTACTTATCAGTATTCACTCACTAATTAACATAATACTCAGAGACACAAATAACAAAAGGGCTGATAAAGTAATTGGTCCTGACTAATATGAACCCCTAGGATTGTAGCATATGTTCAGTGTCTTAAGGTCCTATTTAAATTTCTTTTTTTTTCTTTTTTTTTTATTAATTTATTCTTGTTACATCTCAATGTTTATCCCATCCCTTGTATCCTCCCATTCCTCCCCCCCCACATTTTCCCATTATTCACCTCCCCTATGACTGTTTTTGAGGGGGATTACGTCCCCCTATATATTCTCATAGGGTATCAAGTCTCTTCTTGGCTACTTGCTGTCCTTTCTCTGAGTGCCACCAGGTCTCCCCCTCCAGGGGACATGGTCAAATGTGAGGCACCAGAGTACGTGAGAAAGTCGTATCACACTCTCCACTCAACTGTGGAGAATATTCTGACCATTGGCTAGATCTGGGAAGGGGTTTAAAGTTTACCTCCTGTATTGTCCTTGGCTGGTGCCTTAGTTTGAGCGGGACCCCTGAGCCCAAATCTGCCTATCATATTGTTCTACTTGTAGATTTCTAGGACCCTCTGGATCCTTTTATTTTGCTGTTCTCCCATGCATCTCTCATTTAGAGTCCCAATAGGATGCCTTCCCCTCTGTCCCAGTTTCCTGGTAAGTGAAGGCTTTCGTGGGACATGCCCCTTGGGCTAGTATGCAGATATAAGTGAGTATATACCATTCGATTCTTTCTGCTTCTGGGTTAACTCACTCATTATGATCATTTCTAGCTCAATCCATTTATCCACAAATTTCGGGAATTCCTTGTTTTTAATAGCTGAGTAGTATTCCATAGTGTATATGTACCACAGTTTCTTTATCCACTCTTCTACTGAGGGACACTTAGGCTGTTTCCATGTTCTGGCTATTATGAATAAGGCTGCTATGAACATGGTTGAGCAAATTTTCTTGTTGTGTGCTGCAGCATCTTCTGGGTATATTCCAAGGAGTGGAATAGCTGGGTCTTGAGGAAGCCCTATTCCCATTTTTCTGAGATAGCACCAGATAGATTTCCAAAGTGGCTGTACTAGTTTGCATTCCCACCAGCAATGAAGGAGTGTTCCTCTCTCCCCACATCCTCGCCAGCATGTGGTGTCGCTTGAATTTTTGATCTTAGCCATTCTGATGGGTGTAAGATGGAATCTCAGAGTTGTTTTGATTTGCATTTCCCTGATGACTAAGGAGGTTGAGCATTTCTTTAAGTGTTTCTCAGCCATTTGATACTCCTCTGTTGAGAATTCTCTGTTTAGTTCCAAGCCCCATTTCTCAATTGGGTTATTTGCTTTGGTGGTGTTTAATTTCTTGAGTTCTTTATATATTTTGGATATAAGACCTTTGTCAGATGTAGGGTTGGTGAAGATTTTTTCCCAGTCTGTAGGCTGTCGCTTTGTTCTCTTGACAGTGTCTCCTGCCTTACAGAAGCTTCTCAGCCTCATGAGGTCCCCATTTATTAATGGTTGACATTAAGGCCTGGGCCGTTGGTGTTCTGTTCAGGAAGTTGTCTCCTGTGCCAATATGTTCCAGGCTCTTTCCCACTTTTTCTTCTAAGTGGCTTAGTGTCTCTGGTTTTATGTTGAGGTCTTTAATCCACTTGGATTTGAGTTTTGTGCAAGGTGACAAATATGGGTCCAGTTTCATTTTTTTACACATAGACCTCCAGTTAGACCAGCACCATTTGTTGAAGATGCTATCCTTTTTCCATTGAATGGATTTGGCTTCTTTGTCAAAAATCAAGTGACCATATGTGTGTGGATTCATATCTGGGTCTTCGATTCGATTCCACTGAAAACCAGCCTGTTGCTGTGCCAGTACCATGCTGTTTTAATTACTATTGCTTTATAGTACAGTTTGAGATCAGGTACGGAGATTCCTCCGGAGCACCTTTTATTGTACAAGATTGTTTTAGCTATTCTGGGTTTTTTGTTTTTCCATATGAAGTTCAGAATTGAACTTTCAATGTCTTTAAAAAATTGTGTAGTTATTTTGATAGGGATTGCATTGAATCTGTAGATTGCTTTTGGTAGGATGGCCATTTTTACTATGTTAATTCTCCCGATCCATGAGCAAGGAAGATCACGCCATCTTCTCAGGTCATCTTCAATCTCTTTCTTCAGAGTTTTGAAATTTTTTTCATACAAGTCCTTCACTTGCTTAGTTAGGGTAACTCCTAGATATTTTATATTGCTTGTGGCTAATGTGAAGGGTGTGGTTTTCTTAATTTCTTCCTCTGCAAGCTTGTCATTTGTGTATAGGAAGGCTACAGACTTTTTTGAGTTAATTTTGTATCCAGCCAATTTGCTGAAGGTGTTTATCAGCTTTAGGAGTTCTCTGGTGGAGTTTTGAGGGTCACTTATGTACACTATCATATCATCTGCAAAGAGGGATAATTTGACTTCCTCCTTTCCCATTTGGATACCCTTGATCTCCTTTTGTTGTCTTATTGCTCTGGCTAGAACTTCGAGTACTATATTGAAGAGATATGGAGAGAGTGGGCAGCCTTGCCTTGTTCCCGATTTGAGAGGAATTTCCTTGAGTATCTCACCATTTACTTTGATTTTGGCTATTGGCTTGCTGTATATAGCCTTTATTATGTTGAGGAAAGTGCCTTGTATCCCCGATCTCTCTAAAACTTTAAACATGAATGGGTGTTGAAATTTATCAAATGCTTTCTCTGCATCCAAGGAGATGATCATATGGTTTTTTATTTTCAGTTTGTTTATATGGTGGATTACATTGATGGATTTCCGTATATTAAACCATCCCTGCATGCCTGGAATGAAGCCTACTTGGTCATGATGAATGATATCTTTGATGTGCTCCTGTATTCGTTTTGCAAGTATTTTATTTAGTATTTTTGCATCTATGTTCATAAGAGAAATTGGTCTGAAATTCTCTTTCTTTGTTGAGTCTTTGTGAGGTTTAGGTATCAATGAGACTATGGCCTCATAGAATGAATTTGGTAATTTTCCATCCATTTCTATCTTTGGAGTAGCTTGAAGAGTATCGGTATTAGCTCGCCCTTAAAGGTCTGGTAGAATTCTGCACTGAAACCATCTGGCCCTGGGCTTTTTTTGGTTGGGAGACCATCGATGATTGCTTCTATTTCTGTAGGGGAAATGGGACTATTTAACTTGTTTATCTGTTCTTCATTCAACTTTGGCAAGTGAACTTGATCAAGAAAATCGTCCATTTCCCTTAGATTTTCAAATTTTGTGCCGTATATGCCTTCAAAGTAGGATCTTATGATTCTTTGAAATTCTTCAGTGTCTGTTGTTATGTCTCCCTTTTCATTTCTGATTTTGTTGATTTCAATACTGTCTCTCTGCCTTTTAGTTAGTTTGGCTAATGGTCTGTCTATCTTGTTGATTTTCTCAAAGAACCAGCTTTTGGTTTTGTTGATTCTTTGGACTGTTTTCTTAGTTTCTAATTTGTTAATTTCAGCCCTGAGTTTGATTATTTCCAGGCGTCTACTCCTCTTGGGTGTTTCTGCTTCTTTTTTTTCTAGGGCTTCCAGTTGTGTTGTTGAGATGCTTATGTGCGATGTTTCCAATTTCTTTTTAAAGGCACTTAGTGCTATGAATTTTCCTCTTAGCACTGCTTTCAATGTATCCCACAAATTTGGGTATGTTGTTTCTTCATTTTCATTGAATTTCAGAAACTCCTTGATTTCTTTCTTTATTTCTTCCCTGACCCAGGTGTCATTTAGCAGAGAGTTGTTTAGTTTCCACAAACGTGTAGGCTTTTTGTTATTTCTGTTGTTGTTGAATTGCAGCCTAAGAGCATGGTGATCTGATAGGATACAAGGTATTATTTCAATCCTCTTGTATCTGTTGAGGCTTGCTTTGTGACCTACGATGTGATCAATTTTGGAGAAGGTTCAATGGGGTGCAGAGAAGAAGGTGTATTCTTTCTTGTTGGGGTGAAAGGTTCTATAGATATCTGTTAGATCCATTTGACCCATGGCATTGGTTAATGATGTTATTTCTCGGCTTAGTTTCTGTTTCAATGACTTATCCTTCAGTGAGAGTGGGGTGTTGAAGTCTCCCACTATTATTGTGTGGGGATCGATGTGTGGTTTAAGCTTTTTTAGGAGATCTTTTACATATGTGGGTGCCCTTGAATTGGGAGCATAGATGTTCAGAATTGTGATGTCATCTTGGTTGACTTTACCTTTGATGAGTATGAAGTGTCCTTCCTCATCCCTTTTGATTAATTTTGGTTGAAAGTCTATTTTGTTCGATACTAAAATGGCTACACCTGCTTGCTTCTTGTGACCATTTGCTTGGAATATTTTTTTCCAACCTTTTACCCTGAGGTAATGCCTTTCATTATGGGTGAGATGTGTTTCTTGGATGCAGAAGAATGTTGGATCTTGTTTATGTACCCATTCATTTAGTCTATGTCTTTTTATTGGAGAATTGAGGCCATTGATGTTGAGAGATATTAATGACCAGTGACTGTTAAGAGTCTTAATTTTGATGTTGTTTCCAGTCGAGCGTTTGTGTAGTTGTGTTTTTGCCATGGGATAGTTATCTATTTCCTAGGTAGTTTTGGTTGTAGCTTGACCCTTTGGGATGGAGTTTTCCTTCTAGTACCTTCTGTAAAGCTGGGTTCGTGGATAGGTACTGTTTGAATTTGTTTTTGTCATGGAATATTTTGTTTTCTCCATCAATGGTTATTGATAATTTTGCTGGGTAAAGTAGTCTGGCCTGGCATCTGTGTTCTCTTAGGGTTTGCAGGATCTCTGTCCAGGCCCTTCTGGCTTTTATGGTCTCTGCTGAGAAGTCAGGTGTAATTCTGATAGGTTTACCATTAAATGTTATTTGGCCCTTTTCCCTTGCAGCTTTTAATATTTTTTCTTTGTTCTGCATGTTTTGTGTTTTGATTATTATGTGGCGGGCAGTTTTTCTTTTCTGGTCAATTCTATTTGGTGTTCTGTAGGCCTCTTGTATGTTTATAGGCATCTCTTTCTTTAGATTGGGGAAATTTTCTTCTATGATTTTGTTGAGAATAGTTTCTGGGCCCTGGAGTCTGATGTCTTCTCTTTCTTCAATGCCTATTATCCGTAAATTTCTTCTTTCATGGTGTCCTTAATTTCTTGGATGTTTTGTGTCAGGAGTTTTCCAGATTTGGCATTTTCTTTAATGGTTGATTCAATATCTGTGATTGTATCTTCTAGCCCTGAGATTCGTTCTTCCATCTCTTGGATTCTGTTAGAAAAGCTCACCTCTGTGTTGCTCACCTTCTTCTCTGAGGTCTCACGTTCTCGTTTTTCTTCTGTCTGTGTGTTTATCATTGAATCCATTTTCATTTTCAGATCTTGAACTGATTTTTTGATTTCTTTCATCTGATTTTTTTTATATTCCTGAGTTTCTTCCATTGCCTCTTTATAGGTCTTCAGAGCTTGAACCGTTTTACTTATTTCTTTCATCTGGTTGTTTGCATTTTCCTGCAATTTTTCCAGTTCCACTCTATGTGCTTCTTTTATGTCTCTCACCTGTTTGTCTGCGTCTTCCTGCATTTGATTACGAATTTTATTTGTTTCCTCCATTATCATCCTCATTACTAAGGATTTGAGGTCATTTCTTGTATTTCCATTGTATTTGAGTTCTCTGGGTGGTTTTCTTTGGGATAGCTGGAAACTGGAGACGCCATGTTGTTTTGGGGTTTTTTGCGTATGCTTTTTCGTTGTCCTTTAGACATCTTGCCGTCTTTGTTTTTGTTGGGTAGCTTCCAGAGTTGAATGGAGGGTGTCTGAGGATAGATTCACTTGTTTTCTTACGATTTCCCTAGGCTGCGAGCTCAAAGCTTCACTGGTGTGGATGTTAGGAGGTTAGCCCTATTGTTCTGGTCTCTCACAGCCAGTGATCCTCAGTCCCCCTCTGCTGTGGATCCTGCAATTGTTCTGGGTCTCTGAATGAGCGTTGGGTCAGGCCAAGGTATCCACAGCCTTCTGTGTTCCCTGCCAAGTCCAGCCAGGAGCACTGGGACCGAACCACGGGCAGAACTCAGCTAGATTCTCAGGGCCTGAACTGTCTGCCAAGCTCAGCTAGGGATTTTGGGCCCAAAATGCACACAGGGTCCAGCCAGAATTTTTGGCCTGGGACTACGCACCAAGCTCCACTAGAGCCTTTTGGCCCAAAGTGCGTGCTGTGGTCAGTTATTGACTCAGGGCCCGAACTGACCACCAATCTCAGCCAGGAATTCTGGATTCAAACTGCACACTGTGTCCAATCAGAGTCTTAGAGCTGGTGGAACCGAGAGGTCTGTCCAGCCTGTGCCACAGGAGGAGAACTGCGGCTGCTCTGAGTTAGCGCCAGTGGTGGAACAAGTGCTCTGCCCGGACTGTGTCACCGCAGGGGAGCTGCCGCTGAGCTGAGGTGGTGCCTAGGATGGAACTGAGCACGTCACCAAGCCTGCGCCACAGCAGGAGAACTGCAGCTGCTCTGAGTTAGCACCTGTGGTGAAACCAAGTGCTCCGCCCAGACTGTCACCCCAGGGGAGCTGCCGCTGAGCTGAGGTGCTGCCTAGTGTGGAGCTGGGAGCTCAACTAAGCCTGTGCCACAGCAGGGGAGCTATGGCCACGCTGAGTTAGTGCCTCAGGCAGAATTGCTTGCTGGGCCGGGCCAATACCCGGGACTCTGGGGCCGAACTGTCCGCCGAGTCCAGTCTGGGTCCAAAGGCTCCACGCGACCCAAATCCTGCCCTGAGTCCCCTCTCCCGCAGCAATTCCCACCAGCCACCACACCAATCGCCTCCACCAGAAGGCTATGAGCTGCAAACCTCAGCCGCCGCTGCTGGTGCCGCTGGTGATGCTGCCTCTGCCGCTGCCGCTCCAATCAGAGAAAAACCTCACTCCTCCAGTGTGCAGGGGCACGCAGGTCCTCCGCACCCTGCTCCCTCCGAACCGTGGAGCACTCCTGCTTCCGTGATGTTCGGACCTCGGTGTTCCTGGCTCAGAAATCTGTGCAATTCCCTGAATTGTTCACTGGAGCCTCCGAACGCGGTCCACACTGCTCGCCACCATCTTGGATCCTCCTATTTAAATTTCAACTGTGAGAAAACTGATGCCTTTAATTGTGATACTTGTAACTCATGACTCTTCAGTTGTAAAAGTTAGGATCCTTGAATGTTGGTTATTTTCTTTTTTCTTTCTTCCTTCCTTCCTGACTTCTCTCTTTCTTTTAAAAATAGATTTATAGGACCCAAATAATGGCCAAGTTTTGTAAGAATACTGTCATAATAAGACTGCAATTGTTTGCTGTGAATTATTTGTATTTCTTCAATGATGAATCATATGGTCATTTTCAGTTCTTTATTAGATGTATAGGTGGATGACATAAAGACTACTGTATTGCAATATTACAGAAGTTCCTGCATCTTACCCTTTCACAGAGTAATGAAGGTAATGAATGAAAGGGTGATTCTTTATTCTCTAAGGATTGGCAGAGATTAGTGTAACTGTCAAAGCTTGAGAGATTCAGCTCTGATTATTTGTATCACATTGCCATTAATTTTCTAGGTTGCTAATTGGAAGAGATAAATGGAACAGGGAGAATGATGATGGATTACTTTTTAAGCCCAATCTAGAGGAGCTTTGATTGAATACTCTGCTTAAATGTTTTTCTTTCTTTCTTTTTTTAATGCATGCAGAACAAATCGATATATTCTTTGGCACTTAAAATGCAACTGTTGAGCATAGTTTTATCTACATTTACTTTAATACAATTTGAACTTTGTAAGTAACTTTCTTTACCCAATAGTGACAGCAACAGTTTCAATACCACGTCGAAAATGGTAACTGCTACCTAATGTTCTACCAGAATTTAGTGAGGAACCATCTTGATTTGATGTCTCACTACACCATAGGTAATACATGTTAGTTCATTGTTTTAATAATATGTTGATAATTGAAACTGGAGATAAGAAAGTAGTGGGACCAAGGTTGACTTGTTAAGTCATTTCAGTACAGTTTCTGCTATTCTCAGGTAAAATAGTCTGTTAGCAGAGGAAGTCACTATTAATGTTAGGATGTTTTGCTTTTAAGAAACAGTATTATGTAGCTGTCATAGATTTTTCAGAGAAATGGACACAGGAGTTGAATACATTTGTTTTTCCTACTCTGTCCCCAGAATTTGACTAGCTTGGATTAGATAAGAGAGCCTCTTGACTAACCCAGGGTGCGGTGTGCTTTATGTGTGACACATACCCGATTTGACTCAATGACCCTTCTAGCTGTCGGAAATTACTCTCTTTTCCTGAATTATAGTGTGATGAGTAAGTGGCAACCAGACCAAGTAAAGAACCAAAGGAAGCTTTGGTGCTTTGAATTGTTCTTGATTGTACTGGGATAAATAATTATTCTGCTCCTCAATATATCATATTTCCTGTCTCTTCCCATACTCACAGAATTAACCATGGGACAAAAATCACTTGTGACATTTTATATCATGGCACCCAGCACCCATGTCAGGCAGCTCGCACCTGGTCTAGGTGATCTAGCACCCTCTTCTGACATTGCTAGCATTTGCACACATATGCATACTCATGAATTTAAAAAATTGAAAATAATTAGCAGTAAAAAGAATAATAAGCATTTGCGTCCTATTATTCCTTTAAGGATTAACTATACACAAATAAATATTGAATACATTTTAAGAACAAAATGGAAATTTCATGCTTCTTGAGTAGATAATCACCCTTTGACTATAGCAGTTGAAAATATAGTAGTTAATATTTTAATGGTTCATTAAGAATACTCAGCATGCATGGCTGAAGATGGGAGTCTTATTGTTAAATGAAGCCTGATGGTAAATAAGTATAATTAATTGGATTAAGACATATACTCTTCCTGAATGGGCAAATTCATCTGGCTTGCAAGTGTCAAGAACTTGAAGATATTTCCTTAATATTATAAGATAAAATTCCCTTGAAAATGATTTTAAGACAGATATAATGTGTGTGAATAGAAAAAATATTTTCTAACTGAATTTTAATAGCCTCAAGAAGTTCTTTCTTTTTTTAAACTTAAAAAATTAGAACTAAGTACTTAAGCCATGAGGAAATTTTTAAATATTGAAAATAAAATAAATCTAAAATAAATAGCCAACACATAATGTTTTCTCTGAGTTTCTCACAGTTGTTTATGCCTTGAAAGGGACAAGATTTACATGGAAGTTTAGACCCAGAAGGAAATATTTACATTCCATGTAAATGCAGGTAGGTTTCCCAATGCAATTAAGGGTCCTAATGACCAAGATAGGAGTTCACAAACTGCATCCTGCCCCTAAACCTAATTTAGGTTCTGTATATTGTTGAAAAAATTACACAGAAGACTTCATGCCATAAACACCTCTGTCAATACTGAAACTCAGTTTTCAGGAATGAAGTGTTCTTGGTACAAGGCATGACCATCCTCTTGTGTCTCATCACTTATGATGGCAGTTTCTTCACTAAGAAGGCAGAGGTGAATCATTCTAACAGAGACCAGATGCACTGCAAAACCTGAAATCCTTGCTTGCTGATTTTTTAAACTTATACTAACCCTTGACCTAGTGAATAAGATGAAGTTCTCTGTGGGTTTTACCAGACATTATATCCACCGCAGGAAAAGGAATTGGCCTGGCCTTAGACACATTTCCTCCAGCACTCTGTTTGGATTTATGGTCACCTCTATTGTGCAGTCTGAATGCTGGCAAGGATCTGTACTAGCTAAAGGGCAAGAGCAGCATGGTGCTCACAGCTCAGGCTTGCTAAATTCCCTCTCCAGTTTCCTCAGCTTTCTTAGAGATGCTATGCTTTCCATGAGACTCTTATTCCTTTTGTGTTGCTAGGACACTACCAGGAACTGAGTAACTGCTACAAAAAATAGTCACTTTAAGTCAACTCTCCAAAGGTCAAAAGCTAATATCTAGTGATGGCCTTTTGGCTTGAAGAATCATGATATGTCATAGAAAGAGACGAGAAGTGTATGTGTGTGTGTGTGTGTGTGTGTGTACAATATTTAGCCTGATGAAAGCTATAGAGAATGAGTAGGGATTCATTCAAGAAATAAGAAGTGTCCCTCAGTAGAAGAATGGATCAAGAAACTGTGGTACAGATACACTATGGAATACTACTCAGTTACTAAAAACAAAGAATTCCTGAAATTTGTGGATAAATGGATTGAGCTAGAAATGATCATAATGAGTGAGTTAACCCAGAAGCAGAAAGACTTAAATGGTATATACTCACTTATATCTGCATACTAGCCCAAGGGGCATGTCCCACGAAAGCCTTCACTTACCAGGAAACTGGGACAGAGGGGAGGACATCCTATTGGGGCTCTAGATGAGAGAAGCATGGGAGAATAGCAAAATAGAAGGATCCAGAGGGTCCTAGAATCCTACAAGTTGAACATTTTGATAGGCAGATTTGGGCCCAGGGGTCCCACTCAAACTAAGGCACCAGCCAAGGACAATACAGGCTGTAAACTTTAAACCCTTACCCAGATCTAGCCAATGGACAGAACATTCTCCACAGTTGAGTGGAGAGTGTGGTATGACTTTCTTCACACGAACTCTGGTGCCTCATATTTGACCATGTCCCCTGGAGGGGGAGACCTGGTGGCACTCAGAGGAAGGACAGCAGGTTACCAAAAAGAGACTTGATACCCTATGAGCATATACAGGGGGAGGAAGTCCCCCTCAGAAACAGCCATAGGGGAGGGGAATAAGGGGAAAATGGGAGGGAGGGAAGAATGGGAGGATACAAGGGATGGGATAACCATTGAGATGTAACAAGAATAAATTAATTTTAAAAAAACATAAAAAATAAAAAACAAAAACAAAAACAAACAAAAAATGTAAAGAATAATTTTCTTTACAAGTTTGTACAATTCTCCAATATTGAGCAATAAAAATGAGCAACATGAAATCAAATGAGATGACGAACAACAAAGAAGTATAGGGATTTTTATAAGCATCCTCGGGTTGTTTTTCTGGAAGTCAAACACGTCTCTAAACAGCTACTAAAAGTGAAATGATCAGTACAAGTCGTCAGCGTGACAGTCCAGTGTTTACAGGCTGAGGAACAAATGGAGGCAGGGTGGAAGAGGGGCAGATGCTCTCTGTACCAATGGCTTTTTCTCCTTAAGTCCCTATTCTTCTCCAAGTCACATGCTCAACAGTTACCTGCTCTTCATCTTTAAATAAGGGTACATATGATCTTTTTAATAGTCAATTTTGACTATAAAAATTATATAAACCGATTGGGACTACTGATGCCTATTAGTTCTCAGACATCTCTAAGATTATTTTTGTCCTGGTATTTACCATCCAGGTAAATTAGGACAAATGACATATTTTTCTAATTAGACTTCCCTTCTCTTTTAAGTGTGTATGCTAATGGTGTCCATCATGTGATCTGAGGCATAAAAGACTGCATTTTCATTGGTGATAGAATGCCTGCTCATAAATGGAGCTCTGCTTCCTTGGAGGGAAGAGGAACAATTACTTTTGTTACAGTGGTTGAGAAAAGGAAAAATGGATTGCACCCCCAATTTTCTCTATTATCTGCCTTAGAGTCAGAATTCTATATTGCTGTTGTCTGGACATGTTCTGTATACATAAGGCAGACAATAGGGTCTGTGTAAAATAATTCTTTTTAGACCATGTCTTAACATCCTTCCATAAACCCCTTCTAGCTCTCTTTCTAATTTGTGACCTGTTTTTTTCACTAATTATTGTTACATACATGTGATTACATACCACAGTTGTAGGATACTAGGAATCAGGCTGATCAATGGTAGGCAAACACATAGGGGAAAAAATGTGTCTAGGTAGATTAATGTACTTTTTACTTAAACATTGAAGATGGCTAACTTCTTGAGTCTTCTCTTTCTTCAAAACAATGCATTGGTGGGCTTTTACTGAAAAAAGGAACTATTTTGCACTACTTTCAAATTTCTGGGTGTTGGTAGGTGGAAGGGTATTTTCTGTGGCATAAACCAATCAATTTTCCTGTCTTTGACTGAAATATCCAATCTACTGCAATTTCTCAAACCAGCCCGTTCCATGGCAGCTCATTCCCAAACACATAACCCATCCTGCGGAAACAGGTTCTGATAACATATTTAATTATAATTTATTCACATTACATTCTGATTGTCATCGTCTCCTTCATATCTTCCCATTCCCAGCCTACATCCCTCTCCTGTTACATTAAAAATGTATCGATTTGGCCTAAAATGCTAATAAAAGCCACAGAGTCAGAAGCATATTTCAAGGCTGCCAGCACAACGCTGGGCAGAATCTAAACTGACACAAATCTTCTCTAGAGGGTCCTAGAAACCTATAAGAACATTATGATGGGCGGATCTGGGCCCAGTTGTTCTGCTCAAACTATGGCACCAGCCAAGGACAATACATGCAGTAAACTTCGAACAGCTAGCCAGATCTAGCCAATGGACAGGGCATTCTCCACAGTTGAGTGGAGAGTGGAGTCTGACTTTCACACAAACTCTGGTGCCTCATATTTGACCACCTCCCCTTGATGGGGAGACCTGGTGGCACTCAGAGGAAGGATAGCAGGCTACCAAGAAGAGACTTGATACCCTATGAGGATATACGGGGGAGGAAGTCCCCCTCAGTCACAGTCATAGGGGAAGGGAGTAAGGGGAAAATGGGAGGGAGGAAAGAATTAGAGGGATGGGATAACAATTGAAATGTAATATGAATAAATTAATACAATATATTTTAAAATCTTCTCCTAAAATAAATTTAAGAACTACTCTAAACTGATATATAATACATATACCCCAAGCATTTGCCACTAAGGTGCTCATTCAGCCATTCTCCCTTTCATCTTCCTAGTCAACTGTCCCTCTCTCTCTCCCAACTGACAAATCCCCTCTCTCCTGTCCTCCATGAGGTCCTGCCTTTCCCTCCCTGTCCTTCTGCCCAGCTGATTGGCTAAACAGCACTTTATTGACAATTGTTACATCCACTCAGCATTCCTCCACACTCTTGTGCCCTATTCTCCTACCCTAGACTTCTGACAGAAGGCGCCCTCCTTCCTCACTAGTGGGCCACAGCCAATTAGGTCTCATCAGGATAGCCTGCATCCCTTTCCTCTGTGTGCCCACAGATCCTCCCAGCCAAGAGAAAGTGATCAAATCGCTGACACCAGAGTTCCTGTGAAAGGCTGTCCCTGCCTGGCCCCCTACCTGGGAGAATGAACTGTCTGTGCATTTGCTACATCTGAACAGGGAGTTTAGGTTCTGTGCATGCCTTTTCATTGGTTGGTGCATCAGTTTGTGAAGTCCCCACCCAACCTGGGTCCAAATTTGCTGGCCTTGATGGTCTTCCTATGGGGCTCCTGACCCATCTAGGTGTCTCTTTGCACTCTTTACATCTTGGAAATCTGGTATTTGCGCTCTCTCTCTCTCTCTCTCTCTCTCTCTCTCTCTCTCTCTCTCTCTCTGTCTCTCTCTCATCTCTATGTGTGTCTGTCTATGTTTCTGTGTCTCTGTATCTCTCTCTCTTTGTCTCTCTCTGTGTCTTTCTCTCTCCACCACCAACACTATGTATGTGCGCACGTGTGTGTGTGAATTCTAGCTTACTGCTGAGACCTTGCTTTTGCTACCCCTTTATTCTTTAAATAAGTAGATAACACCCTTGTCTAACTCATCCAGAAGGTACCAATAGTATTATATTTTTCAAAAATGGAGAAACTTAGAGTGCTGTGTACAAAACCATCTGATTTATATACATGCCTCTGAATCCTATGTCTACCTTGAAATACTTTCTAAACATTTTTGATTTCCTGTTTCTCATTACCTCACCTATCTATCAAGGTTATGTAAGGTGTAAGAACTAAATCCATTGAGTTATTTACAATTAAGGAAACATTTCAAGAAGTAGTTTATTTACTTTGGCTCTTTTCTTCCTTAATACTGTTGGTGGAATATAAAGCTTAAGGACAATATATAATCAAACCTTACAATCAGCAGTTGTCAATGAGCACAATGGAGTTCTACAACATACTTCATTATAGTACCCAGCATGCATAAAAAATATCATTTTTGTCTATACATTTTTAGATAAAAAATATTACAAGTTGAATGTTTTTTAAGCTTAATGCATAGATAGCAAGGAGGGTGCTGGTAGTGACATAGGTGATTGCCAATGAGCTGAACATTCAGGTGTCAGAAGACTGAGGCATAGAGAGAGGGTATGGGAAAGGCCTAAGGCTGGAAGTACACTAACAACACACTGGATTGGGCAACTTATGAGGTCCTTGGGCACTCCCATTTTTTTCTCTTGGTACTACTGAGATACTCCCCCCCACTCCCACCCCCATTTCTTCTGGACTTTCTTTTCACAATGTCTTTTGGGAACAAGAAGCTTGCCATCTCGGGGCGAGGTCCTTTTGCTTTCATTGTCTACCTCTTCCCCTCTATCTCTCTTTTGGTTATGACTGGTTTTTCACAAACATCTCATTTGGAGCAGTTGAAAGCAACAGATAGAGCTAACTCTAAACATGTGCGTGGAATATTCCTGTGACGAAGGTGTTGATCAGCCTAACTCAGTTTGAGCTACTTTAACCACTTAAAATGCCAGTTTTAATGTTTGTTTCATTTCCAAGAAGTCTTTAAAAAGTTTTATTGAACAAAATAGAAGCTTTAAGAGGTCTAAATTCATTGGGCATAGTTATATACTGTCACAGAGAATCTAGATTCCTTAAGTATGGACTAATCTATGTATAGATGGTCTATGCATCTTGAAAAAAAGATTTCAAACATTCCCAAAGTTGGTTTTCAAATACCTTCCACTACAGCTACAGTGTATTTAGAATTCTGATAAACATCAAATGGGAAGTCACCCTTCCAACCATCATATAGAAGGTGATATGCTCTTCATAGTGCCTCATCTCATAATGCATGTATGAGGGGAATGATGCAAATTCATTAAGTACAGTTCAAGAAATACCTTGCCTGCTAATTGTGGCACATTTATGGATATTTTAAGGTTGGAATAAAAATGCAATATGATTTTCAACTTTTTAACCCATTGCATTTTGGCAAGTGCTTATATTGGGAATCATTAAAAGTGTTCATCACAAAGATGAGAGGAGACAGACCACTGACCCAAATCACCATGGTCAAATTTTTATTCCTGTACATGGGCTGCCAACCACTAAGGTGAGGTTTGAGAGGCCAGTCTTAAATGTGAGGAAGACAACGCTTTTATAGCTCAAGAGTAGGGCATTTCCAAATAGGGGATATCATAGGCAAAATAGGTGGTGTGACAAGAGCAGAATATAAGCATAACAAGTTAGTCATAATGACCTCCTGGAACAGACACATGATTGCAATGTGGCCATAACCACTTGTAGTCATAGCGAGGTAACCATAGCAAACCTTTTGAAATGAAGGTAGGGCTTCATGATGGCTATTAACCTTTTGAAATAGACATGATTTCCATTCCTGCAACAAGCCCAAGCAGTAGTAGTTAAGGTTACAGCTTGGGGATGGCTCAATCCTCAAGAAATGGAGGATTAATCACAAAGCGGAATGAACCTAGTTTGTCTTTACTACAAGATGACTTTCAAGGCTAAGATGGAGGCAGGCTGGTTCTTCAGAAAGCTTTAATGTTACTAAAAATGTAATCATTTCTGCAGCCAATTCACAATTTTTACCTCTTAAGTAAATAGCATATGTTATTCCAGAATTTAAAGTTTTCTGAAAAATCAGCTCACTTAATGATCAGTAAGAGTAATCATGTATTTTTTTTTTTTTTTACAGAAAAAAAGATATCAGAAATCAAATCAGACACAGTGAAAAATTAAATGGATTTAATTTAATGGATAAACAAATAATATAGTTTATCTAGGGAGTAGAGTATACTAGAGAGGGAAGGAACACATAAAACAAAAAGCTATATTTTCTGTTTGTTCATTTAAAAGGTGGGTTTTTTTTTTTTTGGTTGTTTTTTGGTTTTTTTTTTTTTTTTTTTTTTTTTTTTTTTTTGGGGTCCGGATTAACCTTCTTCACATAAAACTCTGAAATACTATTTTGAAAACTGGAAACATTAAGGTTTGTTTGTTTGTTTTGTTGTTTTGTTATTTGAGGCAGGGTTTCTCTGTGTAGTCTTGACTATCCTAGACTTGCTTTGTGGACCAGGCTGGCATTGAATTCATAGAGATCTGCCTGCCTCTGCCTCCCTGAGTGCTGGGATTACAGGTGACTGTCACCATACCCTGCTGAACATTAATATTTTCAAATAAGTTAGAAATATGAAATGGCCAGAAATTTTTCCTTTCTTTCTCTCTCTCTCTTTTTTATTTCATGTTCTAGCTAGTAAAGAATGGCTCATATAAGGAGAGAGGAAACACAGTTGTTCAGTAGGCACACTGAAGAAGAGACCCTATCAAAGGAGTAGGAGGAATTGGAAGCTCAGCCTCCTTTTTGGAGGTTGGGAGCCTTTAAAGTCTTTAAATAGTTTTTAGCATTAGTCAGTTTGAAGAAAGACAGGATGGTTCACTGGTAAATGTGTCCTGATCTGGCTTTGAACTTGTTGAGTTAGTCCATCAGCAGGGGTTCCTACTGACGGGAGAAAACTACTGTAAGGCTTTTTTTTTTTCTTTTTCTTTTTGTTGTTGTTTAGCTGTAAAGTCTGGCAGGGTGAGAAAGAAACCAGGCATCTTGGGAATTGTTGCTCTTTATTACCTACTCATGGCCTCTTTCCCGGTCTTTCTGCTTGCCACAGAACCTGTCTAAGCTCCCACTGCCTCATTTTTCCCTCTCTCAGATCGTCCTACGAGCTCCTTAGAGTTCGGAAACACTGATCACTCTACCTTCTTCAAGCTGTATTCTTATTCCAACATCAAAGAAACATGCCATCAGATAACATTCCATGATTTCAATGTAATATGTATAAAGTTGCAGAAATGGGAAACTTCATAGAACTATGCCTCTAAGGAGGGGACTGATCTACAGCTTCCTCGTGACTACCTGTTAAGTGAGAGAACTGAGTGAATGTGACACTAGTGAGAAAACTTCGCTCTTTACCTTTCACATTCTAACACCAGATGAGAATACCTTGATACATATATTTCTAGTAACCATTGAATCCATTCAGTTCTTCAATTTACAGAATAAAATATGAGATCCAGTAATATATGTTCACTTTAATTGAATATGCAACCTGTTATTTTTATTAATATACCTTCTCCACATAAGACCTATGGCCAGAATAGGAAGAGATTACAGGAGCAACCTAGAGCTGCCTGATATGAATTTATGCAAATAGTACAGTGAACAGAGAAAATGATGTTAATTCCTGACCTGACCTCCAGCTAAATTTGAGGTCAGCCTGACCCTCAGGCTTTCGTAGTACTTGCCACCATAACTCACCTGCCAGGGTTATACTTACGGGACAGCACGGTTTTCTGCTCCCCTCCCTGATTAAACAGTGATACCATGGTAACAGAACCATGCTTCATTTTTGTAAAATGTTCATATTTTCCCAGCAGACACCACACCTGCATCAATAGAACGTGATAAATGTGTAGACATTTCTTTTGTAACCCCCTTTCTTTATTATGGGGTGGAGTGGGTTTGGGGTGGAGTAGCGTTCTAGTCATAAATGTGCATATCCTCCAGTGGGTCTGTGTGGCTGAATAAAAACTTCAAGTTCAGGAAGGTCTCCACCTGATTTCCTTCTAATGGGCAAGAGGAGCTCAACTACAACAAGAGTTTGTGTGCAGAGTAGAGTATTCAAGAGAACAAAGACATGTACCCATGGAACACATGCATAGTCTTTTTCTGCTTACTTAAATTTTAATTTTACATTCTTGATTAATCTTCTTCAAATAAACACAGTCAAGTGCTATGTTGATTTAAGGTAGACATGTAAGATAGCAGAGTGTTTTCTTTTCTTTCTTCCTTTTATTTTTTTGACCAGTAGAAAACTGCCTTTATTGGGGTGAGGAAATACAGTTGTACAGCAGGTACAGGGAGAGAGAGAGAGAGAGAGAGACCTTCCACAAAGCACAGGGGCTACTGAGGAAGCCCAAATACAGACTTTCCTTGAGGAGGTGAGAGAGGGACTTGTTGCCAATGTTTTTTTTCATTTTCATGTTAACAGTATAATTGCCTTGGAAGAGTTTCAACCTGAAGTTAAACAACAATGATTTTATATCAGAGGCCATTTCCTGCTCTGTCCAGAAATGATGATTTGATAAACATAATAGACTAATAAACTGATTGACAAGTGACACAGGCTGAAGTATCAGAGGTTAAGGGCAGCAAAAGAGGAGAGTCTGAGGTCATGGAGAATTTGTCATGGCAAAAAAGCATCTGCAAAAAGATGAGACCCTCCCAGGAACTGGACCAGTGTCACCAACCTCATGTCTGTAGAGAAGGGGGTCTCCTGAAATCTTGGAGAGAGCTCTCCAGATTGCACAGCTGAAACTGATGTGTGATAGCATGACATGGGGGCAGTTTCCAGGAGCACCATGTATGAGTGATTGGTTCTAGGTAATTGTTTTTTAAAAGGGTTAAGAGAGCTTTATCATGGAACTCACAGGCCTTTCCTGAGATACAGCATTACAGTAAAAGCAAAACAAAATGGGAAAAGTCCTTTTGCCAAATGTCTATGAAGCCTTAGGCTTCTGTTTCCCTTAATAGCTTCTAAATGGTGTTGATCACAGGCATAGGATCTTTATCCACAGGAGCTTTGGTCTGTTAAGATTGTGCATGCAGCCCTCTATACTTCAGGTGACAGCCAGAGGGGAGAAACTCAGACTCTTTGGAAATTTATTGCAGGAAAAAAAATGCTGAAGCTTCTGGGCATCACTGACATATCTGTTTATTATGCTCTGGTTATTAGTAATGATACAAAGGCAGAGAGAAGACATTTTCCAGAAAAGGAGCTTACATTGTCTAAAAAGTGATAGACTACAGAAGGATTATATTTATTAGAAAACAATTTCAAAGATGAAAAATATTAAAACATATAGTGAGAAATAAAGTAATATAACATATTTCTTTTTATCCTTTTGTATCAGAAATTACTGCATTGTTTATAGAAAAGGCCCCAAATTCTCTCAGTCATTAAAAAATATATAATGCATCTCAAAATATGAAAAAAGAGGCAAAAATAGACTTAAAAGTTTCAATGATGAATACTAGTAGTAAAAATACTTAATTGTGTATAGGGTGTACACTCCTGTATTCTGAATTCAGGAGGTGGAAACAGGAGGCTCCTAAGTTTGAAGCCAGTGTGGGTAATACCAGTGACTTCCAGGCCAGCCTGTGTTGTATATTGTGACTAGTTTCAAAATTTGAAAATAAAAATAAAATGCATAATAACACACACCTGAGATCTTAGTACTTGGGAAGTGATAGCTGGATGATGAGGAGTTCAAAACATGCCTCAGCCACAGAGTGGCTCTAAAGACAGACCTGGCTGCATGAGGCTGAGTCTGCTGATAAACTCAGAGATAAAAGACTATTTTAATATTTTTATAGAAGTCAAGACCACTAATGTTATTTAAATAAGTATCCTGTTCCAAATGGTGCTTCATTTATTACCATATATACATAGTTAAATAAGCTGTGTTCTTGCTGAAAAATTTCCATCCAGATTGCAATATCATAAGCAGCAGCACATGTCATTACCAACAGCCTTCTGCGTATATAGCAGTGCTTCCATATACAGAGCCATGTAGACACGTGTCCTGGTAATGTAATTTCAGAATTAGCACAAACAAGTGCAGCATTTTATTGATGTTAAGGGGAGATCTTCAGTGAAAGAACATCTTCACTTATGTCAACATTTTTCTTTTATAAGAACATCTCAGAAATCCTGGAAGAAAGAAATTATCTTGAAAAGGGAAAGGATAATAGAAAATATTTAGATTTGGGAATTCTCTAAACTCAAATGTACTTTAGAAAATGTATGTTGGGAGCTGGAGAGATGGCTTAGTCCTTAAGAGGATTGGCTTCTCCTCCAAAGGACCCAAATTCAAGTCCCAGCACCACATTGCAGCTCCTAACTATCTGTACCTCCAGTTGCAGAGGATCTGACACCTTCACATTGACATGCATGCATGAAGAATACCAATGCACATAAAAATAAATAAACCTTAAAGAAATGAAAAAAAAATGCATGTTGAATTTCTCTTCTGGAGGTTTGTAATTTTTTTTAATGTAAATTCTAATAGTAGTTGGTGAGTAATTACATGAAGGAAATAAGTGTGGATTGTGGATAAATAATATCCTTACTTTGATAGTTATGTATCTAGGTCTGGTGCCAATTGGCTAATGCCAGCATTCAGGGTACTGATACAAAGGATTTTTTGTTTGGGGACATCAAGCTTTAAGGCTAATGTGAGCTAGCAAGACTGAAATGGATTGATGGAGATATGAGAATTAATCATCTAGTATCCTTGGGTATCTATGTGATTGTTTTTTTTCATCATTTATGAGTGATTCATCTTTATTTCCGTAACAGGTACATCAGTTGTATAAAACAGAGTTTTTACTTGTGTGTAGTACTGTAAGAGTGCACATATTCATGTCCATATTACTCCAGGACACAATTTATTCATAAGCTTTGTCACTGACCATTAAAAAACTACACTTACCTGTAATCAAATAAAAATGAGCTTATTGCAGCACAGGTGTCAGAGGAAAATTGCTACAGAATTTAGGAATTGGTTAGGTAATCTGGCTCATACCAGGGGATTTGCTTTCTTGGGTCACATTTGATGAAGAATTTTAACATAGAAAAACTTTGTAATTTTTATATAGGAAGCAGAAAGAATGGACAAAGGTGAAAGCTGCTGGAAAAAGAAAAGATAATCACTTATATTAAAAGAAAAAAATATTCTCTGTGGTTTGCATTGAGTTTTAGGTCCTGTTAGTTTAGACAAAATTATGCAGATTTATTTTTTGTAGGGGTCTTTTTCATTATGTCTACAGAATAGATTCAAATGACCTTGATGATTATTTAAGTAGTAATTACCATAACCTGTCTGTTCAGCCTCGTATCTTAGCTTTCTTTGTGGTGTGTGTTATGTGTTCTTAAAGTATAGGTATAGTTAGTACTTCTACCTGACACTCAGGTAGACAAAATCTTTATGCTGTATTTTGGTTAGAGAAGCAACACTCCAAGAAAACTGTGCAACAGACAGAGGACGGAAAGATCAGTTTTTCATTTTATTTTAGGCCAGCATATAATGTATGGGGGAACTAAAATAGCTAACTGCTGCAACACTCAGCCTAGCTCACTTGGTCAGGTGGTTGTTCTTGTCCCTGAGATTAGTATGGTGGTATTTTTCTCCTTACAGTCCTTTCAGTATAACCAAATTCAATGAGCCTTGCATTCTTTTCGGAACATTTTTTTGGATGATATCTAATTTGAAGGATCATTCAGAATAAATAAACCATTATCATTATGCCCATGCAGACTCCCTCCCTCAGAAGAACATGCACACATGTTCTTGTAATATATGATATACAGTGCTCCTACCATAGCAAATTAGGTGCATTATCAGCGTCACCTAGGGGCTTGTTAGAAATTTAAGTCCTGAAGCCACAGTTGAACTTTATTCATCCAGAAGCTGTAGGTCAAACTGTGGGTCAAACTCCTCTGTCTTAGCTAGCCTCTTCTCCTAGTTTAATCTGATGTTAGCTAAAAGTTGACAGTTGATTGTATTGACTTTTTCTCTTAACCACATATGAAATCTTTTGCAGGGGGAGAGGACTTTAAAATCACACTGATATCTAAGGTTCTGCTCAACTGCCACCAGAATCTCAGGGCCTGTGCATGGGTCTTAAGGATTGTTGAAATGTTCTTTTGATTATTTAAATATGCAAACAGGTAGGAGAACTTTGTTCTGGGGAGGGGGCCAAAGCCAAAGACAACATCCAAGCTTTCTTCTCTCTTCCATTCATCCTTAAAGCTGTTGCTTTCCTTTGGAGGATAATTTTGAAGCATTGGTTGAAGTTGAAAATGTGTGTAATACAGAATGTAGCAATTCTGTTTCAAATGATACAAAGTATCATCTGTATCATTATAAACAGTGTAGTCTATTTGCCCAAGATTCATAATTGGAACAGATTTAAATATGATAGAATCCACAGCTGAGCGGCAAATAAATTGCATAATACTCATCTCATAAGATGCTGCACAAGGCGGTAGTTGAAATAGACTATATAAGCTATTTCAGGATAAATCTAAAAAAAAAATATAATGACAACTGAGTAGAGAAACTTGGAAAATACTACATACAATTTTAGTAAATCTCCAGAAGCACACTGGAATAATGTTGTGTCTTGTTATCGGTACAATGTGTTGTGTAGTAAAATTTAAAGCAAGTACATGGATGATTTGTACAGCTTCAATAACACACCACTCCTCTGGGAAGTGGAAAAGGATATGATTCTGTGAATTTTAGAAATGTCTTTAATGTTTTATTTCTCTAAGGCATAAATAAAACACATACACCAAAGCGTTACATTTTTAAATGTGTCTGGGAACTGCTGCTTGGATTTCTAGGGTTGCTCTCCCTATCCGTTCTCTTCCTAACATTACTAACCTGAACTCCTCATTCAATTCTTCATAGGCTGCAGAATAGGTATTTAAATAAAATATTTTGAATAAGACATGTACATTCATCTAGTCATAAAACTGTTTCTGAGGATACTTGCACAAACATCTATCCACTCCTTATGGGACACTGATGATAGAACAAATGAATGATTCCACAAAAGTCCAGTTTGGTATATCACAACTTTACTGGATGTATTTACAGAGCATCGATGAGGGGTTATAGACAGGAATGTGGTGACCCACAACTACTGCTTCACCATAAAGTTCTCCTCCATCATAGATGATAAGCTCATGAAGTTACATTACAAAATCTTCTTTTCAGCCAACTTTCAATGTCCCACATTCTTAACATCTCCTATGATTGAAGGAGGAGGAAAAAGGGGGTAGTGATGCCTAGAATCCCATATGAATTTCCCATACTTTGCCTCGTTTTTTTTTTTTTTCTAGGAAGTATTAACAGTTTCATAAGCATCACCGTAGACCTGGTTGTCACTGTGCTGGTCTGTTCAATTAGTTACCATAGCAACCAGGCCAAGGTAATCTCTATTCTAAAATGGCTAAGGGAGGATTATGTTATACATGCATAAAAAGCTACACAGCAACAACTTAATGCTTAGGAAAACAAAATGTAACAAAAACTAAAAGCTAAATGTTAGCTATTACTATTTCTGGACTCTAATATTAGATAAAAATAAAGCCAGATCCTTTATGAAACAGGTCTCACTGGGTGACAGTGCTTTTCTTCTTTTCAATAAATTGAGACTCTTTCTCTGAAATTCTCCATTCCTGCCAACACCTGTTGGAATTGGGTTGAACCCTCTTCTAAGCTACTCTGTAGTGTGTAAAACAGTGGATTTTCATGGTGTGTCTTGCCCTGAAAAACTACATCTTAGAAGCAGAATTTGAATCTGTTTTGAGAGAGAGAAATAATTGTACTCCTAGGCAGACAAGTGAACTCTGCCATCTCTCTGTTGGGCAACATCCATATAACACAGGATGATAATGACTTATTCCTGTAAATAGGAGGGCTATCACCCTATACATTTATTAGTAGGAGCTGAGAATGAAAGTTCACATGAGCATATTCAAGCCATATCAAGAAACTAGTCCCAAGAAAGTGTCAGATATGCCAGACTGATGAAAGGCAGTAACTGGCTCCCTTATCTGGTCTGCATAAAGTGCTGGATACCTAACACTGCAAAGGCAATGGCTCCATACTAACCTATTGCCTACTATTTGGTATGCGCAAAGAACCTAAAGGTACAGAATTCACAACGGTCTCCTGGGTGTCAGCTGGGAGGTGTCCTCGGCTGAGAGTCAACTACCTGGTGGTTTGTATTCTCATCTACCTGCTCACACATCTGGACCTGAATCTATAGTTGTCTGCTTTGACTCTGGTGTCATTTGTTCTCTGCAGCTAAGTGTATATTAACTCTCCCATAGTCTCACTGTGTCTGGTTCTAAAATTCATTATCTTATAAACATAGTCTACTTGCCATTCTCTCAGCCCACTTCTGAAATCTCTTGAGCATTTTTACAGGATCTTTAACTTGTGTTCATTCTATAAACTGCATATATGCATATATAAATTTATTATATAGTGTGTGATATATCATATGAGTTAATTCTAAAATTGGAATAAAAAAAAACCCCACATTTGTCTCAACTAGATTATCAGAGTAAAGAGGATTATCTGGGAAATTGCTGTCTTCAAAACTTCTTTACCTTGTAGATTAAAAGTTTTGACATTGTGGAAATGCACAAAATTGTCCATCTATATTTCTGCTATGACATACTCATGACATAGCTTGAGAGAATTTTACATTCCACATAATGAACTCAGTCTGAGATTTGAAAGCAAGTCATTACTAGTACTTTTCTAGCTATAATATGTTTTGGCTCCATTTACAACAACAAGTAAAATTAACTTTCATGTATGTGATGCTTTGGGGAAGACTTGGAATATTCAACCATCCATGGATACAGCCACTCTCAGTTCTGTGTCTTTTAGATTTGTTCCAGCAACCTATTAAGATTGAAGATGAAGTAACTCATTCCTTCACTGAGGTGCAAAACTCTTACTAATGACCACCGGATATATAATTATTTTTACATTTATATACAAATCTAAATTGAAACATTTTGTATACTTGATGATATTCAAAGTTGTGCAAAGAAAAATAATTACTTCTGTAAGAGACTACAGAATAGAATTTGCTATTTTTCATTTAAATATAACATCTGTGTGTCTTGCATTGCTAGTAAGAAATAAATGTCCCAAAAGGAACTACATGTGAGACAGTCAGAGATATATTTGACTTGCAGAGGTCAATTTGGGCGTGCAGGGACCAGAGAAAGTGTATTTTGCCAAAATCCTCTTTATATGAACAAATCAAATGAATAAAACCTATAGTTAGCTAGAACAGTTTATAATACTGAGGACATAAGAACTACTTAATCAAGCCTTTTTGTTAGAGCACATTGCAGTGTCCAGGTACCGTCTCATCTCTTCAAATGCAGCAGCCAGCATTTCTGTTTTTTATTGTCCAATCTGTCATTTATGACTAATTTCATTTCTCCCACCAAAAATAGCAGTGCTATTTTTTGTGCTTTTTTTTCCTTGACACTATGGCTCTTGGGGACACCTTTAGCTTAAACAATATAGATCGTCTTGCTTTGCAGTTCTCTCTCATTTATGTACTGTGGGTCCCACTATTAGTCATGATTCTGCATCATCCATCATAAGTGCGGTTTCCAATGACTTGCCTCACTGCCTTTATGCCACATAGTTGATACTGAGTAAACATATAAGTCTTGGCCATACAATCAACAAAGATATAAATGATTATCTGTTTTCTGACCATATTCTGCCTACTAGTTATCATTTTGTAGTGTCAACATAGAATAGTATCTTTCTGAACTCCAATAAATTTTGACAGTACAATCTCCTTCAAATCACACGATTCCTCTGTTTCTCATGTACTGTAGTAACAATTTGTAGTAACATGAAGGAGACTGTAGACACAGTGAAGATGATTACATATGTTTAGCATAGTTGATCACTAATAAATGGTATATAAAAAGGTGGGAAGGTTTAGATACAAGTAGTAACTCTACTACAAATTCTGTAAGCCTTGGTGCTACAGACTGTAAGTGGTTCCAGGTTCCATGTGGGAACCTAGAAATGAAGTAGATGACTCACTGACATTCATACATAATTAAGCACCAAAGTGTTCTGTGGGATGTCCATGGCCTCCAAAGTGGCAATATGAACTTATCCTTTGTACAAAATGAAAATCAGTATGATTAGCAATCTGACATCTTTTTACAAACAAATCACGAGATCCATCTAATTAATGCTGTGTTTAGGACCAAAACCCATCTTTTAAGAAACCATCAAGGACAGCAGATCCGGACCCAAAGGGGCCTGTATAAACTGTTGCATCAACCAAGGACAATGCATGCAATCAACCTAGTCCCCCTGTTTAGCCAATGGACCCCTCATTCTCCACAGCTGTGGGAAGAGCGGGAACTGCCTCTGACGTGAAGTCTGATGTCCCCAGTTGGATCACTTCTCCTTGGTGTGGAGGCCTCTAGGGCATACAGAGGAAGGGGAAGCAGTCTATCTGGATGAAATGTGATAGGCTGTTGTCATATGGTGGGTGAGCAGGTCCTCTTCTGTCAGAGGTCTAGGGAAGGGGAATAGGGTGGAAAGAGTGGGAGAGTGAAAACAGGAAGGTACAAGGGAGGGGCTAACAAGTGGGATGAAATCTGAATAAATTATAAATTAAACATTTTTTTAAAGAAGCAGAGCTTTCAGGTTGGCTCCAAAGTCATGAATTCCAAAGCTCCATAGGGTAGCAGGTAGACTTGGCAAGGTGAGGTATGTGGGGATGACAGGAAAAGACAAGCATAGGTCTCAAGGGGAGAACTGAACTAAAAGCTGGTTTCTGGGTGTCCTCCTGGGCTTGTATCATTGTTCTGAGACACTCTCAGCAGAAAAAAAGAATGTTTAAATAAAAAGTCCCACAGCTTATGGCAATGGGTATATCTTGGGGGCAACAGCCCCTCTTGCTTACCCAAATAGTAGTGGCTAATGATGAAATATATCAAATAGATGACTCTGAAGGTTTCAAAGGAACAGGATATGTAGGAAAGAGGAACAATTTGTAATTATTATATGAGGTGAATATGAGACAGATTGTTACTAGATCCATGATAAAGGAATTCAGAATGGATTTTAGTCAGTCAGCCATGAAGACTGCTTCTAGGCAGCTTCCAGACAACACTGACATTGTCAACTGGAGACAAATTTTTAGTATCCATGTGCTATCCTGTGGTTCTAATAACTGAGTTAATAGCCTTTTAGTTCCTCTCTGAAGAACTTACTCAAAGAGGAAGTAACATTATACTCTTTTCAAATTATTAGTGTCTTCTCTTTTCTGTGTTACAGTAGGCTTCTTTTTAGTTTGGCTTGGTTTCTGAGATAATTTTGTACATCAACATGACCTCAAACTCACAATATCCATGCTCATCCCTCTGTTGTGTTTATTTTAGAAGTAGAGCTTAATAAATGTTAGTTACTATCGCTATAATTATTACTATTATGCTGGTATTTTCAAAGCCACTTACATGAAGACACAGACACCTGTTCTATTTTAAAATGGCCTCAGTTAACCTGGAGCAGGGTAGATAGTAATCTCCTAAAATATCTACCATATCAGAGCAGGTATCCCATACATGTGCTGATCCCATGCCATCTGCTCCTAAAAATTTCTATCAAGCTACCTCCCATCTATAATCCAAAATATTTTTTAATTACCATCATCTGGGCCAATTCTTCATCCACATTGGCCATATGCTTCTTCTTCCACTAACCCATGGAGCAGGCCTTCCTTCTTCCATCTTCTCCTCTCTCCTTCTGGTCTCTCTGCCTCTTTAGGTCCCTCTCCCAAAAGCCAGAGAGCCTTAGCCATGCCTATCCCAATTGCACTGCCCAGGCATGTTGGCTTTTTATTAGTCGAAGGGGAACAAGGTTTCAGGCAAGGTTACAAACATTTTGGGGTACGTGAGTCTGCTCATTTGGCCACCAACCAGACCAACCCCAAACCTCCCTCTCTGCTGTTCATATCATAGTGATAAGTGCCATGCTCAGCTTTTTATTTTCTATTTAAATTCAAAACACTCACAGTAGTGAGAAGAGGGTTCTATCTGAAATCTGGGAAAGTTGAATCCTCAGGGACTCACCAAAGTAACAGTTAACTAGAGCTCTTTATGAAGGCAGCTGTTGGGAAATACACTATTTACTGTTGAGTCATTTCCCTTCTCATTGTACTCTCTGGCACATATTTCCTGATTAGATAATAGAATGTAGTCTTCTTATTTAAAAATAGGCAGCAAGTTGCCATGGTACACTCCTTTTATATGGCTACATGGGGTACTGACTTAAGACTGTCCCAAATAAAAACTTTACAAAATGTAGGGAACTGAGGATATAGTTGAGTGCTGTGACCCTTACCTAGAATAAAGGAGGCGCTGGAACAAGAAGGAAGAAAGGGGGAAGATCCAGTGAACAATTCAGGGAATTGCACAGATTTCTGAGCCAGGAACACCAAGGTCCCCACATCACGGCAGCTGGAGAGCTCCACGGTTCAAAGGGACCAGGGTGCAGAGGACCTATGTGCCCCTGCACACAGGAGGAGCACAGATTTTCTCAGATTGTAGCAGCAGTGGCAGAGGCAGAAGCAGCAGCAGGGGCACCAGCGGCACCAGTGGGACCAGGGTCAGCAGCGGCGGTGGCTGAGGTTTGCAGCTCAGAGCATTCCAGTGGAGGTGATTGGTGTGGTGGCTGGTGGGAGTTGCTGCGGAAGAGGGGACTCTGGGCAGGATTTGGGTCGTGTAGTGTCTTGAGACACAAACTGGACTCGGCGGACAATTCAGCCCCAGAGTCCCGGGTTCAGCTCAGTGTGCAGTGCAGTGGAGATGCTGGCTCAGCTCAGCAAGCAATTCTGCCCAAGGCACCAGCTCAGCACAGCCACAGCTCCCCTGCTATGACGCAGGCTGGGAGGAGCGGTCAGTTCCACCCTAGGCACCAGCTCAGCTTAGCCACAGCTCCCCTGCTGTGACGCAGTCTGGGTGGAGCACTCAGTTCCACTTGAGGCACTAGCTAGAGCAGCCGCAGTTCTTCTGCTGTGATGCAGGCTGGGTGGGGCGCTCAGTTCCACCGGAGGCGCTAGCGCAGCACAGCAAGCAGTTCTGCCCAAGACACTAGCTCAGCACAGCAGGCAGTTCTGGGGCACTGATGCAGGCTGAGGTCAGCACACAGATTCATCCCAGAGGCCCTAGCTGGATTTGCAGGGCAGATTGGACCCAGAGACTCTATCAGAGCTATGCACACAGGCTCAGTGGCCCTAAACTCTGGCTAAGACTATCCACGCAGTTTAGACCCAGAGTCCCAGACTGAACTCAGCACACAGTGTGAGTCCAGAGTCCCTGGCTGAGCTCAGTGCACAATTCCACCCTGGAGACTCGGGTGGAGCTCGGCGGACAGTTTGGGGTCAGAGTCCCTAACGGTGCTTGGCAGACAAAATGGGTCCAGAGACTCTAGCTGAGCTTTTGGCACAGTCCCAGCTCTAAGACCCTGGTTGGACATAGTGTGCAGTTTGAATCCAGAATTCCTGGCTGAGCTTGGCAGATGGTTCAGGGCCTGAGTCAATAACTGACCACAGCATGCACTTTGGGCCAAAAGCCCCTAGCTGAGATTGGTGTGCAGTGCCAGCCCAAAAATTCTGGCTGGACCCTGTGTGCATTTTGGGCCCAAAATCCCTAGCTGAGCTTGGCAGACGGTACAGGCCCTGAGAATCTAGCTGAGCTCGGCGTGTGGTTCGGGCCCAGTGTCCCTGGCTGGACTTAGCAGGGGACCCGGAAGGCTGTGGATACCTTGGCCTGACCCAACGCTCATTCAGAGACCCAGAATGATTGCAGGACCCACAGCACAGGGGAGCTGAGGATCACTGGCTGTGAGAGTCCAAAACGACAAGGCTAACCTCCTGCCATCCACACCAGTGAAGCATCAGAGCTTCCAGCCTAGGGAAATTGTGAGAAAACAAGTGAATCTATTATCAGACTCCCTCCATCCAACTCTGGAAGCTACCCAACAAAAACAAAGATGGCAGGTGTCTAAAGGACAGTGTAAAAGCATATGCAAAAAACCCCAAAACAACATGGTGTCTCCAGTTTCCAGCTATCCCAAAGAAAACAACCCAGAGAACTCAAATACAACAGAAATACAAGAAAATGATCTCAAATCCTTAGTAATGAGGATGATTACGGAGGAAACAAATAAAATTTGTAATCAAATGCAGGAAGACGCAGCCAAAGAGGTGAGAGACATCATAAAAGAAGCACATAGAATGGAACTAGAAAATTTCAGGAAAATGCAAACAACCAGGTGAAAGAAATAAATAACATGGTTCAAGCTCTCAAGATCTATAAAGAGGCAATGGAAGAAACTCAGGAATATACAATCAGATGAAAGAAATAAAAAAATCAGTTCAAGATCTGAAGAAGAAAATGGATTCAGCGATAAACACACAGACAGAAGAAAAATGAGAACGTGAAACCTCAGAGAAGAAGGTGAGCAACACAGAGGTTAGCTTTTCTAACAGAATCCAAGAGATGGAAGAATGAATCTCAGGACTAGAAGATACAATCACAGATCTTAAAGCAACCATTAAAAAAAATGCCAAATATGGAAAACTCCTGACACAAAACATCCAAGAAATTAAGGACATCATGAAAAGAAAAAGTCTGAGGATAATAGGCATTGAAGAAAGAGAAGATATCAGACTCCAAGGCCCAGAAACTATTCTCAACAAAACCATAGAAGAAAATTTCCCCAATCTAAAGAAAGAGATACCTATAAACATACAAGAGGCCTACAGAACACCAAATAGAATTGACCAGAAAAGAAAAACTGCCCATCACATAATAATGAAAACACAAAACATACAGAACAAAGAAAAATATTAAAAGCTGCAAGGGAAAAGGGCCAAATAACATTTAATGGCAACCTATCAGAATTATACCCGACTTCTCAGCAGAGACCATCAAATACAGAAGGGCCTGGACAGAGATCCTGCAAACCCGAAGAGAACACAGATGCCAGGCCAGACTACAATACCCAGCAAAACAATCAATAACCATTGATGGAGAAAACAAAACAAGCTTTACAGAAGGTACTAGAAGGAAAACTCCATCCCAAGGGTCAAGCTACAATCAAAACTACTCAGGAAATAGATAACTATCCCATGGCAAAAACACAACTACACAAATGCTCGACTGGAAACAACATCAAAATTAAGACTCTTAACAGTCACTGGTCATTAATATCTCTCAACATCAATGATCTCACTTCTCCAATAAAAAGACACAGACTAACTGAATGGGTGCATAAACAAGATCCAACATTCTTCTGCATTCAAAAAACACATCTCACCCATAACGATAGGCATTACCTCAGGGTAAAAGGTTGGAAAAAAATATTCCAAGCAAATGGTCACAAGAAGCAAGCAGGCATAGCCATTTTAATATCAAACAAAATAGACTTTCAACCAAAATTAGTCAAAAAGGATGAGGAAGGACACTTCATACTCATCAAAGGTAAAGTCAACCAAAATGACATCACAATTGTGAACATCTATGCTCCCAATACAAGGGCACCCACATTTGTAAAAGATCTGCTAAAAAAGCTTAAACCACACATTGATCCCCACACAATAATAGTGGGAGACTTCAACACCCAACTCTCACTGAAGGATAAGTCATTGAAACAGAAACTAAGCCAAGAAATAACATCATTAACCAATGCCATGGGTCAAATGGATCTCACAGATATCTATAGAACCTTTCACCCAAACAAGAAAGAATATACCTTCTTCTCTGCACCCCATGGAACCTTCTCCAAAATTGATCACATGGTAGGTCACAAAGCAAGCCTCAATAGATACAAGAGAATTGAAATAATACCTTCTATCCTATCAGACCACCATGGTCTTAGACTGCAATTCAACAGCAACAGAAATAACAAAAAACCTACATGTACATGGAAACTAAACAACTCTCTGCTAAATGACATCTGGGTCAGGGAAGAAATAAAGAAAGAAATCAAGGAGTTTCTGAAATTCAATGAAAATGAAGAAACAACATACCCAAATTTGTGGGATACATTGAAAGCAGTGCTAAGAGGAAAATTTATAGCACTAAGTGCCTTTAAAAAGAAATTGGAAACATCGCACATAAGCATCTTAATGACACAACTGGAAGCCCTAGAAAAAAAAGAAGCAGAAACACCCAAGAGGAGTAGACGCCTGGAAATAATCAAACTCAGGGCTGAAATTAACAAGTTAGAAACTAAGAAAACAGTCCAAAGAATCAACAAAACCAAAAGCTGGTTCTTTGAGAAAATCAACAAGATAGGCAGACCGTTAACCAAACTAACTAAACAGCAGAGAGACAGTATTGAAATCAACAAAATCAGAAATGAAAAGGGAGACATAACAACAGACACTGAAGAAACACAAAGAATCATAAGATCCTACATTTAAGGCATATATGCCACAGAATTTGAAAATCTAAGGGAAATGGACGATTTTCTTGATCAATTTCACTTGCCAAAGTTGAGTGAAGAACAGATACACAAGCTAAATAGTCCCATTTCCCCTACAGAAATAGAAGCAATCATCGATGGTCTCCCAACCAAAAAAAGTCAAGGGCCAGATGGTTTCAGTGCAGAATTCTACCAGACCTTCAATGGCGAGCTAATTCTGATACTATTCAAGGTACTCCAAAAGATAGAAATGGATGGAAAATTACCAAATTCATTCTATGAGGCCACAGTCACATTGATACCTAAACCTCACAAAGACTCAAGAAAGAAAGAGAATTTCAGACCAATTTCTCTTATGAACATCGATGCAAAAATACTAAATAAAATACTTGCAAAACGAATACAAGAAAACATCAAAGATATCATTCATCATGACCAAGTAGGCTTCATTCCAGGCATGCAGGGATGGTTTAATATACTGAAATCCATCAATGTAATCCACCATATAAACAAACTGAAAATAAAAAACCACATGATCATCTCTTTAGATGTAGAGAAAGCATTTGATAAAATCCAACACCCATTCTTGTTTAAAGTTTTAGAGAGATCGGGGATACAAGGCACTTTCCTCAACATAATAAAGGCTATATACAGCAAGCCAATAGCCAAAATCAAAGTAAATGGTGAGATACTCAAGGAAATTCCTCTAAAATCGGGAACAAGGCAAGGCTGCCCACTCTCTCCATATCTCTTCAATATAGTACTTGAAGTTCTATCCAGAGCAATAAGACAACAAAAGGAGATCAAGTGTATCCAAATGGGAAAGGAGGAAGTCTAATTATCCCTATTTGTAGATGATATGATAGTGTACATAAGTGACCCTCAAAATTCCACCAGAGAACTCCTAAAGCTGATAAACACCTTCAGCAAATTGGCTGGATTCAAAATTGACTTTAAAAAGTCTGTAGCCTTCCTATACACAAATTACAAGCTTGCAGAGGAAGAAATTAAGAAAGCCACACCCTTCACAATGGCCACAAGCAATATAAAATATTTAGGAGTTACTCTAACTAAGCAAGTGAAGAATTTGTTTGAAAAAAATTTCAAAACTCTGAAGAAAGAGATTGAAAATGACCTGAGAAGATGGAATGATCTTCCTTGCTCATAGGTTGGGAGAATTAACATAGTAAAAATGGCCATCCTTCCAAAAGCAATCTACAGATTCAGTATAATTCCTATCAAAACACCTACACAATTTTTTTAATACAATTTTTTAAAGACATTGAAAGTTCAATTCTGAACTTCATATGGAAAAACAAAAAACCCAGAATAGCTAAAACAATCTTGTAAAATAAAAGGTGCTCCGGAGGAGTCTCCATACCTGATCTCAAACTGTACTACAAAGCAATAGTAAATAAAACAGCATAGTACTGGCACAGCAACAGGCTGGTTGATCAGTGGAATCGAATCGAAGACCCAGATATGAATCCACACACATATGGTCACTTGATTTTTGACACAGAAGCCAAGTCCATTTAGCGAAAAAGGATAGCATCTTAAACAAATGGTGCTGGTCTATCTGGATGTTTATGTGTTAAAACATGCAACTGGACCCATATTTGTCACCTTGCACAAAACTCAAATCCAAGTGGATTAAAGACCTCAATATAAAACAAGAGACACTAAGTCAGTTAGAAGAAAAAGTGGGGAGGAGCCTGGAACATATTGGCACAGGAGACAACTTCCTGAACAGAACACCAACAGCCCAGGCCTTAAGGTCAACAATTAATAAATGGGACCTCATGAGGCTGAGAAGCTTCTGTAAGACAGAAGACACTGTCAAGAGAACAAAGAAACAGCCTACAGACTGGGAAAAGATCTTCACCAACCTTACATCTGACAAAGGTCTAATATCCAAAATATATAAAGAACTCAAGAAATTAAACATCACCAAACCAAATAACCCAATTGAGAAATGGGGCTTGGAACTAAACAGAGAATTCTCAACAGAGGAATATCAAATGGCTGAGAAACACTTAAAGAAATGCTCAACCTCCTTAGTTATCAGGGAAATGCAAATCAAAACAATTCTGAGATTCCATCTTACACCCATCAGAATGGCTAAGATCAAAAATTCAAGCGACACCACATGCTGGCGAGGATGTGGGGAGTGAGGAACACTCCTTCATTGCTGGTGAGAATGCAAACTAGTACAGCCACTTTGGAAATCTATCTGGTGCTATCTCAGAAAAAATGGGAATAGGGCTTCCTCAAGACCCAGCTATCCCACTCCTTGGAATATACCCAGAAGATGCTCCAGCACACAACAAGAAAATTTGCTCAACCATGTTCATAGCAACCTTATTCATAATAGCCAGAACATGGAAACAGCCTAAGTGTCCCTCAGTAGAAGAGTGGATAAAAAAACTGTGGTATATATACACTATGGAATACTACTCAGCTATTAAAAACAAGGAATTCCCAAAATTTGTGGACAAATGAATTGAGCTAAAAATGATCATAATGAGTGAGCTAACCCATAAGCAGAAAGAGTCAAATGGTATATACTCATTTATATCTGCATACTAGCCCAAGGGGCAAGTCCCACGAAAGCCTTCACTTACCAGGAAACTGGGACAGGGGGAGGACATCCTATTGGGACTCCAGATGAGAGAAGCATGGGAAAATGGCAAAGTAGAAGGATCCAGAGGGTCCTAGAAAGCTACAAGTAGAACATTATGATAGGCAGATATGGGCCCAGGGGTTCCGCTCAAACTAGGCACCAGCCAAGGCCAATACAGGCGGTAAACCTCAAACCCCTACCTAGATCTAGTCAATGGACAGGACATTCTCCACATTTGAGTGGAGAGTGGGATATGACTTTCTCAGGTACTCTGGTGCCTCACATTTGACCATGTCCCCTGGAGGGGGAGAGCTGGTGGCTCTCAGAGGAAGGACAGCAGGTTACCAAGAAGAGACTTGTTACCCTATGAGCATATACAGGGGGAGGTAATCCCCCTCAGGAACAGTCATAGGGGAGGGGAATAAGGGGAAAATGCGAGGGAGAGAAGAATGGGAGGACACAAGGGATGGGATAACCATTGAGATGTAACAAGAATAAATTAATAAAAAAATAAGTAAAAAAGAAAAGAAGGAAGAAAGTAAGAAAGGGGCGATAACGGGGGGAACAGAAGACCGAGAGATAAAGGGAAAGAACAAAAATTATCCAAAGAGATTGAATGAAAATGAATATGTAGTTTGGGGAACACATATATATACACACACACAAAACAAAATGAAACCTATGACGGTTCTATCCCACTTGTGAAAACAAATGACGCCTCTAACACTTCCTCATGAATTTACTACGATTTGATGAATCTCAAAAAGCATTTTGGTTACACTATCCTGTAGCTCTCACTTATCAAAGAGCCCATCAAGCGCCCTGGCTCCCTGGCTGGCTTCTGAGGAACCAAAGCCTTACATTTCATACAGCAATTCCTGTCTTTCAATCCTTAGGTCCATTGTGGTTTACTAGAATTAAAGATAAGATAAAATCATAATATCATTTTCTAAATGTTTTCCATCACAGATGGATTCTAAAATGTGAATGAAATTCCATAGAACAGATATTTGCTAGAAAAGGGGCAATAGTAAACCATATTCTTTTTTGTGGAAAGAAATAACATGACAGAATGAAATCACTTTCATGAGGCATGTACAAATATATAACTCCATCTAATAAATGCATGTGGAGATAAGATAATTTACACAATAACATTTTTTGCCTTTTTGTTCATGTCTTAAACTTGGGATAATCTAACAGTACAGGAAGGTTCAGACAGAACTAATTTAAATGAGCTTTTACTTTCCCTGTCTCTTTTATTCATTAGATAAACATCTCGGGTCAGTTGGCATGTGCCTTGGGAATGCTGTAAAATATAAATGAATTTACCGTAGATTTCTTGTTTAGTTATTAATAGCTATCACATGGTCTTTATTTTAAAATACTGTCCTTAGTAACAGAAAAGAAACCGGTGTCTATGAAAATCAATCTTTTTCCACGTTTTAGCACTTAGAGCAATGGTTCTCAACCTGTAATTTTTTATCTCTTTGGGGACTGACCAATTCTTTCCTATGGGTTGCCTAAGACCAGAAGAAAATTTACAGGACTATTTACAACAGTAGCAAAATTTCAGTTATGCAGTAGCTCCAAAAATAATATTATGCTTGGGGGTCACCACAACATGAGAATGTATATTAAAGGAGCACTGAGATAGGAAGGTTGACAAGCACTGAACCAGAGGACTGCCTTCCTTTATATATATATATATATTTAATTTTTCACTTTTATTTTAAAATCTGTTATGCAGGGATGGTGGTTGAGATGAGAAACACAATCTCCTGTTTACTTGGGGTTGTCTTGAACGTGCAATCTTTGAGCCTCAGCATCTTGAGTATTATAGTTGCAGTCATCAATCATAGCCAGCTTTAAAATATTTCTTTATAGACAAAAGTTAAAAGAGTATGGAGATTTCCCCCACTGTTAATATCACACATTTCTAGATACATTTGGCAAGCTAAGAAAATAATTTTAGTACCTTACTTTTATGTAAGCTGCAAACTTACTTTCCATTTCACAAGTTACCCTCAGCCATCCTCCTTTCCATTGTAGAAGCTAATACAAAGAGCATTAGTCATCATATCCATCTGGTTAATAGTAATCTTTCATGCTTTTCTTACTATGGATACCCTTAAATGTCTTTTGGAGTACTGACGAGTACATACAACATGCCTGTGTTGCTGTTATACTGAGTTAATGGGCTCATGGGAAGAGAACTGAGGTGAAACCTTTGCTCCCCAAACTGTACCAGAAGACACCTGATAGTCAGGACTACACTGAGATTAAGCTTCATTTGTCGAAGGAGTGTCAAGCTCTTATTGCCTTTATGTCTTTGTATCTGTCATTGGAAGTGAGTTACTAAGTCAGGCTCAAATTCAATTGTGTGCGTCTATTTGTACACATGTTTGTATGTATGTGTATTGTGTGAGTATGTGTCTGTGTATGTATGTATGTGTATATATGTGTGAATTTCTATGTGTGTGTGTGTGTGTGTGTGTGTGCACGTGTGTGTATTTCTGTATGAGTTTCCGTGCCTGTGGCAGGTAATGTACATATATGTAATGGGATTCTTAGATGAGAAAAAAAAATCAATACCTGTGTAGTTAGTTATTTGGCTATTTACTAATATTAGAATAGATTTAGACATTCATTACATAACTCTGTGTTATAATTAAGTGTTCTAATATTTCTTTGGTTGCTCTAATCCTTATGGTTGTGTCCTTTGTTGTTGCGCATTTTCTTACCCCTTAGTACCAGAGCATGTCTATACTCCCTCGTGCTCCAAGTCTTCATGATCATTTTGAATTACCTATGCCCAAGAGCAGGAATAGAACACTTCATTATTGAACTCTTGTTCCTTTTATGAAAAATGGCATCTAGAAACTGACATGTGGGTCTTGTGTGTGTTTTCTGCTCAAATATCTTTGTTTCTATGCTGGACTTCCTCAACAAGGCTGCCAATATGAGAAATCATATTGATAATGTATGTGAAAACCACATCTGTATTTACTTTTCTATCAGTCTGTTTATATGGTAGACTGAAATTTACTTAATGATGGAACTCTTCACTACTTTAGTATTGCAGGATTAATTATAATGCTCCTTTCCATTCTTTTTGTCTTTTCCAAGCCTTCCTTTTTCACTTACATATAGTTTCCTTCTCCATTAGCAATGAAAAATTTAGCAGAATACACTTTATTTTGAAACTTTGATCACATTACTTTTTATAGTTAAAGTTTTTTTGTACTACCTGTCTGTGGGATGTTTCTTACCCAGAATGTAAGATGCCTTAACAATATAAGACATATTTAGCCCTTGAATATTTCATATCATACTCACATGCAGCTTGTTAATTCTGAATATTTTATCATTAATACACTTACCAACTATGCTTTGCATGCTAGGAAAGGCCATAGAAAAGGCTAGGAATAGTGATGCCTGAACAGTCAAATTTAATGACAGTATCCCCCGTGGCTTCTGGTTATATGAAGCAACAGGTCAGTGGTGCTCAAACAGGAACAGAAGGACTTACTTGGATGTTTTGAAAAAAATGCCTAGTGCTTTATTCAAGAGATGCATATTTAATTTGTGAGAGGTTCTCGTATGTCCATGGGACATTTAAAGGCCACCCAGGGGATTTTGATATGAATCCAAGGTTGATGCAAGTTCAAATGTTCTTTTCCCTTGGTTAAACTGAGACTCCTTGCATTTTGGAGCTGTCTAGTTTCCTGAATTTATATAGCCCAAGCCAACTAAATAAAAAAACACAATATATATTTGACTTTGAACAATGGGAAACTTTGTTTGTAGACATTATGTTAACTTACCATTATAGGTGTTATGGTTTTTTTAAAAGTCAATGTTATTTTGATAAAACATAATTAAAATATTTTAAATTATATTTTTGTGCATGTACACACAAGTGGATATGCACATGTGAGTATGTGGAAGCCACAGGACAACTTTGGGTGTCATTCCTCAAGAGACATTCACATAGCTTTCTCTGAGACTAAGTCTCTCATTGTCCTTGATCTTCCCTCATAACCAGTGCATTCTAGGAATTTTCTGTCTCTACATGCCAGGCTACTTTACAAGGGTTCTTACTGGAATATCTCTCTAGTCCTTGTAATCTATAAATATTTAAGTGCATAAATGTAATGGAAGAGAAAATATGTATCTTTTCACACCTATTTATTTTTGTGATTTAGGGTACATCCTAACCTTGATACTTTAAACATTTTTCATGGATTATTTTGTAGGTCTTAGATACACCTCCACAATTCCCTTTGAATTAAATGATGCATTCAAACTTTAATCAGTGACTTATAGCAGGAAAAACAAAATTCTTTGTGTTTATGATTTATTCAGTTTAATAAGCACACTATAGATGTGGATGATACTCCATGGGTTTTAAGTATTCAACTGGAACCAACATGAATATTTGAAGTTAGTGCATTTCAATGCTGTATATTAAAGTTATGAATTTCTTAGAAGAAGGTGCAGTTCTTTTTGAAATAGAAGGAAACATATTAGACATTAGAGTAAGTCTTACCTATCATAGTTGTTTTTTATAATATTTATTCTTTGTACTCAAAAAAAGGTTACATTAAAAATTTTGGTCAATATTCATTTTAATCATTAGCCTAATAGCTAACTACAGATAAGACTAAAAATTTAGTGTAAGAGCTATTCTGTGGCTATGTTCTAAAGCTCAATGACATTATTTTGCATTCTTTTTAATTGAGGGGAGATTAAGATATACTGATAGCTTTAATAATCTCAGCCATAGAGATGATTGCTTTATTCTGCAGTTCTCTATTAGTTTTCTATGGGCTTGTGAAATCAAGATTCAGTTCTAACACTAAGGACTATCCACTGCGTCACCTCCCTTCACATAACCTCTTTGTGCAGCTTAAGGTTGGCTTCTGAGAGGAAGTGTTCTATGATAACAAATCTTGATTGTAAAAACTGTTGGGATTTAGAATTGCTTAGGTGAAAAATACTTAGGTGTGTCTGTAGGTTATTTTTGTATTGGCTTAACTAAGATGGGAATACCCATTCTGAATATGGCTGGCATTATTCCATGGAATGGGGTCCTAGACTCAACAAGAAGAGAAAGGGGAACTAAACACCCCATGTTCCCTGACAGCAGAGTCAGTGTGGCCAGCCATTCACATTCCTGCTACTGTGACTTTCTACTCAAACAAGACTATACTGGCAAACTTTGAGGTAAAATAAACCTCTTTGTTCTTGTATGACTTCTTCTTTGACAGTTTTAGCTCAGCTGTGATCAAAGTAACAAATACTTGTCTGTGAGTAAGCCTTTGGGAAGATACTAAAGGCTTCTGATAAAGTACCCCAGAATTTCCATAATGTCACTGTTACCCTTTCATCAAGCTAGCTGAGATCACAAACACAGGAGCTCATATGTCAATTGAGATTGGAGGAAAAGACATTGAAGATACCTATCATGAAAAAAACAAGAGCAGCAGCAGCAACAACAACAAAGACAGCCTTGTCATTAATCTTGTCCTGTTAGGTTTTAGCCACACCAGGATGTGTTTGAGAGCAAAACTGACACTAAATATGAAATCTCAGGAATTTCTCAGAAAAAAAAACTGGTAGATAGGCGTGTGCATGAATGTGTGTTTCAAAATCTATCATTATTAGCTCTTATTCATCCTTCAGTGATCTTCCATGTTATGCTAGGCTGTTGTCATTCTGAAAATTGTCTTGTTAGTTTTGGATTTCTCCCATGCTCAGCCTTTGGGTTAAAGAGGGAAGTCCGGCTTCCATGGCAAAGGAGGGATGTGACCTTTCCTATTATCTCAACAAAGTCTTACTAGCAGAAATTTCCAAATTTAAGGCTTCTTCCCAAATGAACAGTTTTGGTTTTATTTTACACCCACTATGCAGCCAAAGACAAGCTTACACTTCCTATACTTTTGTCTTTACCTACAAAATGCTGGGTCCATTAGGAGCATCTCACCAATTCTATGATGTACTGAGGATGGACCCAGGACCTTATGCATGTTAAGCAAGCAGTTTACCAACTGGGTACACCTCAGATCAAATAAGTAAGTTTTATTTTTGTCCTAATATAATTCACTTTGATAGTTAATCTTCATTGTCAACTTGAATTGATTTAGAATTGCCACAGAAAATGTCTTTCAGATATGTCTATGGAGGTGCTTATTTAACAAGAAGATGTACTCTGAAGTGGACATCATCCTCTGGGTTGGGATAGTAGATTAAAGAAATGAGAGAATGAGCTGAGTTCTCTCCACTTCATGACTGTGGGTATGTTACCATGAGCTGCCTCACACTCCTGTGGCCATGACACTGTGGATGGTACTCTCAAGTTGAGCTAAAATAAACTACTTCCTGCCTACATGGCCTTTGGCAGGTGTTTTATCATAACCATGAGAAATGTAACTAAATCAGTTACTGATAAATACTGAAGCAAATACCTTAATTGTTGTCTTGAGTTAATTTATGAAATATGTAAGCTTGTTTTTTAAACATAGAGTAAACTATTTGTAGTATAAAGCCTACTTTATGTGTATGTATATATGTATGTATGTATGTATGTATGTATGTATGAATGTGTGTGTATGTATATGTGTGTGTTTGTGTGTTTAGTATGTGTATAAAGTCAGGGCTGTGCTATTGTCTATAAGCAACCATATGTAACTTTCTCAAGCCTTGTTTACATATGATAAAGGATATCTAATATAATGAACTATAAAAGAATCAAAATGTGCCAACATAAACAATGGGAAGCACAAACAACTATAATGGGACACAGGCTCTAGGCATTGCATTCCACATGTAAACCGTGTCATAGATAATTTATTATTTAAGCCACACGGGTGATAAGATAACAAAGCTTTGTCCTATTAACTTAATTATTCATGTTTAGAGGACCATGGGAAATTAAAAGTAGAACTATTAATGTTGCCAAGATAAAAAAATCTGGGTTGAGTTTATGAATGTGCTTCTTAATACCCACCATCAAAAATCAGTACCTCCCTATTCCCTCAAATGTTTCCTGAATGCCTCTTTCACCCACCCCTGCAAATTCCATGAATTTTATTGGAAGATTCTTTCCTCTATATGATTTTACCCTGATATAAACTTTTCCTTTGCTTTGTTTTCTCCTTTTGCCACTCTTTTTCCACAAGAATGCTTAATCACCAAGGTGATTCTCCTTGTCAAAGAAGCCACTTGGAGTGGCTCCATCTTTCTTCTTCTTCACATGAGGCAGAACAAGTACTGCAGATACACAGCAAATATTTTAATGGTTCTTTTATGAAAGTACTAGACTTCTTTCATGTGAGATGTGTTTATTTAAAAGCATTTAAAATTGATATTGTCAGAGGCCCTGCTGCTAGAGTGTACCACTTCATTATGGCAGGGCAGCAGGCCCTTCCTATGTTCCATATCAGATTACAGCAGCAGGAGGCAGAGGGGCATTATTTGAAAAATAGAATTTAATGATTTTGTTTTTTTCAGTCAGCAGGAGGAGGGCTCCCTACAGGTGCACAATCCTGTGTCGGCAAAGGTGTAGGTGATTTGTCATACACCATTATAAACTTGTGGGAATAGAGGCTGGGATTTGAGGGAAATTAAATAATACACAGGGATAAGAAAAGACATTTTATAGAGATAAAGAGAGAAAATATAGGAAGGAAAAGAAAAGCCAATAGTTTGATAAAGGAAGGTACATTTCAGAGACTAAAACATCTAATTCGATATGTCTGACCGTTATGCACACTTTTCTTTTTGTCTTTATGTTTTGTCTTTATTTTTTGGTTATTAAGGTGAGGCATTTTATGTATGCTTTTGTTGATGGCTGTTGGTGACAAATGAGAACTTATCTTTGAGACTGTAAAACTATCAGTTATCCTAACTTTAGTCATATAACATTAGATATCTTTTTAATAAAATTTACCATCTACCCATGCCTTACATGATTTATGACAATTAAAGGTCTGCAATATATTTAGCAATAAATTCTATTTTAAAATCTGTTTTTCAGTAACAGGAGATTTTCAGTATCTTTTTGCCTGGCAAGGTATTGCAGGATGGACTCAACACAGAAGTTAAGAGGGATAGGTGATTGACATAGCAGCTGCAGTTGGGACAGTCTATTCTGAGACTGGTGAGTAGCATTATCACTTAGGAGGGTACTCAGGAAATGTATCTTCAAGCCTAGTTCCCAAGAAGCATCCCCTTCTTGAGCCGAGATCAACAGGATTTTTGATGTTTCTGCCAGCTGGGCTGCCTCATAGCTTCAGTACTTACTGGCTCACTTTCTTGGTCAGGAGCTTACCTGTAGGGATGAATCATACATTCAAATCTGAAAACGTAGAACTAAGCTCAACCTGAGGGGCTTTATGAGCACATTAAGTTCAAAAAATTTCTCTTCGTCTAAATCAAGAGTTAGTTTGGGTAGACTATTTATTTATATTTCCTTTCCAAATGTGTCCAGTGAAAACAGAAACACTTCCTAATTCTTTATTTGTTTAATTGTTTGTTCCTCTATAATTTGATACACATGTATGACACATTCTGGCTCCTCTCTGCCCTCGTCTTTTCTTACCTCTAGTCTATACCATCAACAACCCCACCCTCATCCAAAACAGATAAATTATAGACTCATGATTTATAGACTTGTGGCCCCATTTAGTTTAAGCGGGTTAATCTGTGTGATCATTGGCACAAAGATCTTCCCTTAGAGGCCAGTGGGATCACCAGTGAGTACACAACTGATGGTGATGATTCCCCTCCTCATGAATCTATCAGTGGACAGTAGTTCAATAGTGAGGGGTGGGGCCTCTGAGTCAATCCTCCATCCATTTCTGATAGTTTATTGGGATATTCTTTTACACACTAGTGCAGGCGTCTCCAGCTGCTTTGAGTTATTGACTGCAGTGGCTGTGTTCTTCCCAGGTGGCAGCACTTTTACAGCCCTTCTCCTATCTTCTTAGTCTCATATTCTTTCTGTCCGGTCTTCATACCTCTTCACTGAGTCTTAGAGGAGATGCTATGGACATATTTCGTAAACATAGCATTCATTCATCACTTATTTTCATTACCTTGCACAACTATAAGTCTCTGCATTCATTAGAAAGAGAGTCTTCTAAGGTTAAAATAGCAGTTGCCTATAAGTATAAATATAAGTATTTAGAAGGCAATTTAACAGTGTTTGATTCAACTAATCAATGTTCTTTAGTTGTCCCCTAAGGACCTATCACCTTCCATGTTAGGGATTTTTTTGACAGATTTTATCGTAGCAATCACAAATTCTCTACTATGGAATGGACCTCAAATTTAATCACAGAGAGGTTGGTTACCCTCATACTAGTAATGCCACTATTGTATGAGAGTGGGTATTTTTTTCCCTGGCACAGGAGTCATATAGTTCCCAAGGGTAACAACTGAGTAAGATAATTGACGATTTTTTTTCTCCTTGGAGCCTGAATAGTACAATGTGGGACTATCTATTTTAGTAAGTACACTGTTGTACATATAATAAAAATTGCATTTTGTCTCAATAACTTGGGAACTTTGTAATGTAATTTTTAAAAAATCTCCTTTTCTTTAAAAATAAAATCTAACTTTTATTATTTTATGGACATGTTCAAACTTTTGTTGGAAAATTTCAATCTGGGGCATTTAACTACATTCTACTAAAAGAGAGAAATCTTATGAAATCAAAAAAGAAAAAGAGATAATTTTATTAGGAATTAATAAAATATAAATATTAGAAATATCCATGTGGAGGACAACTGAGACTCACTAGAGAATGTAAAAGTTTGGTTCTCTGCATTTACTTGAGTTTTGTTCTTATTTTTTCACACTTTGATGACATTCACACTCACAGATGCCATTGTCTCTCCATTTTTAGCCTCATCATCAGCTTTCTGTGCCATTAAGCTTTATAAAAGTGTTTATAGCAATCTAAAGTTTGGACTTATTTCTATACCATCATTAGTTTTATTATTTATGTCTTGGTTTACATGCAAAACTTCAATAAAAACCAATCATAAAAAGGTCATAATTTTAACAAAAAATTATTTAGTATAGTTTGTGTCTGTTTAGGATAAGTCTAATTGCACTTAAATGCACCTGTCACATTTAAATACTTAATGTCCCTTTATATAACAAGAAAAATGTTAGAATACAAAAATAGATGATGCACCTGCTTTCCACCTCCAGAAAAATTATTTTTTATGAAAAAGTATTTTTCAAAAAGGTGGCTGGTTCAATATAATTATATTAAAATTGCTTTTCTATATAGTGGTAATAACAGTCATAATATACAATTTATAAAGAACTCTTATCACACCTGTAAAATGAATTGCATTGGAAAGAAGCAAAACCTTTCAAAAAGTCAACTCAAACATCACGTGAAGTATAAAGCTTTCCATTTAGGAAGAGAATGAAATAAATAGAAAGAACATCCTGATTGAAAATTACAAATGGTTAGTTTCCTGTGTCGTTTTAGAAGAGCTATTGTACCCAGTTATATCAAAGTCTAATCAAGGTATTCCTGTGAAAGCATTTGTAGATACAGTTTATATTTAGGGACTGTTTTGGGTAGTTTGGGAGGGTCTTATCCAAATCAGTTGAAAAGCACTCAGGGTAAAAACATATTTATTTAAGAGCAACTGCTACTTTAGCCTTAGAAGACTCTCTTTCTAATGAATGCAGAGATTTATAATTGTGCAAGGTAATGAAAATAAGTGATGAATGAATGCTAATGTTTAAGAAACATATCCATAGCATCTCCTCTAAATAAATAAACTTTCCCAAAAACTTGTGGTCATCACCCTTGGAGTGTTCCAGACCACTGGCATGCCACATAGAGAAACATTGCTTATACACGTTTGCTTGTATTGGACTCCGGCTTGGACAACTTGCTGTTGACACTTGGCCTTGTTTGCTCATGGCTCCTGTGTTCTCTTCCAGTGTGCTAAGACAGCAGAGTATCTGAGCTGTTCTCTGCCTTAATTCCCTCAGTTGTTTATTTTCACAGTTGTTTTGTTATTGGGTCTGAATCCTTATCATCCGTTTATGCACCTTGTATTTCATTTTGTTGCTGTTGCTGCTGCTGTTGTGATACCAGGAAGAAGCTTGCTTTAAGAAAGGAAAGTGCAATTTACAACCACAACCAGATCTCCTAATCTTGTTGAGGTGAATTTGTGGCTCTTGCCCAATTGGTATTCTCTTGAATAAACTTTGCTGTAGGTCATCAGAAACACAGGATATGTTTCTTTTCCACTTAAAGTTTTACATTGTAAACTTGGCTATGAGTCAGAGAATACATTCTCTCTAGTTTTGTTTTGTTATTTATCAGTCTGTGGTTTGAGGCTATGAAGCTTGTGTTTGGAGTTAGATAGTAATTAGATTGAGGCTCCAAAGCTGTTGAGCATTGTTACCTCTCATAGGAACGTGTAAAACTAAATACTGTCAGCCTCCAAGAAAACAGTTCCCTCTTCCTGAATGCTGTGCCACAATAATTCTAACTTTTGTTTATGTATTCCTCAATGATGTCATTTCAACAACAATTATTTGGGCTTTTAGCCATCATTTGAAAGACACTTCTGCTTGAAGAATTTTGTTTATTGAGTGAATTCTTCTGAAAGTACAGAACAAAATCTGTCATGTTCTCATGGACAAATTATTTGCTTGTATGCAGAGCCCTTTAAACAAAGTTCTTATAAAACCATTTCTTTCCTAAAATATTCACTGAGCAAAGCTAGTAAGCAATTAAGCATAATGTGAGCAACAGAGGGAATGACCCTGATGGGGCCTTCCGCTCCTGTGTGTCTAATGCTCCATACTTAGCTTCTATGTTTCCACCTTGTCTTACAACTGATTCCCCAACTCCTTTGTCTAAAGATAGAGACCTTTTCAAACATGTCTTCTAAGATTACAACATGGCAGCTTCCGCTAAGACTTCCTCCCTGAAAGTCAGTATACAGATACTCATGGGATTTGATTAAAAGAGTCATTTAAGGATTTACTAAACCATTTGCCCAGGAACAATTGATAAAAGAAATTAGCCTTCCTTGGAAGAAGGATTTATGGCTATGTTTAACTGTTACAGGGCATTTAGTTTCATAAACTGCCACTTCTTAACATAAATTATGAAACATAAATTATGAAATTGATAAAGGAAAATAGATATTTTTGTATTTTAGGCAAGCAGGAAAAGAAATCCTAATTGATTCTCTATGCCTTTTTGGTAGCCATGTTATCTTCGGAAAGGAATGTTATGAAGAAGACAAGTATCAACAAATAAATGAGAGCATTTTCTTCCATGATCATGGGCTCATTATCTCATAAAAACAATATATAATGAAAAAATTATTTTATTACTTGGACACTATATATACATATACATATATGTATACATATACATATGCATATACATACACATATACATATATCTGTGCGTGTGTATGCATGTGTGTGTGTGTGTGTGTGCATTGAAAGTATGGGTATATGCACATTTCTGTTTTTGTCACCCCTACACACAAGAATATAGATATATGTACTGGCACACATATATCAATCCTCAATAAGTTTTGAAGGCCTCAAAATAATGATAGCCAAATATCTATGTCAATAAAAACATCCTAGAAACAGTGATATCCAAATACAGACAAACTCTTCAAATCTTCATTTTCAACACATACTTTAACAATAAGAAGCTATAACTACCTATAAAAATGATTAATTCTAGAAGAATAAAATAAAGCCAGAATAATAAAAATTATTTAGGGATATATAATTTTATCAGAATGTAATGAAATATTAATAGCACTAACAAAAGAAAATGAAATTTGAGTAATTAAGAGAGATCTTTATAGCCAGATCTAGAGTAGTGTTCAGCAGAGGCAAAAATAAGTTGCCTTAGTTTATAATCCAAAATATGAACTAAATGTTCAGGAGCTCATGGTAATATATATACATATCAATAATTGGATCTTTGGTATAAGATATTATATTGGTGTTCATTTAAATTCCAATTAATTTCTGTGAAACTTCTATCCTAAAAGAATAAATAATAACTTCCCACTGATTATGAATGGCATTATGACTTCTGTTTACAATCCAATATGGAAGGAGAGAGGAAATATATATTTCATTCTGATAGCTAGATACACACACACATACACACACACACACATTCACACACACATACACACACACTGCCCCTCCCCCCAGACCAATCAGGATGTGTTTACTGCATCACGTTAACAGCAACTACCAATAAGGGAGGTACTTCATTAGTCACATGGATGTTCCAGAATCTGATCTAAGTATTAGACCATTAACAACAGGGACCCATGTGCTAATACACAGCTACTTAGATGAGTTGGCTTCTGCTTCTCAGAGCTGAAGACTTCAGGCATGCTGTGAGTCCAGTAGTTACTGCAATGGAGGCAGTGTGGGTTAGTGATGGACTGAAGTGTTTATCCAGCTAGAGCAAATGCATCCTGATCCCACTTGTCTTCTAGCTTTGACACTGATTGAAGAGGCAGTGGCAGATGTTGCATATATTCAGAGCATCTATGAAGATTTCTCAGATGAGCCATCTCCTAGATTTCCTAGCCAAACAGGGAGAAATCTTCCTTTTCAATCAGCTACTTGCTCTGCAGGAACCTCTTCAGTACCTGCTTCTCTTCCTTCTTTTTCATCTTTTGCCTCTGCGTATATAAACCACATGCAAAATGGTTGTGGAAGAGTCTTAGCCAGTTTCTGAGTCAGTTTCAGAGCTTTTCTAAACTGATCCAGCTTGTTCTCTTAAACATATATCATCAATTGAAAGCTGAAGTTGTAGCAAGATTCACCAGCACATAAATGGGTATCCTGTAGTCACTAGTCACTCCTAACTTAGGAGGACTCTACTACTCAGTTGACACTACTGGTGAAGTCTTTAGCTCCTCTACAATAGCATTGTGGTCTTGTTACCTGTTGTGCACAGCCTAACTTCCCAGACCTCAACAAACTGTGAGGCCTCAGCAGCTGGAAGAAGAACAGATAGACAACTGTTACCAGGTCTTCTCTTCTTCCTTGGCCCACCATGTCCTCGGCCATATAAGACCAAAGCCAAGCCTGAATAAAATTAGTTTACAGTGTGGAAGCATTATTCAGGAAACTGATGAAGGTCAACAGTAACAGCAATAAACTGTGGTGACAGAATACACTTCTGATAGGACAAAAACAGAAACTCAGTGTTGTCTTCTACTCCATTAAAAATATAACTCAAGTTCAATGATTATAGATAACCTTTAATGCTTGAGGAACTATGGGGCTCACAGGTTGAAAACTCCAAAATACATGTCTCATTATTGTCACTGGGCTATTTTTTTGTGTTGTTTTCTTTTATTGGCCTGTAGTGTCTACTGGGGACATTGCTACCTTGCTATTGGGTAAATCATTTAAATTATTTTTATATGTAAATATTGTGCATCCTACAATATTGAAACATTCCATCCTGCAGCGCAGCTCCTTAAGCAGGAGGTAAAGTACTGATAATAACTCCAGTCACTGAATCTGACCAGCTTCCCTAGGCCCTTGCCTGTCAGAGTAAGCAGTAAATGTTGCAAAGAAGACTCTAAGACCAAACCAGAACTTGGGAGATGCAGAAACCAGCCAAACAGCAGCTTTGAAGCCCAGAGTCACTTGGAAATCATACTCTCCAGCCAGCTGAGCTGCCTCCAGGCTGTGTCCTATGCATCATGTTCCCAGCCTGGTAACTGTCTCCCATGCTGGGAAGGGCTCTGGTGATACAGCTGTCACTAAGTTATTTCTGCTGTTGTAAGTGACCCCACACCTAAGCTTCTATAAGTAACTCCAGTAAAACTCACTGCCTCACCAAGTTGGAGTTTGGTGGTATATTTGGTCGGTTATAAGGGTCTATCTGGGTGACCAGAGATGTGTATGTGTATCTCCCCAAGAAAAGGTTTGTCACACAACAATATTTTAAGAAGTTTCAATAGTACTAAGTTTATATATGACTTTTTAAAACAAATTTTTAGCCTGAGTTGTCTCCAATATTAGATCCCTTCCTCTATCTTGACCTCCTATCTCTTAATCTATTTAATGTTACCTGTTCCGTTATTCTTTTTTTCCTTATATCACTTAATTCTATCTCCCTATCTTGTTGCAGGATATTTGATCTCACACTGTGAACCGTGAGACTATATACTTGGATAATCTGTTTCAAGTTGTGCTGATGGCTCAGCCTTTGCACATACCTTTAATCCAAGAGTTTTTTGTAAAGAGATTTAAATAAAGTCAACCATAGGTCAAGAGGTGGAGCAAGCAACCAATTGACTGGGAGTGAGCATTTTATACACACACACACACACACACACACACACACACACACACACACATATATAATGAGTAAATGAGAGGATGTTGATGTTGGGAGGAAGAATGGAGAGACACACAGGAAGGAGAAAGGTGGATAGAGAAAGAGAAGGGGCTTTTTCCTTCTGGGAAGCTGGCTGAGTAGGAAGGTCAGGCAGGTGCTTTCTCTCTCCACCTCTCTGAGATAGCAGGCTTTCACTCCAGCATCTGGCTCTTGACTCTCCATTGCTAATATCAAATATTTGGAATTTGTTTAAAAAACAACGCTACCTTGAACACTTTATTAATTTCCTGAATTCTATGTTTGTTGCTAATGGAACACATACACACACACACACACACACACACACACACACACACACACACACACACACACAGAAAAAGTGAGAGAGGGGGGGCATTTTAAAGCCAACTCTCACAGGACATCTATTCTTTGACAACAAGGCAAGTTAACTCCTGGCAACACCCAGGGTACCTGGAAAAACATGATGAGCATCAAAGAACCTCCTTATGGAGATAGCTTTAAATGTGGGAAACCAGCCACTGGGCAAAATGTCCTCATTTCTGTTATAAACAGAATTCTGCCCAAAAATGAGAGAGCTTGGATGCAGGCAGAATCGATAGCCAAACTCTGCCAAGACAGCATAAGCAAGTCCTCAACAGTTCCTGCCTCACAAATATGTCTGTCAGATATACTGGGCCAGAAGGCTGAGGATGATGCTCCAACGTTATAAAGAATTTTGGGTGGCTCTTGAGGCAGTAAACTCTCTCTGTCATCTTCTCATTTGTGAATCTTCTTACCTGCACTTCCTGTCTACACAGATAATCAATTTTATCGGCTCTTAAGTCTCTGATGGGGTTGTAAACCAGATAGTTTAGTTGTACATTTAAGCTTAGCTTTTTTGGGGTTAAGATGTTCTTAGGTAGAGATAGATGTTTTAATTTGATACAGAGGAGATATGATAGATATTTACAAACAGAATTTTAGACACACAAAGATAGGAAAGATGTTCTGTTCAAGGTTGCCAAATAGAAATAGCCAAAACTCTATGAATGTAACATTTATATAATTCTAGATTGTTTTATGATTCTTCTTGCTGTAAGTAGTTTACTGTATGTATATATGTTTTAAATGTCTATGTAAAAAAATTTTTTTAAAAGCGAAGTTGATTTTTTTGTGTATAAGAATGTATTAACAATACCGAACATTCTTTTAAAATTCAGTTAATTACGTATACTGTGTATGCTTATGCAGAGCATCAGTGTTACAGGCATGAAAAGAATATGCAATGTAAACAAGGGTATAAAATCTACATTTTGTATATTTGGCTATATTTTTATAAGAATAAGTACATTTAGGGATTATTTAAACTCTTAAATTGCTTGCATCTACTTATTACTTACTTTTGTGTATTTATCTTTCAACAATATATGGTCAAGATTAGAGAGAGATTATAATAACGGAATTAGCTATGTGAAACCTGGAAATGATAGTTGATACAGAAATAAAACTCTTATTTTATTTTAAAGTACTTTTACTTTGGTTCCCAGTTTCCTTTGGAAAAGTTGAAAGGAATATTTAAAGTTCCTAACAGTATGAGAATGAGATTAAAACATTGACAATCAAGTACATTGGCCCTCTCTCCGATCCTTAGGGATTTGGTAAATCTTCTGTAGGACCAGGATTGCTGAAGCAGTGAGTAGGATTTAAGAAAACATTTGCAGTGCATGCCTGTAATTCCGACAGAGGCAGTTGGAGTTCAAGCCCAGCCTTCTCTATAAAGTGAGGCCAGAACAGCCACAACTACAAGAGAAGTCCTGTCTCAGAAAAACAAGAAAGCATTTGCAATGGTAGTAAATCTATGAAAGCTGTAGTTTGATTAGCTTTCACCTACTTTTGTCTTTAAGTAATGGTAATTACATAAATTACACACATGAATCCTCCAATATCAACCCAAATAGGCTGAAATTAAATAAATGCAGTTCTGATATCAGACAATGAGGTGTGACAGCTGTGGCTTAATAAGAAACGTTACTACAAGGCTTCGATGTGCTTCAGGAAAATTTTTGAGTTGAGGTTGAAAAGCAAGTGACTTATCAATCACATTGATAATAAAACATTTATTCATGTACATTAACAAACATACAAATTGCTTCATGTTTGTTAAATAATAGGCATCTTTTATAGATTAAAATATGAACATCTAGGGGCTGGAGAGATGGCTCAGTGGTTAAGAGCACTGACTGCTCTTCCAGAGGTCCTGAGTTCCATTCCCAGCAACCACATGTTGGCTTACAACCATCTATAATATGATCTGATGCATACCGTATACATAATAAGTAAATCTTTAAAAAATATGAACATCTATTATTATAATATAAAATAAGTACAATGTAATATTCAACTTAGATATAATGTATGCCATTGGACAGAATTATTCAGCTCCTGGATTCCTGATCTTACAGGAGAAATGAAAGTCAACTCAATATTTTCTTGATTTCATTTAGGTGATAATTGGTTGGAGTAGACTGGAGTATATTTGAGGAGAAAACATTAAGACCTCTTGTGTAATAGCTTATATTGATTTGCTAAGAATCTTACATCTAGGGAGATTCTAAGCCTTAGGAGTAAACCTGCCACTATTATTTTGTTAAATAGACATAAGATCAGACTTCTGAATATGTAACTCAATACCTGTAGATTACCTCAGTTCAGTTCTCATCATAGAAAAGTCTGGGTACAGTGAATGGTGGTTGATACAGAGATTCACAACAGTTTAAAGTTCAGAGATCAAGCATCAGTTGTTCTCAGTTTCAAATGGGACACATCACATCTCTTCTCCAAGGTCCAGGGGCCTTTATAGAACTTAATGGAGAAAGAATGTAATAAGCAAAGGCAATGGAAGACTTAGTCACAACAGTAGCCTCTGTACATGGCAGGATTCTAGAACTCATGAACTTGAGGCAGCTTTGGTTGCCTGTATAAGACTTACACGAGATCATGTCAGTCAGTAGTCCAACATGGATGGGGGAGGAAGACGGTAATCTCTAATCCTAGCTAAAGAGCTGATGACTGTTGTGGGAGAGTCAATTCTCTTTAGGGTTACAGACTAAGGTAAGTAAACCATTGGACATCCTCACATCCACATTTGTATGGACAGCACTAATTGCACTCAACTGTGTTATTAAACAACAACAACAACAACAACAAAACAGACATGAAGTTGGAAACATAATGAGGGTTCCAAGAGGAGTTGGATGGGGGAGAGGAGGGTGAGTATAGGAAATGCTTTTTATGTATGAGTGATATTTTCAAAGAACAAATTTTAATAATTATGTATATGGTTTGAACATTGAATCTTATACCTCCCTTCCAACTCTAGATAGGAGAGAAAAGAGGTTAATTGGAACAAGAGAAGTAGACCTTTGTGCTACTCAGTTTCCTGGAGCAATTCCACTCTTCCTAGTCAGGATTTCAGCAAAACAGCAATTCAGCAAAGGTGACTGCAACCACAGCGGCTGAAATCTGGAGCAGCAGCCAGAATCTGGAACTTCGAAGTTTTCTCTGGAACATCTCAAAGTGGAGTGATGAACAGTCAAAGTTGGGAAACCATTCCAAAACCAAACTCGTCAAAATCCTCTGATTTAGAGCCCATACTAGGGTGTTTATCAGTTGCATAGACCATGCCCCAGCAGGAGGCAATTCCCTTTCTAGTGGACAAACACTATATGTTCTCTCATAAGACTGTTTCACATCCCACACTTGGTATCAAAACAAAAACATGTTTACATCCAGTACAATTATGTTCTTAAAAGATGTATTCTGAAAAGAGCAGGTTTCTTTTTGTTTGTTTGTTTGTTTTTACTTAAAATGGCCAGGGTATGCATTTTCACTACTTTAGAGGAAATCTGATTGAAGGTTATTACTTTATCTGCTCTTTAATTCCCAAACTAGCCAAGATTTGTGATCTCAAAACAAAACAAAACAAAACAAAAACCTTAAAATAGATATTGTAGAATTGCTTAAGACTTTGCTTACTAATTGATTTTGAAACCCTTAAACAGTTTCAAATATAACAGTCATTGGCATTATATTATTATTATTCATTATTAAATAGTAAATATTCATGAACAAATGTGCATTTTGTGTAAATAAGGGCATCAACAAAATGGTCATAGCTACTCTCACCTGCCTATAGTCTAGGATTGTGTACTCCCAATATGTGGGGGTTATCAGTGCTCATCTGAGTAAATATACAAAAGCTTCAATCGGTGTATGATTACAGCTAATATTGGAAAAATGAATATTCATAGGCAATCTAGATTTTTTTCAATCAACTTACTATTCATCTTTAACAATAGTCTTTGGAAGTCTGAGATCAGAATTAATTTTAGTTAGCCAATATATTTCTTCTAACACCCACCTTTATTTTCTAGGAAAAGTGGAGTTTATTGTCTACTTCCCATAGTCTAGAGTATTAATAGCGTGCTTAAAATATTGTGACATTCATGTACTCTATATGCAACTCTTTCAACTTAATTAAGCAATGAGAACTCTGTATGGACTTGTTACATCATAAAGTAAATGTGTTGATGTTAGTTCTTTTCATAGCAGAAAAGTTTTCAGGAAAAAGGTACATCACAGAGAGTGGTACACAGATTTATAGTCCTAGATTGTCAAATGAAAGTGTAGATTTTAATGGCAGTTCAATGTAGCTGCAGACCAGGAGCTGAAGTTGATTCATTGAGATATGTATATCTTTGTTTGTCTATGCCTGAAAGACTCAAACACTCAATAAATTCAATTTCTGAGTAATTCTTGTGGTCTGATTTTTGACCTGAGCTTGGTTTTTTCTGGGTTATAAATGGAAAGTTAAGGATTTATACTAGGGTTAACTTTGAGTTCCTTAAAACAATATAAAGATTTTTCAGCAGTTCTCTGACTTATTGTTTCAGTGCCCAAAATGTGAGCATAAAACTTGCACAAAACCAATATTCAGACAAGTTTAATGGTGCCACAATAGGAAGCCCAGATGGGAACAGGAGGGATTTAGAGTGCCACAAATTGATCTAACCAGGTGACTAATTATTAATAGGCTATCTACATGAAATATTACTCTAATTATTTAATCAAATCCAAGATAATATTGGAACAGAGTATATTTGTGAATAACCTCAAAAAGTTTAGGTATATGATCCTTTTCTACATCATAAATGTGGTTAAGTATTAATGATATTTATTTTACTAAGCAGTTACCTGATATTTTTTGCCTGTGTACTTCTGAAAAGTAGAATGTTTTGTTCTGTTTTATCCATAATGGTACATCTTGGAGACAAAATAGCTTATGAAGTAAATAGCTATCTCTCATCCTGGAATAAAAGCTAGTGGTACATTAACGATAATTTAGTAAAGCATGCAAATATAGATTCAATGGATAATATAGTATAGCATAGTTAGGCTAGAAAGCAGTATGATGAATGAAATAATTTTATAATTTTATTTTCATTCTACACTCATAATAATATTTATATACAACAATAACATCAACATGGAAATACTAAAGAAATAAAGTATGTTAGCAATTTAAAAGAGATTACAGAATACTCAAGAAAACTACCAATTCTAAAATAATTATAATTTACTCTAATAGTAGATATTGATAGGGACCAAGTCTGTAATTCAGTGCTTATGCATGTATTTACTTATGCATGAATTAGAATCAGAACAATCTCTTTTATTAAATTTTTCCAAGTAAACAAAACTAATATTAGACACGTTCACATACTCTCATGCATATGGGTGTTGTGCTTGGGGTAGACAGACAGAAAACTTTTAGTAGAAAGTTTGTACCAGTTTATAGGAAGGAAAATATTTCTGTAATTTTTATGCCTATGAGGATTGGTATAAACATTCCTTGTTAGTATTGTTATTGCTGTGTCCCAAGGCTTTGGAATGTTGTGTCTCTGTTTTCATGTATATGAAAACATCTTTTAGTCTTCTTCTCAATTCACATTTCACGTCATGTTCATGGAAAATGTATACAGTTTCTATGTATTTATGTACCTTTGTAAATTTTTGTATTATTTATTTGTTTTTTTCATTCTGGTTTTATGTTTTTAAATTTTGATGCTTTTTGTGGCCTGTCTATCATGGACTGTACAGTGTGCTGGTAAGAACATATGCTCTGAAGCTGCTGGCTGGTGTTTTATAAATGTCTATTAGGCTCATTTGTACTAGATATAATTTAACTTTGCTCAAGCGTTCTGATTTATTTTTTGTCTAGATAATAAGTCCATACTAAGAGTGCTCATTGTATCCATTAATTAGTACTTTTTTTTTTAGCATGTATTGATACTGAGTCTATACAAATTTCAAATTGTGTTACTTCTTGTTGAATGGAACACTTTATCATTACTTAATAACTACACACACACACAATATGTTTTTAATACAATCTACATTAACTGGTATAAATATGGCATGAGTGCTATCCTCGCCAGAGCTGCACTTACAGAAGTGTCTGCAATGTCTTTATTTGTCTAAAGAATGTTTATGATTGTGATTGATAGTCTCACAGGCACAATCACAGTGGGCAACTTCTTCCCTAAGCATGAATACATTCTCATATCTTTTATAGCTCGTCATCAAACCAGGATTATTGCCATTCACTACACAAAAATCATAGTCAAGATATAGTTCTCCACTGGCATCTTGGAAACTTGTTGAGGGGGTCTGTGGACTGTTATCTACCATACTGAGTGTTAGTATACAGTATTTTTGTAAACTATAAACTCTATACTTGTTTGTTAGTCCTGGATTTCTTTTTTTCTTTTTTTTTTTTCTTTAACTTTTATTGAATGTTTATGATTTATACATCATGCCCCAAAATCCCTCTTCACCCCTCAGTCAAATAAAACAGATAAATAATATTGTCACAGAAGCTGCAGTGTATCATGCAGTATAGCCTTTTGCCCATATATGATTACTTTCAAATGTTCATTGTGATGAATCATAGGTCTGGTTTGAGGCCTAAACAATTGTTACCAGATCCTCACTGGGACTGCTGTTGGATATCCCATTGTTGCCTTGTGTCAAGGAGCTTCTTAATATTTGAATCTGCAGATCTAGCCCCTTCATGTGTTCCAGCAGGTCACACATTGGGTAGGTGTTGGGGTGAGGTCCATTCAGAGCCCCGGATGAGGGCCCCCTCCCTTGTCCTCAGGGCAGGGCCTGCTCTCTTGCTCCCATGCCATCAAGCGCTCCTGCTCCTGAGTCCTCAGGGCAGGGCCTGCTCTCCTACTCCCAAGTCATCATGGTAGTGCCTGATCTCCCACTCCTGTGTCCTCAAGGCAGAGGCAGTTCTCCTGCTCTCATAACCTCAGGGCAGGGCCAGATCACTCACTCCTGAGTCCTAGAAGTTTTTAGTGCCATTTACTCTTGGACTTTAAAGTCTTTTCTGGGAAGCCTAATGTGATGTGAAATGGCATTCGAGGAGAAGATGGAAGGATCTCCCTTGTTCCTGGATCAGGAGAATTAACATAGTAAAAATGACCATCTTACCAAAAACAATTTACAGATTCAATGCAATCCCTATCAAAATGCCTACACAATTTCTTAGAGACACTGAAAGATCAATTCTCAACTTCATATGGAAAAACAAAAAACCCAGAATAGCTAAAGTAATCCTATACAATAAAAGATCTTCTGGAGAAATATCCATACATGATCTCAAGCTGTACTAGAGAGCCACAGTAATAAAAACAGCATGGTACTGGCACAGCAACAGGCTGATTGATCAGTGGAATCGAATCGAAGACCCAGATATGAATCCACACACATATGGTTACTTGATTTTTGACAAAGAAGCCAAATCCATTCAATGGAAAAAGGATAGCATCTTCAACAAATGGTGCTGGTCTATCTGGATGTTTATGTGTAAAAAAATGCAACTGGACCCATATTTGTCACCTTGCACAAAACTCAAATCCAAGTGGATTAAAGACCTCAACATAAAACCAGAGACACTAAGTCACTTAGAGGAAAAAATGGGAAAGAGCCTGGAACACATTGGCACAGGAGACAACTTCCTGAACAGAACACCAACGGCCCAGGCCTTAATGTCAACCATTAATAAATGAGACCTCATGAGGCTGAGAAGCTTCTGTAAGGCAGGAGACACTGTCAAGAGAACAAAGCGACAGCCTACAGACTGGGAAAAGATCTTCACCAACCCTACATCTGACAAAGGTCTAATATCCAAAATATATATAAAGAACTCAAGAAATTAAACACCACCAAACCAAATAACCCAATTGAGAAATGGGGCTTGGAACTAAACAGAGATTTCTCAGCAGAGGAATATCAAATGGCTGAGAAACACTTAAAGAAATGCTCAACCTCCTTAGTAATTAGGGAAATGCAAATCAAAACAACTCTGAGATTCCATCTTACACCCATCAGAATGGCTAAGATCAAAAATTCAAGTGACACCACATGCTGTCAAGGATGTGGGGAGAGAGGAACACTCCCTCATTGCTGGTGGGAATGCAAACTAGTACAACCACTTTGGAAATCTATCTGGGGCTATCTCAGAAAACTGAGAATAGGGCTTCCTCAAGACCCAGCTATCCCACTCCTTGGAATATACCCAGAAGATGCTCCAGCACTCAAGAAAATTTGCTCAACCATGTTCATGGCAGCCTTATTCATAATAGCCAGAACATGGAAACAGCCTAAGTGTCTGTCAGTAGAAGAGTGGATAAAGAAACTGTGGTACATATACACTATGGAATACTACTCAGCACAAAAAACAAGGAATTCCTGAAATTTGTGGATAAATGGATTGAGCTAGAAATGATCATAATGAGTGAGTTAACTCAGAAGCAGAAAGAATCAAATGGTATATACTCACTTACATCTGCATACTAGCCCAAGGGGCAAGTCCCATGAAAGCCTTCACTTACCAGGAAACTAGGACAGAGGGGAGGACATCCTATTGGGACTCTAAATGAAAGACGCATAGGAGAATAGCAAAATAGAAGGATCCAGAGGGTCCTAGAAACCTACAAGTAGAACAATATGATAGGCAGATTTAGGCCCAGGGGTCCCGCTCAAACTAAGGCACCAGCCAAGGACAATACAGGCGGTAAACTTTAAACCCCTTCCCAGATCTAGCCAATGGTCAGAACATTCTCCACAGTTGAGTGAGAGTGTGATATGACTTTCTCATGTACTCTGGTGCCTCACATTTGACCATATCCCCTGGAGGGGGAGACCTGGTGCACTCAAAGGAAGGACAGCAGGTTGCCAAGAAGAGACTTGATACCCTATGAGCATATATAGGGGGAGGTAATCCCCCTCAGAAACAGTCATAGGGGAGGGTAATAATGGAAAAATGGAGGGGGGGATAGAAGAATGGGAGGATACAAGGGGTGGGATAAACATTGAGATGTAACAAGAATATATTAATAAAAAAAAAGAAAAAAAAAAGAAATGCTCAGCATCTTTAGGCATCAGAGAAATGCAAATCAAAACAACTTTGAGATTCCATCTTACATCCATTAGAATGGCTAAGATTAAAAATTCTAATGACAACACATGATAGTGAAGATGAGGTGAAAGAGGGACACTCCATCATTGTTGGTGGGAATGCAAACTTATACAATCACTTTGCAAATCCATCTGGTGCTTTCTCAGAAAACTGGGAATAGGGCTTCCTCTAGACCCAGCAATTCCACTCCTTGAAATATACCCAGAAAATGCTCCACCACAGAACAAGTACATATGCTCAACCATGTTCATAGCAGCCTTATTCACAATAGGCAAAGCCTGAAAAAAGCATAAATGTCCCTCAGTTGAAGAATGGATAAAGAAACTGTTTTATGTTTACACTATGAAATACTACTCAGCTATTAAAACCAAGAAAATCCCAAAATCTGTGGACAAATGGATGGAACTGGAAATGATCATACTGAGTGAATTAATCCAGAAGCAGAAGGAGTCATATGGTATATACTCACTTATAATTGGGCACTGGCCCAAAAGACATGTCCCATGAAAGTTTTCACTTACCAGGAAATTGGGATAGATGTGAGGACATCCTACTGGGACTCTATGTAAGAGAAATATAGAAGATGGGAAAATAGAAGAATCCAGAGGGTCCTAGAAATCTAAAAGAAGAATATTGTGACAGGTGGATTGGGGTCCAGGGGGATCTGCTCAACCTATTGCACTAACCAAGGACAATACATGCAGTAAACATTGAACACCTACTCTGATCTAGTCTATGGACAGGACATTATCCATAGTTATGGGGCGAGCAGGGACTGTTGCTGACATGAACTCTGGTGCTCCATATTTGACCACCTTCCCTTGGTGGGGAGGCCTGTTGACACTCAAAGAAGGAATAAACAGGCTACCAGAATGAGACTTGATAGCCTATGACCATATAGTCAGGGAGGAGGCCCCCCTTGTCATAGACCTAAGGTTGGGGAATAGGGTGAAAGCAGGAGGGAGGGAGGAACAGGAGGTTAAAAGTGATGAGATAACAATTTAGTTGTAATCTTAATAAATTAATTAAATAAAAATAACCATTTACAAATGAAAAAAAAAATGATTGGAAAATACAATCAAATAGGTAGAGACACTGAAAGAGGAAAGATTGAATCACTTAAAGAGACACTGGAAAACACCACCAAATAAGTGAAAGAAATTAATAAAATGCTTCAAGAACTGAACATGGAAATAGAGAAAATACAAACTAGGGAAAATCCTAGAGACAAAAAATTAGGAAAGGAAACAGGAACTGCCAAGGTAAGTATCACAAACAGAATAAAAGAGATGAAGGAAAGAATCTCAGATGTAGAAGATACAATGAAAGAAACTGATGCATCTGTCAAAGAAAACATTAAACCTAAACAATACCTAACAAAATCATCCAAGAAATCAAGGTTACCATGAAAAGACAAAACCTAAGGATAAAAGGAATATAAGAAAACAAAGATTTTAGGCTCTAAGACCCAGAAAACATTTTCAACAAAATAAGAAAGGAAATTTTCCACATTCTAAAGAAAGAAATGCACATAAGAGTACAGGAGGCCTACACAGCCAAGTAGGCTGACTTAGAAAAGAAAATCCTCTTGCCACATAATAATCAAAACACTAAATGTACAGAACTTAGAAAAAGTATTAAAAGCTCCAAGGTGAAAAGGCCAAGTAACATATCATGGAAAACCTATCAGAATTACACATGACTTCGCAGCAGAGACCATAAAAGCCAGAAAGGCCTGGGCAGACAACTCCTAAGAGACCGCAGAGCCCAATATAGACTACTATACCCAGCAAAAATTTCAGTCATCGTAGATGAAGAAAAAAGGATATTCCATAACAGAAACAAATTGAAACAATATCTATACCCTGCAGAAGATACTAGAAGGAAAACTTCTACCTGAGGGGCTAACTATATTCCTACAAAACAAAGGATATAAATAACTTCAATATGGTAAACCAAAAGAAGACAATAACACAATCATACCACCACAAACAACATCGAAATAACAGGAACTAGCCATCATTGGCCATGAATATCTCTCAAGATTTATGGACTCAACTCTCTAATAAGAAGACATAGACTAAGAGAATGGTTGTACAAACCAGACCTATCATTCTGCTGCATACAAGCAACATACTTCAGTCCCAAAGATAGACATTATTTGAGAGTGAAGGGCTGGAAGAAGGTTTTCCAAGCAAACAGCTCAGAGAAACAAGCTGGAATAGACCTTCTAATAGCTAATAAAATAGACATTAAACCAAATTTAATCAAAAGAGATGAGGAAGGACACTTCACACTCATCAAAGGAAAAATCCACCAAGATGACATCTCACTTCTGAACATCTATGCCACAAATGCAAGGACAATCACAGTTGTAAAAGACATTGATAAAGCTTAAACCACAAATCAACCTCCACACACTAATAGTAGGACACTTCAACATCTCACTCTTGCCAAAGTAAAGGTCAATAAAACACAAACTAAACAGATAAATAATGACACAGATAGATATCATGAAGCAAATGGACTTAAGAGACATCTACAGAAACTTTCACCCAAACACAAAAGAATATGTTTTCCTCTCAGAACCTCATGGAACCTTCTTCAAATTTTTCCATATAGCTGGTCACAAAGCAAGCCTCAACTGATGTAAAATGTTTGACATAATCTCTTGTTATCTTATCATACCACCTAGGACTAAAGCTGGACCTCAACAACAACAGAAATAACAAAAACCTACATATATATGGAAACTGAACAACTCTCTGCTCAATGAAAACTGAATCAGGGAAGAAATAAATAAATAAATTTAAAACATCTTGAAATTTAGTGAAAAGGCACACAACATACCTAAAATTATGGGACACAAAGAAAGCAGTACTAAGGGGAAAGTTTATAGCACTAAATACTTTCATAAAGAAATTAGAGACATCTCACATAAGCAACTTAATGGCACACCTAAAGGCACTAGAAAAAAAAAAGAAGTAGAACCACAAAAGAGTAATAGACAGCTGAAAATAATCAAACACAGAGCCAAAACAACAAATTAGAAGCAAAGAGAGCAATTTAATGAATCAATGAAACTAAGAGCTAGTTCTTTGAAAAAAATCAACAAGATAGTCAAAGCCTTAGTCAAACCAAACAAAAAACATAGAGACAGTATACAAATTAAAAAAAAAAATCAGAAATGAAACGGAGACATAATGTCAGACACTGAAGAAATCCAAAGAATCATTAGGTCTTACTTCAAAACAGGTAAATAAATGATACAAAATTTGAAAATCTAAATGAAATGGACAATTTCCTTGATAGATTCCACATACCAAAGTTGAATCAAGATAAGGTAAACAAATTAAATAGTCCTATATCCCTTAAGGAAATAGAAGCAGTAACTAACTCTCCCATCCTGCCCCCCCCCCCAAAAAAAATAAGCCAAGGCCAGATGATTCAATGTAGAATTCTACCAGACCTCAAAGAACAGCTAGTACCATTCTCCACAGTTGAGTGGAGAGTGGGGACTGACTTTCATACAAACTCTGGTGCCTCATATTTGACCATGTCCCCTGGATGGGGAGGCCTGGTGTTACTGAAAGGAAGGATAGCAGGCTACCAAGAAGAGCCTTGATACCCTATGAGCATACACAGGGGGAGGAGGTCCCCTTCAGTCACAGTCATAGGGGAGGGGAGTAGGGGGAAAAGCAGGAGGCAGGGAGGAATGGGAGGATACAAGGGATGAGATAACTATTGAGATGTAATATGAATGAATTAATAAAAAAAAGTGAAAAAAAAAAAAAAGAAGAGCTAATACCAAAACTCTTCAAACAATTCCAAAAAATATAAACAGAAACGTCATTAACAAACTCATTCTATGATGCCACAATAACCTTGACACCTAAACTACCCAAAGACCTAAAAAAGAAAGAGAATTTCAGACCAATTTCCCTCAGACGTAGCCAGTAGTCACCTCAGTCTCCTTGTGGGTCCCCTAGTAAAGGGAGCAGGGGCTATCCCTGTCATGGGCTCTGTTGCCTGCATGTTGATCACTTCTCCCTGGTGAGGTGCTTTATCACTCCGCAGAGAAAAAGGATGCAAGCAGTCCTGATGACACTTAATAAGCTGGGGTCAGTTGGTAGGGGAGAAGGGCCCCCCTATCTCTGATGACTAGGGGAGGGGAATAGGGTGGAGATCAGAGGGAGAGTGGGACTGGAATGAAAGAAGGGAGGGGGTTACAATTAGGAGATAAAGTGAATAAAGTTTTAAAAATAAATTTAAATGATAAAATATGAACTGGCATTACCTTATGAGCTGTTTCACTTCTCTGGTAGCCTGGAAAATTTTGTCTTGAACCTTTTATTATTTGATTGTAAAACATCTTGGATTAAACTTCTCTGCATTAAAAATGATTGTAGTCATCAATTTATAAATACCTAGTAGGATATTTATATTATAAACTAATGATTTTAAAGTGTCGTTGTAGGATTTCCCCCCATTTTTCTGTTTTAATATCCCCCTTGAATCCCAATAACCTGTATATTTGCATTTAAATGTTGTCCATAACTACAGGTTTGTTCAATCTTGTGCAATCTTCTTCTCTCCTATCTTTGATATCACTATTTTGTCTTGTAATATTTATGATTTGTACCTTCTACCATGTTTTATTTTTAATCTTGCTTAGTATATTTATCGGGTCAAGTATTTCTCCTTGATTTCTGTTCTTATAATTCACACTTCCCCTTAACATATAATAAGTGTGAAAATTTATTTTGCAAAAGAGGGGTAGTCCTTGAGTGACTTGCACTCTCATTTTATATTCTTGTATTTATAGGCAGTTCCAAGTCTACAGTATTGATTTACAATTATTTTAAGATTATTTGAAAATGATTCTTAATATCAGTCATATTTGAAATTTGAATTTGTATATTTTTATGGGCTGGCAATCTGAGATCACCTTATCATGTAGCTGTGGTTTGGTACAGAAGATGCCAAGCAGTCATTTAATCATGGAAATATAAGGTATTGTTGTTCTTTGGTGTTTGACAGTTAAGGAATACCAATTTTAGGTCACAATACTCTCAACTGACAGTCAGGTTAAGGGATTATAACTCTGTCTTAAAGCAAGGATTATTTTTATTATGGTATTAGGTTAACAATACATACATTTTATGACATAAAGTTACATAATGAGAGGAAACTGGAGGGAAGAAGATAAAAATGTGTGCTACATATTTGTTAGTAAATAATAAAAATATATTGATAATTATCCATTCCTCATTTCTGTGACATTTTGTTTTTAAGTGTAAGTACAGCTACATTTCCGACTACACATTTTGGACTCTGAAACATCTTGAGTGGTCATAGTTTATGACCTGGTATCCTGTGCCAATCCTTCATTTCTGGAATATTTTCAGATATTCTGTGGAATGGTGGTAAATCCCCAAGTATTTCACTGAAAGATGATCTTGGCCCTCCTATGAAGAAACTAACTAGATGCAATGAGCACTACCAAGTTGCAGGCTGGTCTCCTCTGTGGAACTGTGTCACATCAAGACCTGAAGTTGAGGTGGGGGTACATCTCTGTGGAAGGTCACTTGCTTAACACACAAGGTGCCCTCTGTTCAATTCCTAGAACTGACCAAAAAAATAAAAAAGAAATATATCAGTGTTGGTCTCTTCTGTGTGGAATTACCCACTCATCAGTGACATCAATGGCTGAATCAAGATGTTCTTGGTAACTGGAAATTCATGATGCTGAGCCTACATTTGTCCTTACTTACTTTAGCTTTTTATTGGAAATCAAATTGAGTAACACCACATTTTACTTTAATTGCATTCCATTATATAAGAAAAGGGTTCATTTACTATTAAATGCATTTTATTGCCTCTCACAACATTATAAATTATTTGCAGTGTCTCCTATTTTTGTTTTGTCATACTTTCATGATATCATGTTTGAAAATATTTATCTTATTCAAATGAACTTCATTTTGACTGGATGAAAAGGTGAACATTTTAATGAAAAACGATGGGTTCAAAATTAGCTTCATAATTAAATTTAAAATGTTTACAGGTGTTAAAGAAAAACTGTATTGACTAAATCATGCAAGTGTGGTTTTCTTTCTTTTAGTAATGAAACATGATAGTCAGTTCTTTACAGATTAAATAGACTTACCAGTAGTACTGGTTTTTTATTCAGTGTGAAAAAAATATTGATATATAAAATGGAGGGGTTATTACATATATCAAGCATCAAGTTTCTTCAGGGCTTATGATTGCTACAGAAATTAAGAATATTATAAGGGAATGCTTTAAAAATTTTTTCTCAATAGAAACAGATTTTTAGATTCAGCCAACAAACAGATATTAAGCCAAAAATAAAAACAATGTAACAGACTCACAACAAATATGATGAAATAATATTAAAAGCTTTGCTATTAACAAAATATCCAGGGACAAAATGATTCACAGCAGAATTCCAGCAGTCATTCAAAATAGATCTACAATCAATCCTTCTTTTCATTTTTCTTTTGAGAACCCTTTGTTCAGTTAATTTTAATTTTAATTTTATTTTACATATTCAATTTATATCCCAATGGTAACCACCTACTTCCTCTCCTCCTGGTCCCCCCTTCTTCTCTCTTCTCATTAGCCCACCTCCTGTACTCCTCTGAAAAGGGGAGACACACCATCAGCCCACCCAAGCACATCAATTTTTATCAGAACCAAGCATATCCTGTTCCATTGAGGTCAGGCAAGGCCAGAGGGTCATGATAAAAAAAAAATCAGGCCACATAGTCCATTTCAGAGACAGTCCCTACTCCCCTTACTTGGTGGCTCACATGAAGATCAAGCTGACCATCAGTTATATCTGTGTACGTGGTCTAGATACAGTCAATGCATTGTCCTTGGTTGGTGCTTCAGACTCTGTTAATTTGCCCTTGGGCCCAGGTTATTTGACTCTGTTGGTCTTCTTGTGAAGTTCTTCCTCTGAGTCCTTCTACTCTTTCCTATACTCTTTCACAAGGCTCACTGAGCTCCATCTAATGTGGTCTGTGAGTCTCAGGATCTGTTTTGAACTGCTGCTGGGTGGAGCCTCTCAGAGGACAGCTATGCTATGAGAGATGAAGAAAGTAAATACCAAAAAAGCTAAATAATCCAATTACAATTGGGAAACAGATCTAATCAGAAAATTCTCAGCAGATGAATCTCTAATAGCCAAGAAGCACTTGAAGAAATTCTCAATGTCCCTCATCAGAGAAATGAAAGTCAAACGACTCTGAGATTCTTTCTTATACCTATCAGAATGGGTAAGATCAAACATTCAAACGGCAGTACGTTTTGAAAAGGATGTGGAGAAAGGGGAACACTTCCCCAACTGTTGGTGGGAGTGCAAACATACAACCATTCTGGAAATCAATCTGGAGATTTCTGTATAAATTGGAAATAGCCTTACCTCAAGTCCCGGCCATACCAATCTCGCTATATACCTAAAAGATACTCCATCATACCAAAAGGACATTTGCACAGCTATGCTCAGAGCAACTTTATTCATAGTAGCCAGAAACTGGAAACAACCCAGATGTTCCTCAGTCAAAGAATGGATAAAGAAAATGTGCTACATTTACACAATGGAATAAATACTACAAAGAGATCTTGAAACTTGTAGGCAAATGGATGGAACTATCCTGAGTGAGATAGTCTAGACCCAGAAAAACACACATGGTATTCAGTCACTTATAAGTGGATAATAGTCATATTGTACAGGATAATCATACTACAATAATCTGAACCAAAGATGCTAAGTAACAAGGAGAACTCAAGGGAGAATGTTTCATTCTCATGCAGAAGAGGAAATAGAATAGACAGAAGAAGTATATGAAGAGAGAAAACAGGATGCAAGATGGTTTGGGGAGGGAAATAAAAATGGGGATCAGAAATGGGGCAATTTGGGGCTGGAGATCATAAGGTTTAGAGAAAGGAGAAAAGTCACAGGTAAGGGTAACTCAAAGACAAGCTGAAGACCTAAGAAAGGGTAGGCTCCTGAGAGGATATGGGGATGACTCGAGTTGAGAATTCTAGTAGCAGGGATTATGAAGACTGAAGTAGGACCCATCCTAGACAGACAGGACTTCTAGTGGAAGGAAGGGAACACCAATCCATTCTAAAAATCTCCAACCAACTCTGTGTACAACCTATGCTGGCATAAAGATAGAGCAGAAATTGAGGGAATATCCAACCAATACCTGGCCCAAACTGAAAGCCATCTCATAGGGGAAAGCCACTCACTCAGACTATTAAAGATACTCTAAAAGCAATCTTTCTTAATCTATTCAAAGAAATAGAAACAGAAGGGGCAGTTCCAAACTCCTTCTATGAAGCCAGTAACACTGTAACACCAAAACAAGATAAAGATACATCAAAGAAGCACATTGTAGGCCAATACCCTTTATGAACACAGCTCATGCTGAGTAAAATGTTCCAAAAAGAAAACCTATGTATATCATAAAGATTATCCACCATGAAATACAGGGGCAGTTCACTTATGTGTGAACAAAGACTTCTGGAAAGTATATGTATCTGGCTATGAATGAATATTCCAAAAAAAAAAAAAAAATCTGTCTTCAGAGACTGATTGGATGGTTAGAATTTCTATACCATGGAGAGATTAGAAAGTTGCAGGTACAGAAACTAATTTCCTTATTTTGGAATAAATTCTATCTCATTCAGAACAACAATTCATTGCCCTGCCTATGTCCAAACTAATATCTTATGACAATAGATTAAAAATCTTTAGAATATATTGCATTAAGAAGGAAACTGGCTTCGACCAACTCAAAAGCTAAGAATGCATTCACATAGCATCTTGAGCTTATATAAAAGTTTCCCCTGTCTCATTGTACCCACCTCCCTGAAGTACCACAAATATTTTTTTCTTTTCTCATGTATTTTATTTTTTATTTTTATTAATGTATTTTAAATTGTTCACGTTATACTCTGATTGTAGGCCCTTCCTTGTTGCCTCCTGGTCTTTCCCTCGCTCCTTCATATACACTCTCTACATCTTCTAGTCGTGCCCCCCAAGAACATGCACAATGAGGACCTAGACTAGACCCTCTGCTCTAGTGGAGTAGATAAGCAGCACAGTTTCTGCGTGGGTCCCATAATATGGGGAGTAGTGACTACTTCTGACATGGACTTTGGTCCTCACAAGTTGATCACTTCCCCCTTGCAGGGTAGCCTTGCCAGTCCACAGAAGAAGAGGATATAGGCAGTCCAGGTGAGATTTGATAGGCTAAGGTCGGAAGGGCTTCCACCTTTAAACTTGCCTTGATTTCTGACATTCCCTGTTTTGTAAAACTATAAAAACTCTCTGAAACTACTTCCAAAATGGAACCTGGATTTTGGGATAAGCAAAATCTGTGTTCCCAGACCATAGTCACTCAAAATGGCTACAGAATAAACTATTTCTTATTCCCTTTCAAAATGAGATCTGTGGTTTTTGCATCAACTCATGTAAGTAAATAAACGTAATATACTGCTTAAATGCATTTAAAGAAACAAATCATACAATCATCTCATTAGATGAGAAAAAGCCTTTGACAAACATGGCTTCATGATATAAGTAATAGAAAATGTAGGGCTAGAGGAAAAATATCTCAACATAATAAATAAGAGAAGTGCACAGCCAACATCATCCTTGATAAAGAAAAGTTTTAAGTAATCCCACTAAATATTCACAACTTCTGCCATTCATTCTTTGACAAAGATATCAAAAACTCAGGATGGAGGAAAGAAAATATTTTCCACAATTGGTCCTGAGAAAACTGGGTGTCCAACTGCAGAAGAATTAAATTAGACTAGTATGTTTTAGTTTGCATAAAAAATGTAAAAGTCAAAAACTGTAACTGCTAGAAGAAAACATAGGCAGAATCCTATATGATATAATGCAAAGAAAGGATATTCTGAGTAGGTCTTCATTTACTCAAGATTTGATTGAGATAAAAAATTTACAATGGATCTAGCCAATGGTCAGAATATTCTCCACAGTTGAGTGGAGAGTGTGATACGACTTTCTCACGTACTCTGGTGCCTCACATTTGACCATGTCCCCTGGAGGGGGAGACCTGGTGGCACTCAGAGGAAGGACAGCAAGTAGCCAAGAAAAGACTTGATACCCTATGAGAATATATAGGGGGACGTAATCCCCCTCAGGAACAGTCATAGGGGAGGGGAATAATGGGAACATGGGGGGGGGGAGGAATGGGAGGATACAAGGGATGGGATAAACATTGAGATGTAACAAGAATAAATTAATAAAAAAAAAAAGAAAAATAAAAAATATTTAAGTAATTAAAAAAAAATTTACAATGGAGTTTCATAAGACAAAGATATATTGACATGGCTCAAGAGACAATGAACCTGGTGAATAAGAAGACCATAGAATAAGACAGACTCATCATTGCCAACTATACATTTGAGGGAAGGATGGATATACAGAATATATAAAGAGCTCAAAAAAGAAAACAAAAGACAAACAACAACAACAAAACCAAAGAGTCAAAAAGCAACCAAAACAAGTACAAATTAAAACCAAACAACAGCAATAACAACAACAAAACAAAACAAACAAACAAACAAACAAACAAAAAAAAACCTGAATGACCCGGGTCAAATATGAGCATAGAAACCGAACAGAAGTTCTCAAAAGAAGAAAAAAGAATGGCAAAAAAATGTCTAAAAAATGGCCATTACCTTAATGACTAGGGAAATACAAATTAAAAAGACTTTGAGACTTCATCTTACCCTGGTTAGAATGGCAGAGATCAACAAAGCACTGAAGAACAAATGGTGAAGGAGATGTGCAGAAGGGAAGCCTCATTTACTTCTTGTAGGACTGTAAATTGTTGAAGCCTCTATGAAAACCAGTATAAATCATTCTTAAAATGCTAAAAAACAAAACAAAACAAAACAAAACAAAAAAAAACAGCGCTATGAAAGTGTTCCCTCTTGTTGAGTCAATTTTTTTTCCTTCACAGAATTATTCACATCCACAGATGTCTCCTATTCATGTTTTCCCCTTAAAATATAATTTATTCACTTTACATCCTTGTTCTAGCCCACCCCTTGTTTTCTCCACATGCCACCCTCCTTTGCTCTTCTCCACTTCCCTTCCCCTAAGTCCTTAGAAAGAGTGAGCTCTCCTCCCATATCATCTGACCTTGGCCTATCAAGTCTCATTAGGACTGCCTGTATCTTCTTCCTCCGTAGACTGGCATAGCTGCCCAGCCAGGCAGAGATGATCAACAAACAACTGAGTACATGTCAGAGACAGCCCTTGCTCCCCGTATTAGGGGACCCATATGGAGACTGAGCTGCCTATTGACTACATCTGAACTGGGGTGTTGAGGTCCTCTCCATGGTTGATGCATCAGTCTTTGTGGGACCCTCTGGGACCAGATTGGTTGCTTGGTTGCTCTCCTTATGGAGTTCCTGTCCCCTGGGTTCCTTCTATCACTCAATTCTTTCTTAAGTCTCCCTGTGCTCTGCCCAAAGTTTAGCCGAGTCTGAGCATCTGCTTTGATCCCCTGCTGGGTGGAGTCTTTCAGAGGACATCTATGGTAAGCTCCCATCCTGTTCCCTCTCTTCAACTGCTTCCAGTGTCTATTCTATTTGCCCTTCTGAATGAGAATTAAGAGTTTTCCTTATTATATAGCTTCTGTAGGTCTGTGGGTTGTAGTGTGATTATCCTATATTATATGGCTAATATCCACTTACAAGTGAGTATATACCACGCATATATTTCTGGGTCTGGATCACCTCACTCAAGATGATCTTTTCTAGTTCCATCGATGTACCTGAAATTTTCATGATTTTCTTAGATGAGTAGTATTTTAATAGCTGAGTAGTACTCCACTGTGTAAAATGTATCACAATTTCTTTATCCATTCTTTGGCCATTGTGGTTCATAGGTGTTACAGTCATGTTTATTGATGCCTTATTCACAATAGCTAATAAATTATAACAACCAAAATGTCCCTTCCAGTGTGTGGATATATGAAAATGTTAAACCTACACAGTATGGAATACTATTCAGATGTAAAGTAAAATGAAGTGATGAAAATTTCTGGTAAGTGGGTAGAACTAGAAATCATCATATTGAGTGAGATAAGCCAGACAGAGAGACACATTTTTCATGTTTTTTTCATTGGAGGCTCTTCGTTCTAAATATTTAGATGTGACTTTGTATCCCCGAGTAAGATGCAGAAATTAAGAAAATAAAATGGAGCCATTGCTGGGGATAGGGAAGTGGGGAAATAATAGAGAGGGGAATAGCCAGGTACGTATGATCTGATGAGGGAATGGGAAAAAGGTGGTTCTCGGTAAATGAAGAGAAAGAAGGTAAATACAGAAAAGTATAAAATACTGAGAAGGATGTGTGAAAATGTCATAAAGACTCACACTATTAACTATCTAAAAATAACCCTATAACACAGGTATAGTCTATACACATAAACATATACAGTATAAATAAAATTCTTTCATCTGCCTTGGGCAGATAATGCTCCTGGCAAGAGCCAAAGAACACCTATTTAAAAGCCCAGTACTAGGTAAAATAAGACCTCTTGTGAGTTGTTGCTTAGGTTTTTTCACCCAAACTCACATGCAGTCTATTGCTACTGCCCTTGGTTGTCCCTCAGAAGCAGAAGTTAAGTTTATATTCCTGAAGACGTCATGCAATTCAGACACAGGTCTCAGAGGACCCTGAGCTGGAGCTGACCTGAATGCCCACTCTGTGAGGACTAGATTTTGTAGTACCAGAAGGTACCATGTAACTTACCACAGGAGAGGAACAACTAACTTTCCTACTCAGATGTGACATCTATGAGCCACAATGACTCATTGGTAGTAGTATCACTTATACTGTGGTAGTAACTAACTACTCTAAAATTGCAACTTAAGATCCACTCAACAAGAGGGAAAACATACATAGTGCTGAGAAACTAGCCAAATACTCTTGGCTAGTGAAGCCATGGCTTTTGTAGAAGAAAAAGCCACCACTTTAGTAAACCAAAACAATCCCCAAACACATTCTAGATATTTATCTGTATGCCCACATCCTTTCATCAAGGCAACATATGCAGAGACCACTATAGAAAACAACAACCTATTAAAGCACAGAGTTGTGTAATCCAGTCCCAGTGGATATATGTTGATAGCACTTCTGCACATAACCATCAAGGTTATTGGGGAAGAGGGAATGGAAAGACTGTAAGCGCTAGAGAAGCAGTAAGTGTCCTGAGAGAGTGTTCTCGTAGTAATATCAGATAATAGAGGCATACATTTTCAATAACATGCATAAGCTGAATATGGCTCATATTCAGCTAGATATGAGCTAAATATGAGCTGAGCAAGGCAAGCTGAGCAGCACACATGTGAAAGTGGAAAATCTGATGAGACTTCAGCCCTATACCAAAACTGCAGGTTACTAAGGAGCGAATGCTGAAAGTGGTAAATATAGTCTTCTCCAAAGAAGAGCGCACCAATTGGTTAAATAATATCAATTGGTAAACCTTGAAAACATACATACTATTTACATTATATCCACTGAGTATATTATATTTAGAAATGTATATGCATATACATGCATGTACACATAGTCATTTAACAAGAATTAGTGAAAAAAGAGGCCATGAATTTGAAAGAGACCAAGGATGGGTATATTAAAGGCCTCTAGGGAAGAAAGACAAGGGAGAAGCGATGTAATTATATAATAATCACAAACATTAAAGTAAGTTTATAGAAAAACTCAAGAAATGAGAGGAGTGGCAGTGAAGCAGGGGACATGAGTAACAAATAGCGTTGAATCCCTGGAAGCTGGTTTGTGTCTTTTGCTGGCTGAGAGTCAAAATTTTGACACAGGTAGCCGTCAGCACTGTAAGCTTGCCTTCATAGAGAGATAGAGTGCTTCCTTTTCTAAGAGAGATTTCAAACAAGAGTATAGAACAGCTAATGAACCATGCCCAAGCCCTAAATGCATGTGACCTCTGAATTTAACCTTACCAGACTTCTCCTATCATCCATAGACCTGGGCTTTTCTGAGAAAATCTCACAAACAAGATTATGAATCATGTTTACAGCAAAAACACATTTTCCAAATTCTTTTTCACCTATATCTAGTAAAAATTCCTTTGATCTTTGCTGACCTGTTTTAAACATAAGTCTGTATAAAATACCTCTTCAACAACATTATAATCTCATTTATGAAAGGAAATTCTCTAGATAAAAATCATTGTTCCAAAACATGTTACTTACCATTTGAATCTTCAGTTTGATCAAATTCTTTGTTTATTCCTTGCTTGCTACAGCTCACATTTCTTCTACATCCTCTTTATTTTTTCAATTAAAATGTAATTACATCAGTCCCTCTACCTACCTTACTCCCATGTATTCTTCTCTCCAAGCAAGATACCAAGCAAGACTCTCTCTCTCTCTCTCTCTCTCTCTCTCACACACACACACACACACACACACACACACACGCACACGCACGCACACACACACACATACATTTGCACAGAGTTTCTTTTGAGACACTTAAGTGTGTGTCGCTTTAAGCCATTCAAAGTGTCTCTAGTTGTATACTTAATAAACACAACCCCTTCTTTGCTTCATGTTGACATTATTTTGGGGAAACTTTTGTTGTCGTGTAAGTCAAAACCTAGGTATACCTGTGTCACAGCTTCTAAGTTAAAAGCAATAATGTGAACTTGTATCTCCCACTGCTCATGAAAAGCTAAACAGAAATTTTGTAAAACACAATGATCTTAAAATTAGGAGTGTCCTAATAGAGGGCTTTTAACCATTTTCCCATCATGTTTCATTTTGAGGCAAAAATTATTTTATGATACCATGGATATGCAAATATGTAAAACAATTATACAAATAAAATGTTTCCTGATAATAAATCATAAAGGGACTTGTTTAATGTTATCCTTTGGTATAAATGTAATTTTACTATTTACTAATGATGAAAGTAAATTTGTATAGTAATTACACAGATGTGTTTATTTTTACATGAATATCTGGCTGAATATTTGCTCCTAAAGGAGATATAGTATTTTCAATGTTTTTTAGTTGATCATATTATGATTTTATAATCAATGAAGGAATGCTGCTTTATATAAATATGTAATACTAAATGGCAAAATCATATTTATGACCATTTTAGACGTTGCTAATTTTTTATTCTACATTTATATTACATGTCTTTTCCCACACCCCTGGACCCAACCATTGCTCTTGGATCTTTGTGAAAAAGGAACAGAGAGCTGATGAGAGGTAGATGTGTTAGATGACTTCAAGGAAACAGTATTTTCCAGGCACAACAAGCAGATGCACATATAAATTCACGGTGATTGTCACAGAATACAGAAAATGTTCACAAGCCGCAGCCAGACAAAATAACCAACATAAAAGGAGAAGGTGGACATGGATTCCAGCCACTAGGTGGGGAGCTATTGGTATTTAACAGCTACAACAAATATTCCATCGAGCTGGAATCTCAGACTTCCCACTGGCCACTTTGGGCTGCTGATGACCTTAAGCACGCAGGCCAGGAAAAGATAATGATGTCCGAATAGGTGATGGATTCATATTACCAAGCAGAAACTGATTGCTTTTTTCCACAGTGGAGGTAAGGAAGATTATGTCTGCAGTGAGGGCATCCTTGCACCTATTGGTGCTACCATGCCTTGTGATTAAAATCTGTGGTAAACTTCAACAATCTAACCCAGGCAAGATAACAAAGGATACTCTTTGAACAATAAAGGTCTGGGTCACTTCTCCAGGAAAAGATCCAAGACCTGCTGAGGGGCTTCCTGAGAATAGAGAAATGCAGATGGATAGCAGAGGAAGGTATAAATACCAGCTAAGGCCATGTTGCAGAATAATGATTACAACTGAAATGAGCATATCTGTCATTTTTTCTAAAAATGTATTCATACAGATATTTGTGTTTTCTTGATTTTTACCATGTCACATCAATTAAGAGAATATCAGTGGCTATTATATGAGTTTTCAGATACAAAAAATGTCCTTCAAGGGACATTGTCACCTATTCTAAAATTCATAATGCCTTTGCAATTGTATAAGGAATATATAATGTTAGGTATGATTATATCATGGTCATTGTTTTCATTTGGAAATATAGCATAGTATAAGGAAATATAATTATGTCTCAGATTTGCATGGGGTGGATTTGTGATGGACACATACTCATGTGTATTATATATATATATATTCAAATATTCTCTAAGTTCTGTTTCTCTAGAGAACACTGGTTAGTACATTGTGGAAAAAATAAAAGAAGAAGTAACCTCAAAGATGAGTGGGAAGTTCTGTGAAGGCAGTGCCAGTAAGGAGAGGAAAATGCATTGTGGGGATAAACATAACCAAAATATATTGTACAAAATGGTCAAAGGATTAGAAAAATATTGCAACAACAAAAAAGATATTCTGTCCTCATCTCAAGCCACAGTTCATTTAATAATATCTTTACATGATTCTCAAGACATTAACTCAACACATTTTAAAATCAAACTTGTAACACAATACAATCATTGATAAATGGATTTAATTACTATATTGCGAGGCATGACATTGGGAAAATAAGATTTTTTCAAATAATTAAACCATGATGTTCCATTATAGCAGAAAACATTATATAGAGAGCAGAAACTACCATAATTTATAACTTAGTTGTCCAAATCTGAGTCAACATATTTCTGTTAGGGTTCCCTCATGTGTCATGTGAAGGCGCAGATAGCACAATGTATAAATGTTGTCACAAACAAAAGTATAGTGAATCCTGTGAGGCAACGTAGGTCGTACCATCAGAGACACCTTGGTTTCATTATGTATTTAATTATGGATTAATTTTTAGCCATGCTTTACTGATAAACTTTTTACTATTTTCAAATTTTTATGAAATACTATATTCAGTAATAATACTCTATATGACATCATTGTTATTGTGAAAATAAATGGTAGAGTTATATTGAGAAAGACAGAAACATGAAGACAGTAAAGAATGAACTTTATACTAAGTAAGAGAGAGACCAGATGAACAGTATGAGAGAGGGCAAGGCTCGGGCAAAAAGAATAATGTTAAATGAGCAGCTTTTTACTGTCTACTATGAATCATTTCCTAATAAGAATGGGCAAGGCAGTGCTGCCTTTCTTACCAGCAAACTGCTCAACTTTATGGGTAGTTATACATTTCCAAAAATTCTTGCATATAATTGCAATGGCTAAATGGTTTCACCATTCCAGGAAGAATAACATCTATTGTGCTTTGCTCCCTGTTGCTATAATAAAATGACAACTAAAGGCAATATGGGTAGGAAAGGCTTTAATTTGGCTTATACTTTATATAATAGTTTATTGTTGAGGGAAGACAGGGCAGTGACAAAACAAGAACCTGGAGGCAAGAACTTAAACAGTGACCATGGAGAAACTAGCTTTCTCACAAGAATACTTTGAGAAACATTTTTTATACGTACCAGACCTTAATGTCCAACTCTTTCATTTTATATATTGACACCCTTGAGTAGAATAATCTCTCTTTTGTAATTTGCAGCCCTCCCATTTTCTTTTCCCTGAGATCTGAGCACATTATGTGACTTGCTTTCATCGATTCAAAGAAAGTGACTGTGTGACAGCTATGTCTAGGTTGCCAGACTTTTGTGTATTCAACTCCTTCTTCAAATGCTGCTTCTGATACAAGAACAGGACTGGCTAGCTGTGGGAAGATGAGAGTCTGCAGGGAGTGAAACTGACATGTTCCATCTGAGTCCAACAAACAGCAGTCAGCTTGACACTGCAAGGCAATAGTAAGCCTATGAGCAAGAGTAGCGAAGTCACTTGCCAAGTTGTTGATTTGTGAGTAATAGTGACTACTTGATGTTTGAAGACATGAAATCATGACAAAAATTTTCCACTTAAATGTTACAAATAATAATATAATGGACTAAAAATCCCGTATGCCATCTTTTCCCTATTTGTACCAATATATCTAAAGAAAATAAAAATATTAATACATGATGCATTATAAAATTAGTTTCTTTCCCAGGTTGCAGGAGGGGTAAAATAAGGATGAACAGCACAATAGGAAATGAATGTCATGCTCCTAAATGGGAAAACTGGAAAGAGCTGTATTGAATATGAGTTTGTCCTAGCAAGGACTAGGACAATTGTCCTTGGAATCACAAGGGAGTTGCTCAGGGGGCCTACTTGCCTGCCCACCTGTCTGTGAAAGACTGATCTGTTGGTTGGTATTTTGTAGGAGCTGTACAGCAGGGATGTGAGATCACAGTGTAAACACAGCATGGTAGTTCACTGATGTCCCCAAAGAAAACAAGAGAACACTCACACGAAACAAAATACCAATCTCTCACATCTAACAAATAAATCATTTTAACACTATATAAGAGGTTCAGGAAATAACCTTGGCCTTGGTTAGTAATACAGGAATATATTAATATATTGATACAGGGATATAAGCTCCTCTTAAGTACCATGCTTACTTTTGTTCTGCCTGGATTATTTTTCCTTGTATATGAGGGTGCACTATGTAGGCCAGGTCTTGTATGATTTTTTTCTTCCTACTGCCTCCATGGTGATGGAGTTCTCAGTTTATGCTAACATATACTTCATAGAAATCAAATTTCAAAACAAGATGAGTGCTGACAAAATAAAACATAAAAATACTCAAGAAGATGATGGAGTTGCATTTTTCAAAGGGAGGAAGTTAAGCACAGAATTAACCTAGGTGACATGGTAGAAGGAGCATAAAATCAAATAGAGAAATACAAGGCCTATCAATAGTAAAAAAAATACAATTTAAAGTAAATCTTTAATGAAGAAGAACAAGAAGCATATCAAATCATTCATTGATCCATTTATTGATATATTTGTCAGGAGTAATTAGGTCTGAAGATCCTTTTTTTGGATCATGAATTGAAGGTTGACAGAATCATACTGAGAGACACATGCACAAGGAACTAAAAGTAGAACCCCGCCCTCCGTGAAAATTGATGAAATCAATCAAACCTGACTGGAAAGTGTTCAGACAATAACCCTGACCTAATAGATACTGCTGAAATGTCAGTGTTTCTCCAGACCCGTGTGTATGTTGTGTGTAGTCATGGGAGTTCGCCTCAGCAGAAAGAAATTAATACCATTCAAAAGTAACCACACACAGGCAAAATATTTCATTATGTTAAATTGTTAATATTTGTCATTCCTCACTATTTTATACACACACACTCACAGACACACTCACACAGACAGACAGATATTTACAGACTCAAGAGGGAGAGAGCAATCTCCAAAGGCTTAATATTGTTTTTATGACTCAGTCTGTGCCTGAGCAACAACTGAGCTGTTCCTAGAACATGAAATCACCTGCATCTAATTCCCCCAGGTTACCTCTACACTCTGTATTATCATTCCAGGCTATTCTGGGTCACAAATTTCCAACATACAAATTCACTTTGTCATATGATGTCATTATCTCCCTAGAAATCTTTCATTGTTTGTTTTTGTTTTTGTTTTTTCTGGTCAGAACACACAGCCTTTTTAGCAGGCATGTGTGGTAGGGTGAGTGTGTAATCATCGAACCTGAGAGGTTGAGACAGATGTGTCAGGAGTTCAAAACAATCTGCAGCAATATCCTGTGCTCAAGTCTAGCCTGGGCTACAATGAGACTCTAACTTAAAGGAAGCAAACAAACAAAACTTCAAATCAGAAACAATGATAACAAAGGGAAATTTTTGAAGCTCAATATGAGGAAATGATTTATGTGCAGATATGGAGAATTATGACAGATATCTTTACGTGATTAAAGTCAATGTGTATAGGATAAATAAAAGGTTGTCGTTGTGTGGAGTGTTAAGTGTTTTCACTCATATTGGAATTAAGATTTTACAATTAGGGAAATAAGAAATGAATGTGTGTTATCAGCTAGTTTAGTCATACAACTAACCATCTTGGTTTAGATTGGTTAGTTCGTTGGGATAGTGTGTGTGTGTGTGTGTGTGTGTGTGTGTGTGTGTGTGTGTTTAAATGCATTTTATTCTTATTGAACTTTGTACATACTTATATCCTCACAAAGTGATACTATTAATTTTTTTCTAATTTTAGCTCAAGAGAGAAAAAGAATAAAAATAATAAGATGTGGTAAAATCTGAGATTAGATTGTAGGCTTTCTCCGGAGGATAAACATCCGTGTCATAATGTTTTAATTGGTCCTTACTTCTGGAACGGCAAACATGAAGAGTTAAGAAAAACTGTTTTCTCCATCATGCTTTTCTCAAATGCCAATTCAAACTGCAGACACATAAAAAGGGAAGGAGGAACAGTCTGCTGCAGCTCATTATGAAGTGTGTCAAACTGCAGAACTAGTCATTTTCTTTGGGAAAAGGAAATGATTTTGCAATCCATTTTAAAGTACACTTTTTTCCTATTGGTCCTCAGCCCAGGTCTCAGCATGCACTGCCCAGCCCAATTGTAACGGGCCACAACAACACTGTTTAATTATCACAGTTATTTGGTAAAGCTAAAGGTTTACTATGGCTTAATATATTTTTCTTTCTTTCTTTTTTCTTTTTCCTCTTTCTTTCTTTCTTTCTTTCTTTCTTTCTTTCTTTCTTTCTTTCTCTCATTTAAGAGAGATTCAAGTTATGACAACAGACCTCAAAATCAACATAAGAAATAAAGTACTTTAACATATGTCCAATTCCAGAATTTAAGTAAACTCATCACACTCATGAGCATTCATACTGCTATAGACATCAATTAAAGCACATTCATAACAGTGCTAGAGAAGACCCTGGATTTGTTGTACTTCCAAAACAGTATTCTTTTTTTCCCCCTTTTCTTTCTTTTTTTTTTTTCTTTTTTTTTTTATTAATTTATTCTTCTTACATCTCGATGTTTATCCCATCCCTTGTATCCTCCCATTCCTCCCCCCCCCCCATTTTCCCATTATTCCCCTCCCCTATGAACTGTTCCTGAGGGGGATTACCTCCCCCTGTATATTCTCATAGGGTATCAAGTCTCTTCTTGGCAACCTGCTGTCCTTCCTCTGAGTGCCACCAGGTCTCCCTTTCCAGGGAACATGGTCAAATGTGAGGCACCATAGTACGTGAGAAAGTCATATCCCACTCTCCACTCAACTGTGGAGAATGTTCTGACCATTGGCTAGATCTGGGTAGGGGTTTAAAGTTTACCTCCTGTATTGTCCTTGGCTGGTGCCTTAGTTTGAGCGGGACCCCTGGGCCCATATCTGCCTATCATATTGTTCTACTTGTAGGTTTCTAGGACCCTCTGGATCCTTTTATTTTGCTATTCTCCCATGCATCTCTCATTTAGAGTCCCAATAGATGCCCTCCACTGTGTCCCAGTTTCCTGGTAAGTGAAGGCTTTCGTGGGATCAGAATGGCTAAGATCAAAAATTCAAGTGACACCACATGCTGGCGGGGATGTGGGGAGAGAGGAACACTCCTTCATTGCTGGTGAGAATGCAAACTAGTACAGCCACTTTGGAAATCTATCTGGTGCTATCTCAGAAAAATGGGAATAGGGCTTCCTCAAGACCCAGCTATTCCACTCCTTGGAATATACCCAGAAGATGCTCCAGCACACAACAAGAAAATTTGCTCAACCATGTTCATAGCAGCCTTATTCATAATAGCCAGAACATGGAAACAGCCTAAGTCCCTCAGTAGAAGAGTGGATAAAGAAACTGTGGTACATATACACTATGGAATACTACTCAGCTATTAAAAACAAGGAATTCCCGAAATTTGTGGATAAATGGATTGAGCTAGAAATGATCATAATGAGTGAGTTAACCCAGAAGCAGAAAGAATCAAATGGCATACACTCACTTATATCTGCATACTAGCCCAAGGGGCATGTCCCACGAAAGCCTTCACTTAAACTCTTTTGATTTCATGACCTATTGAATTTCTCCAGGACTATCTGTGTGACTGTGGGTTTGTAGCTACTGCTGGAGCATGGTGGGTTCAGCAGTACTCTCCGCCTCCCAGAATCTGCCAGCAGTCAATGGTTCTGCTGTAAAGGGTAAATACCACATATTCCTTCCCTCATTCATGACTGATAACTGACAGGGCCAGTCTTCTGCACTTCTATTATGGGCAAGAACAGTTTTGGAAGTTCATGATTACAATGATTGGATTGAGTCAAAAGGATGGTGTTTTGCAGCTCTTAGTATAAATTCCTTGCTTTGAAAGCTGAGCCTACAAACATTACTTATTCTAAACATTTTGAACATCTACAAGTCACTGCTTCTCACTGAAAATTAATGGTTCTTGATTATGGCTGAGCTGAATTTTGCCTATGGGTATAAACATGGAAATATTGGATAGGGGCTTAATGCTATACCAGTTTGGCTAAACATCAGTAGTGAGTTGCTCTCCTGAGCCTATTACTGGCCATGTACTGGTTTCTAACCAGACTTACAGTATTCCTTCTGTAAAAAAGGGCTTGCAATTCAATGGGAAGTTGGTTACCTGAACAATACTTGTGCCACTATGGTAAAGGTAGACACATCTTGCCCGGAAAATTGGTTTTTTGGTTTATAGGGACCTCGATTATGTAAGATCATTGATGTCTTTTCTCCCCAGCAGCCCTCACAGCACCTGGAACTTTCAAAGCTCACAAGCAGGCAATACATTTCCAGCTAAGTCTAGCTTTCACTCACCTGCAATGGACATGTGTGGTGTCTTACACAAATGATTGTATACTCTCATTCTCCTCAGTGGTTAGTAGACTGTTGAGAGCCTTTGTTATTTGGGGGTACTTCTGTGGACACTTTTAACTCATGTGGAATTAACCCACATTTTGGAATGTAAATATTATTTAGCAATCTACCAATTCTAGGAGAAGCATTCTCTAGTCTTGAAAGTATTCCTTTCAATGTATATTTTATGTATTCCATTTGAGTTGAAAGATAGTAGGATTCCATATGATTTTTATATATTTTTTCATTTGTCTGGGTCCCCTTATATTACCAATCTCTTATCCCCCCTTCTTAAGTCTTCCTATTCCCCATGTCCCCCTTCTGTTATTTCTTTTACCTGTGTTCAACTATCTGCTCTCTCTGAGGACACCTTTGCCAGCACATACTTGCATCCTATCCTTGTCTTAGCCCTTTGGGTTCTACAGCTGTTCCACATCAAGTGAGCAGAACTAAGTGGTCAAAGGTAGGATTACATGTGAGGAAGAACATGTGGACTTTGGCGTTTATATTTTGGGGGCTGAGTTATTTTACTCAGCATAATTTTTTCCAGACCCACCCATTTACCTAAAATTTCATTTTTCTTCTAAGTAAATAAAATTCCATTTTGTAAAGGTTCCAGATACATATTTACCAGTTATTAATTGATAGGCCTCAAGTTGCTTCTTTTTTTCTAGCTATTGTGACTAGAGTAACAATGGACAAGGACACACAGACAGCTCTGTAGTATAAGAAGTAAGAACATTATGACTGGCTGATCTGGGCCCAGGAGTCCTGCTCAAACTATGGCACTAAGGACAATATGTGCAGTAACCTTTGAACTTCTACCCAGATCTAGCCAATGGACAGGACATTCTCCACAGTTGAGTGGAGAGTGGGATATGACTTTCACACGAACCCTGGTGCCCCATATTTGACCATGTCCTCTGGATGGGGAGGCCTGGTGGCACTCAGAGGAAGGATAGCAGGCTACCAAGAAGAGACTTGATACCCTATGAGCATATACAGGGGGAGGAGGTCCCCCTCAGTCACAGTCATAGGGGAGGGGAGTAAGGGGAAAATAGGAGGGAGGGAGGAATGAGAGGATACAAGAGATGTTATAACAATTAAGATGTAATATGAATAAATTAATAAAATATATTTTTAAAAAACTTCAAATAAAAAAAAGTCATATAGCTGGGCCATATGGTAGTTTTTTTTCTAGTTGTTTTGAAAAAACTCCAAAGTAATTCTACCACTTTACACTTCCAGTAGAAGTGTATAAGCATTATTCTGTCTCCATATCCACACCAGCATTTGCCATCATTGGTATTTTTAATGATAACTACTCTCATTATCATGAGTTAGAATCATAAGTAATTTTTAATCTACATCTCCCTGAGGGCTGAAGATATTGAACAGGCTTTTACATGTTTCCTAGGCATTTTTTATTTTGAGAACTCCCTGTTTAGTTCTACAGCCCAATTTTAATTGAGTTATTTTGGTTTTGGTGTTTAGTTTTTTGGAAGCTTTGTGTAATCTGGACACTTACTATGCTAGATGGATAGATGGCATTTTTTTCTTCTATTCTGTAAGCTGCATCTTCACTTACTTGGCTGTTTCTTTTGCTGTGCAGCAGGTTTTGAATTTCACATGGTCACATTTGTCAATTGCTGACTTTGACTTCTAGATCATATTACTAATTCATTTAGCTGTGGAGCAGACTGGTGAACCTTTACCAAGTTAAATCACATATACTTTCACTGATACCATTTTAGAGACTTTGATACTCTTAGCATTTCTGCAACTGCTTTATACCTCTCTTCTTTATAACTTTACTATTTATAATTATAACTTTAGAACTCAATGGTGTCTAACCTGTTACTACGTTTGGACACTCTACCCTACTGTACCTTTCTCCTATTTTATGCTTTTAAGTACATTGTCCATTCTTCCTTCTGAGCTTTGCATTTAATTTCTCTTTTCAGTTTGTGGCTGTATTCCAATATCTTGTTTCACAAATCCCTCCCTTTTCTCTTATAATCTCTTTTTTGATGTTTAAATTCCTAACATCTTACAAATAGGCTGACACTCCTGTTCCTCATTTGCAGTCTTCCATGTCCCATAATACCTGCTATGTGCACTGTATTCATTGTTTTGTTATACTAAATATACTAAAATATCAACTCCAGAGAGACACAAAGTGACTTTGTTTTCAATATTTAGTTCTAAGTATCTATTATTTGATATACATGTATCCATATTTACAAGAATAAATGTAAAATTATCTTAAAAGTTAGCCTTTAATAATTTGTATGCAAAAATTTGTATGCTAGAATAGTCTTGTAAAAACATGATATCCAATCATTCTCTTTATTGTGTGTGTATTTTGTGTGTGTATAAGTGTACATATATATATATAATTAAAAATTTTTAACAATATTAACTTCAATTCATACTGTTATAATATCACAGGTTCTTTGACTGAAAGACATTATATTAGGCAAACATTGGGCAAAACAAAATGCATTAATTTAAACATAATATGCTTTGAGGGCTGGAGTTTTGGCTCAGTGCTTAAGATCCCTTGCTGCTCTTACAAAGTACCCTCACATGGCTCACAACTAACTGTAAACCAGGTTTCAGTCTTCTGACTTCTGAGAGCACTGAGTGCATATGTGGTATACAAACATACACACAGGCAATACTGTCTTATACTCATAATAAACTGAAATAATTATAAAAAGGAGTAAATATATAATTTAAAAGGAAATATGTTTGTTACTGTGATGCTAAATATGCTAGATTGTATTCTGATCATTATATTTTAAACTTTTAACATTTTAATTAAGATTGAAAAACATTTCTCTCATATATTACATCTTGACTGTACTTCTTACTCATGTCCTCTCAGTACTTGCTCACCTTCCCTCTCCTTCAGATTTGCTCCACCTCCATTTCCCTTCAGAAAAGGAGAAGGCTCCCTAGAAATATAAACCAAACATGGTATATTAAATTGCAATAAATTTATCCCCTTACATTAAAACTGGACAAGGAAACCCAGTAAGAGGAAAAGTGTATCAAATGCAGGCAAAAGAACCATGTCCACTGTTAGTAGTCCCATAAGAACACCAAACTACACAACCATAACATATATGCAGAGGATCTAGTTCAAACCAATACAGATGCCCCTATTTTCACGTTAGTCTCTGTAAGCCCCTATAAGGTCTGAATAATTGAGTTTGTTTGACATTTTCTTCTGGTGTCCTTGACCCCTCCTTGTTTTTAAAATTCTTCCATCCCTCTTTCATAGGAATCTCTGAGCTCCATCTAATGTTTGGCTCTAGATCTCTGCATCTGCTGCTATCAGTTGATGGATGAAGCCTCTCTGTCTGATGACGATTAAGCTAGTTTCTAGCCTAAGTGTATAGTAGAATATAATAAAGAATAATTTCATTGACTTTTTTTCCTTACGTGTTTGGTTCTATTCTAGGTCTCTGAGCCCACTTTCATTCTATCAGGCTTAGTGTATCTTTCTATGTTGAGCTCTTGTTATGTCTTTAACCCACTTGTACTTGAGTTTTGTGGAGGGTGACAGCACCCAATCATACCTAGGATATTTTCTCTTTTTTCCCCAGTGTATAGTTTTGGCTTCTAGGTCAAAATCAAGCATCCATAGTTGTGTGGACTTACGTTGAGTCTTCAATTCAATTCCATTGATCAATCTGTCTCTTTTTATGTCAATACCATGTAGTTTTTATTATTAAAGCTCTGTAGTACAGATTGAAATCAGGGATAGTAATACTTTACTGTACAGGATTTATTTAGCTATCCTGCTTTATTCCATATATAAAGTTGGATATTTTTCATTCATGATTTGTAAAGAATTGTGTTGGAATTTTGAGGAAGATTGTGTTGAATCTGTAGATTGCTTTGGGTAGGATGACTAATTTTATTACACAGACTTAGAGATTGTTCTTCAAATTAGCAATATGAACTATGTGGAGATTTTTTTTCACACAAATATCTGTAGGTACCCAAACAGTGCTATTCAAGAAAGAAAATTCCTTACCATCCCCCATTTATATAATTCCTGTTTGTGTCATGGTTCTTCTTCTTGCTATAGGCAGTTTATCGTATATATATATATATATATATATGTGTGTGTGTGTGTGTGTGTGTGTGTGTGTGTGTGTGTGTAATAATATAGTTTTATATGTAAAAAATAAAAATGTTTAATAAAAAATAAACTAAAATTTCCTGAATAATCTTAATTTAATGATAAAATTTTATTTATTTATTTATTTATTTATTTATTTATTTAAACAATGTCCAGGTTCTTTCCTTTTTCCATGATTTGCAGTAGTTTTGAAAACTGTCTATAGCTACCATGAAAATATCATCATGCTCAATGCTGGATAGGGTAAATCAAGGTAGAAGACCCTAAAATTTCCATAAACAAAATGAGAGTATTTGATCAAACTAATGGCTCCTCCACAAACATCATTTGCATAGCTTTTTTTTTAGACCTAAGAACTTATCATTGCCAATAAATATTCTTTAGCCTAGTATTGGGGGATGGGCTAATGTATTTTGATGGTAATTACTCTGTGACCCAACTTTTGATTAATAAAAAGCCATCCCACTTGGGCAGGGCAGAGGAGATAGAGGTATAGGTAAGGTTCCCAGGCTTAGAGAGTGAAAGAGAGGAATCCTGGGAAGAAAAAGAGAGAAGGTCCCAAGGAGGAGAAGAAGGAGGGCGTGAGGAGAGAGGGAAGAGAAGAAGGCCACCATGGGTTAGATGGAAGAGAAACTTGTGGCCGGCATGGATGGAGATTTGGCCCAAATGAAGAACATTAGTAAGTATTTGGGATTATGAATGGAAGATAGCTTGATAGAAGTTATTAGAAGCAGATGGCATGGGATTGGGGCAGGTATCCCATACCTGTCCCACTATGCAAAGTAGTTTAGAGGATTGATATCTGCCCTCCCCAAGGTTAACTAAGGCTATTTTAAAATATAACAAGTGTCGGTGTCTTAATTGATTGCTAGCTAGGAAACTGATAATACAGATAATTACAAACTACAAAATGGCACCCAACATGGTAGGCATAATAATATAGATAATAAAAAAACAATAAATGGCGCTCAATGTGGTAGGCATAATAATACAGATATTTCAAAAACAATAGCCTAGGAGCATGTTACCGACATGAGGCATTGCTTAAAAATTGTAGATACGCTTTCAGCAAATGATAAGCTAACTCAAAAGCTTAATGAGTAAAAACTGAAAAATAACACTCAGAGAGTCTTTGAAAAGTTCAAACATCATTCTGAGTATCTAGTAGGCCACACACATGTGAAAACCACAGAGTGATGACAGCTGTGAGGCTGACCTGGAAGAGTGGAAGAAGGCTCCAGTCACTCATCTACAATCTACCACATTCTCTGCACCTAAGGGAAAGGAAAGCTAAGGTTGAACTGGAGGGAGAAGCCTGGGGGCTATGGAATTGGGAGAAGGTATGGATTCTCAGAGACAGCCTAAAATACTCAGTCCTAATTTCTTAGAAAGTAATCTTCAACTTGCTTGTTACTGATCACTTAAAACTGATCACTTAAAAAATCAGAAGAGCTGATGAGAGGCTCTTAATCTGACCGTAAAACTAATAGGTAGACTGAGGGCAGTCAATACAATTAGCAGTGTCTTCTTGGCCCAACACCAGCAAAAGCTGACCAGCCAACAATTATGCATAATTTTGATTATTTATTTCTTGTCTCAAGCTCTCTTTCTGAGAATTGTGACACCCAGAACAGCCTTAAGTGACTGAAGCATCAAAATAACAGTACTAGAATAAAGTTATTTGTTCTTTACTTGACTGAGAGATCTGGAGTGTAGTTGTCACACCAAGGCTTATGTCATTCTAGATGCAATGTGTTTTTCATGCCCGACGAAAGCCTCCATGTGCAGTACTTGGACAAGCATTTCCTTGATCTATTCTGAGTTTGCTCTCCTTGCTTATCCTCCCACTCTGCCCCTTCCCACAAATGCAAGAAGTACTATCCTTTCCCAGAACTCTGGTTTTATTAAGATTTCTTTAACCTTTCTTCTTGCATATCGTTGGCGCTTGGTCTGGAAGGGTATTCTAGGAATGAAGCACCTTTCCCCTGGTTGCTCTGTTCAAAGGCAGAGATAATTTTTTCAGATCTCTGAAAAAGAAATATGAACTGTGTTGCTGAGTGTTAAAGATATGTTCTAACACATATGTGTAGGTAGCTCCTTGAAAAATAAAAAATACAATAAATAGTTCTAAAAATTTCAGGACATGTTATAATCCTGAGGTGACCACTAAACTAACTGAAATCAATGAAATATACCCCTTCATGTAATTAAGAGAAAAATTTATCATCTTAATTAAAAGCATTTGACAAATTGACTACTCTTTTAGAATATAAAATAAAGTCATCAAACTACTAGTTGGAGACCAGAATCTCATAAAGCTGATAAAATGCAATTATGAAAAAGACAGCTAATATTTATCTTTTATGGTGAAGTTTTCACAGGGTTGCTGCTGAACCCCAACAGGAAAAATGCCTTCTCCTTTATGTCCACTAAAGTTTTAGGGAGAATCTTTTTTTTTTCCAGCCAACCAACCATTTTTGGGTCTTTTTATTTGTGTTGCCATTTATCCTTCAAACAGGTTACTCCAATTACTTTTATTTTATACATTGTTTAAAAAAATAAAAGTTTTATACATACATTGTGCTACGCACTGTGGATTCAGTCACTAAAAACCAGATAACATCCCTGCTCTCCTGGAGTTGACAAACTAAGGAGGAGAAAATATACCCCCAAACCACAGTGCCTCAAACTCCTCACAAATTGAGATGAGCTAAAAAAGGCACAGTAAGTGGTTTTCAAAGTTCACAGGTATCATAAATTATGTGGCCTGAACAGCCTGAAGAAGTTTCTTTGTGGAAGAATGATTCTGGGCTGGAAACTAAGGTGTTTGTTTATATCAGGTGAAACCAGGTTAGCAATGAGCAAGCCTGAGAGCAGGGCAGGCACACAACCATTTATAAATGTGTCAAGCTCCCTACAGCTTGTGTGTAGACACAGTGAAGAGGACAGGGCCAGTATGGAGGAGTCAGCCAGCAAATGCAGCAAGTCCTCAACTTCATACATTTGACATGTGCCACAATGGCCACATGTTGTCGAAGCCTCAAAACTAACAAGTGAATAATGGCATAATAAAACAAGGAATGTATTTTCAAACAGTTTCTGCACTTTTTAAGATTCATCATCATCATCATCATTACTGTGTGTATGTGTGCATACACACGTGTGTGCCCACACACAAGAGTCTGAGAAAACCAGAAGAGGGTGGTGATCTCTTGGAGCTAGAGTTACAGGTGACTATGAGCTGCCCCGTATGGATGCTGAGAACTGAACTGGGGTCTTCTTGAAGAACAATACATCTTCTTAACCACTAAGTCATCTCTCCAGTCCCTTGATGCCAAAGTTTTAAGCATACAATGCTATGCACCACATGTCCCCTACACCTCTAACTATTCAATGAGACTATATCTAGGACATTTTCTTTATTGCATCTTGGATTTTTGGAGATTATCCTCCACAGAAAAATTGAAAACACTGTTGCAATATTTTACAAATATAAAGAAGATATGAAGTATACTTTTTGCACTGGTTTTATATACCCATGTACATAGGTAGCCATGATAAATTGACAGACATTTTCATTGTCTTTAAGGAAAACATAAAAGAAAAAAATTAAATTGCAAAAGTTTGCTACTCAGCAGCCATTAATGTCATGCATATATAATCTCCTAGTGGAGAGTATGAAGCAATTGCACACAATCCTCTATGACACAGTGAGTGCCTGTTAAAATGTCATCACTTGTTCTGTGTGTAACAGCCATCTCCCCCACTCCCTCATACAGTGTGGGCTTTTCTTTTTCATGCTATAATACAAAAAAATACTACATCCTGTTGATGTGGTTACTGAAAATTACCCCAGCAGAAGATGCAGTTCTTACAGTGGTCCTTCCTGAAGCTTGCCTGAATGTTCCAGATTTTCTAGACTGTTCACTGCTGATGAAATTCTTTAGTAACGCATGGCACAAAAGCCACAGGATACCAGTCTGCATGAACACACTTTAAGTAGGTGCATTTCAAATATAAATATATTTTCTACTCTATTATTTTTCTAAATGACTTTTAAAAAGAAAGTCTTCATGAAGGTTTCCAATCAGTTGTGCAGGCTACCCATTCTCAAGACACAGTCATCTCTGGCTTATTCGATTTGAGAAAGTTTTATTTCTTCCCTTTGTTTTGCAGAATATTTTAGAGTCCCACCCTGTGGGCAGTTCACCAGATACAGACAGAACACAGCTAAGCGTGACAAAGAAACACAGGCAATGATGAAAACCTCCAAATGCAAGTGTCCCCACGTATCCAGTATCATGCCAGGCGATGACAGCCAGCCCAAGAATCTGAATAGACTGCATGAATCCATATGCAGTTCCCAACTGTTGCTCAGGAACTACAAATGCCACCATCAGCCACAATGCACAGGCAAACAATGAGTAGGAGAGCCCCAGGAGACACAGAGCAATCCATGGGTTCCAAGAGGTGAAGGCCAGAGTCATGTGGGACACAAGGGTGGTAGCTACTGCATACAGAACCCAGATGATGTTTTTCCCACTTTTATCCACCAAGAGCCCAAATATTGGGGACATGGGAGCTGATATGATATACACAACAGTGTTAATTGCACTTATTGACTGGGAAGAAAAACTGAATTTTTCTATGAAGAAGACTTTGCCCAGGCCGATGAAAGGGAACACGCGTGTGTAGTAGCAGACACAGATGATGAAAACCAGCCACAGGGATAAGGAGAAGTCCTTTATATCAGTCAATTTAATGACTTCACCTGTTTTTCCTTGTTCTTTATGAATCATTTCCTCTGCTCTCCAATCAAAGTTAGCACAGATTATTGAGAGAATGAATGTTATATCCCCAATCATAAGTGTCACTCCCAGGGTCATGTAGCCAGCTGAACCCAGTGAAGCTTCAATCTCTCCATAGTGTCACTGCATGAGGTTCACATGCGCTGTGCTTCCAATTCTGGCCAGGCTGAGTTGAAGAAGTCCAAACATCAGGTTTAGTTCTTTGCCTTTAAACCAAATCACAGCATATGTATTCTGGACAACTGCTAAGGACTCTCCACCAGTCCCAAACACTAACCTCCCAAGCTCCATCAGGGATAGATCATTAAATATTCTACCTAGAGCAAAAATAACCTGTCCAATGCAAAGAAAACAGCTGAAAATAACTGTGATGCATCGTATTCCAAATCAAAAAGCCACCCCAAGAAACAGAAAACTGCATTAGGCCAAGAATACCAGGCATACAGCAGCATGAATTTTCTAGTATTCACTTACATGTCCTGTTTAACCTGAGTCTGGAGGGCAGCATGATTGTCATAGCAAAAATAGCTCCCGAAGCCAAGAAGCACGGCAGCAACAGCACCAGGAGCCGGTGCACCAGATAGCAGGGGTTGCAGAGCGCAGGCAGAGCGCTTGGGGTGCCCTGGACTGCGCTGTCTACCTCGGGGAGGCCCCCAAACAGTGCCTGTGCCTCCTCCTCCTCCATCAGCCTGCAGCCCTAATCAGAAGTATCTTTTCAATTTGACTTTTTCTGAATTCATTGAGTAACAGCCACTAAATTAAAATTTAAGAATTTGATACTTTAAATTCAGACACTTACTTAAACTTTGTTCATGCCACCACTTTTGTGGTTCGAAGTATTTTGTTTACATTATTATATTTAGAAACCCCAAATGGCATTTGTTGGGATGTAAGCCAAAACCAGGAAGTACCTTTCATGGGGGAATAATGTTCCTTAGTATTCTTGCTCAGTGTGTGTGGTGTGTGTGTGTGTGTGTGTGTGTGTGTGTGTGTGTGTGTGTGTGTGAATACATTCAAAAAAGAATGCTCTAAAGAAGAGAATCACTTTTGCCTACTCAGTTGCCAATTTTATACGACTTCTTAATGAATTTTCTTCATTCTGTAATTACACTGCTTCTAAAGAGGAATATCAGTGTATAATAGGGCTTCAGCAATGGGAGACAAGTATGCACACTTTCTCATCCAGTGACAAGGTAGCAAGGTGCACATTTTTACCTTTATTTAAAGTTCAATGAAATGTGTCCACAAAGCTCAAATATGTGTTCCTTTCTGTGAACAATTTGTTTTAGTTCATTTCCTTTGGCAATTACATTAACATTTAATAAAGTAACAGATTTTGAAAAAGTGCTCAAAATGGTAATTTTCCAAGATTGTATCTGTGAGGTGGAACAATCATTAAAGGCAAGGAAATGGATTGGGTGAACACTTCAAGATACACGTGAATTGAAAGTCATTGAAAGGATTCATATACATATACATATATGTGTGTGTGTGTGTGTGTGTATTCTGTTCTATTTTTAATGAATATCTTCTTTGAATATTTTGGTAATTTATATTATTACTCGATAGATCTGACAATTGCAAAATAAAAAGAGAATATTTATTAGAAAAGATGGTATCAAACAACTCTCTAACAAAATGTTGTCAGTACAGAAGCTCATAGAAGAATTCAGGATGATTTATTTCCTATGAGACAGGACTCCTTCTGATAATTTAATACATAGAAGTGAGAGCTCATTTTTTTTTTCTGAGAAGTCAGATGCATCCATGACATGCTATCTCAATGTATTATTTATTTCTAGAGCTCAGATATAACTGTACAAAATTTGCTAAACATTATTATCTTTTTATTGTCTAATATAACATCAAGCCCCATGAGACTTCCTCTGGGCATTTGTGAGCCCTTAACAGATTACTCCCAGGCAGCTCTGAAATACCATGTTTAATTTAATGATAAGGCTATTAGGAAGCAGAAAACACTAAAAAGCCTGATGTTTCTACACATCGTGTCATATATATTTGACCTCTTACACTCTATAAATCATGAAGCCCTCATCTAAATTTCTATATATTTCCTATACAATGCCCTATACGCACTTTACTCTAAAACTGAGTTAAAATTCAGTAAGTAATGCTGTAAGCACATTATCGTCTCTGAGTTCCTGATGGAGCCAATTTCAACTACATCTTACACACACAAGTAAGACTTTCCATAGTAACTTTCTCAGGAAATAAGAAGTTCCACATTTTCACCCTTTTCCTCCATCCCTTTTCCCTTCTTCTCAGAAAAGGGGAGTCCCCCACCAGAACCCACCCCAGCAAGCCAAGTTGCATTAAGACCAAGTTCATCTTCATCCACTGAGGCCAGACAAGACAGTCCCTCCAGGGGAAAGTGACTGAAAGTAGGCATCAGAGTCCATGTCAGAGACAACCCCCACTCCACTTACTAGTGGACCCACATGAAGACTAAGCTGCCCATCAGCTACATCTGTGTAGAGGGCCTAGGTCCAGCCCAGGTGTGGTACTTGGTTGGTGCTTGTCTCTACAAGCCCCAAAGACTTTGTTCTAGGAACTTTAATTGAAAGTGTGATAGGCTAAAGAGGTCAGGAAATTACAATTTTCTCCTTCCCAAATATGCTGAAATCTAAAGAGAAAAAAATAAGTGAAAATATTCATTTGTTTTAACTTCCCCATGTGTTTCTGCTCTCTTGTCTTTGTCTTTTTCCCTATAAAATATATTTTATTTGTTTGTCATTTAATATTTAATGCATCAATTTGTTATTCTCAATTCAGAATTCTAGATATCAGATAAAGTATTGAGTTAACATGATTTCCTCTCACCTCAGGTCCTTTATTAAATATATTTTTTAATTGAAAATACATTTTTCTCTCATACAGTACTCTCTATCACAGTTTCCCATTCTTTTACTCCTCCCAGCCAGCCCTTACCTCACTTCTCCCTAGATCCACTCCCCTCCATTTCCTTTCCGAAAATAGCAGGCCTCCAACAGACAACAACAGAACATAACAAAAGAACATACAATAGGACAAGGCAAAAACTCTCATAGAGAGGCTAGATAAGGCAACACACTAGGAGGAATAGAGTCCCGAGAGCAGGCAAGAGTCAGAGACACACAGCTCCCACTATTTGATGCCCACAAAACACCAAGCTAACAGAAATAAGATACACACAGAGCACATGCTGCAGACCAAGACCTCCATTTATTTCAATAAATGTATGGATTTTATATGGGTATCTGCTATAGTTATCAGATGCTGCTTTAAAACTGAAAACAGGGCTGGTAAAATGGCACACTGTGTAAATGGCTTAATGTGTAAAAACAGTTGACACCAAGATTAATCCCCTGGTAAAAGTGAAATCATTCCAATCATACCTACACCCATCATAAACATGTAGAGATCAAAGAAGTTGGTGCTTTGGGAGAGGAAAACATAGGAAATATGGTCAGTGGTGTGTTGATATCAGTGATGATGCTTTATATAGCAAAAGTTAATCACTGCAATGCTTTTGGGCAATTATTCTCAAGTGAGTAGCAAATTTGCTATAAATCAATGATCATTTGTCATTCTAAAATGCCTAAAACTACTTGTGATATCTATTAAAAAATGTGAACTAACAGTCATATACTCTGAAGCTTCAATCTCTAGCTCTGACATACATTCTTTCTTTCTTTTTTTTTTTTTTTTTTTTTTTTTTGACATACATTCTTTCTATGGCCTTGAGTGAAAACTAAAGTGAAGCAAATTATTTACCTCAGACATTTTTAAATTGTGGTGTCTTTTCTATTAATATAAGAGAAATTTTACTCTTTTAGTGAAATAACATTTTAGGACTAAGTATTGTGGGTGGATTTGTGTTTTGAAGTATTGATATACTAAATTGTGCTGCTGATAATGAAAGTTAATAGAATAAAATGAAAGAAATATCAATTGCTTAGATGACCGTATAGAAAAAAATTCCAAAGGTTTATTTTCATTCAAGTAAATTAATCATAATATTAGCATTGGCTTAATTGTCAGATTAATAACCAACTTGGAAATTTTTGTACATATTCTTACTTATCAAAGTGGTAAAATTAATTAAAAATCAATATGCCAAAAATCATCTCATATTTTTTCCAAGATACTAAAATACTTTATGCACATAGACTTTAGTCATTGAAGCATCCATATTCATATTGATTTGGTTAATCAAAATAAATACTCTACCGAAAGAAATCAGATGTTAAAGTTTGTCTTTCAGTGATCATTTGATGGTTAATGTAATTCTTAATGCAGATGTTAGCATCAGTAATTAAAATATAGTTCATTTGACATAAGCTTTCCCACATGTGTACACTGTGTTCTTTCAACTTTCCTGTGCTGAGTATTTTCCCATGAATTGCACAAAATCAAGAAGTGCTTTTGCTCTCAAAATGTAGCTGAATCTTCTCATTTTTTTTCTTACCTAACTGTAATTTAGTGTTATGCATATAATAAGTACAATTCTAGTCTCAACTTCCATAACATCAACTTTAATTTATTTTTAATTTATGTGTATTTGTTAATTATTGTATGTATGTGCATCACATGTGTATAAGTGCACAAGGAAACCAGAGGATTTCATTAGATCACCTGGAACCAGAGTTACAGACTATTGTAAGCTGCCAGACATGGGTGCTGTGACATGAAAACCGATCCTAGAACAATGGTTCTTAAACTGGGGGTCACAACCTTCAAAAGACCACTGGAAAACACTTACATTTACATTATGATTCATAACAATAGCAAAATTACAGTTATTAAATAACAACAAAGATAATGTTGTGGTAGGGGTCACCCCAGCATGAGGAACTGTATGAAAGGCTTGAGACCCATTCCTCCAGAAGAGTAGCATGTGCTCTTAATGGCTGTTATCTCTCCAGCCACCACATCAACATTTCCAAAACTTCTGCATTTGAGTTAGGTCATATGACAACTGCCTTCTTGTGTCTGCCTTGTTTTACTTACAGTAATGACCATTAGTTATATCCTTGTTGTTACAATAGCAGATTTTCCTTCTTTGTATACCTGAAGCCATTCTACTGTGTAAACACATCTGTTTCCTTGTCATCCGGTGCTGGGCAATCAGATGTCTTTTTCCTTGACTGTTGGGAGTAGTGCTCCAGGTGCATGGAGGTTCAGTGGCTTCTTGGGCATTATGATTTTATTTCTTTTGAATATATATCCCATAGTAACATTTCTTAATGATATTTCTATTTTTAAAAAAATATTACTTAAATATTATTTTAGTTGGCATGAAAATTACTTCCTGGGTGGTCTAGTTTTGATTATATGTACCTCTGTACCACCCTAGTAATCTATTTCTAATTCTTCATGGAGCCTCCATTTTGCTTTTCTCCTTAACTGTAACTGCACACACATACTTGTCCCCAAGAAGTGTTCAAGGACTGCCTTTTCTACAGCCCAGTCAGAACTTGATACTTAATTTGGTTTTCGATCTGTATTTCCCTGAGAGTTAATAATATCAAAAAAACATTTTTACATATCTGTTGACTATCAACATTTCTTCATATGAGAGATGCTGTAAATTTGAAAAGAAGATTATTTGGGCTTCTATTCTACTACATTTTTGAAGTTCCTAATGCATTCCAGTCATCAGCTCTTTGTCAGATGTATACATCGCAAATGTCTTCTTATTCTGTGAATTGGTAATTCACTCCCTTGCTTACTTGCTCTGCTGAACAGAAGCTTTCAAGCTTGATATAACCTGTGGTTCATTTTTGTATTTTCTTTTCTGTGACCGTGTTTCACATTTAAAACATCTTTGCCAATTCCAAAATCCTGAAGTGTTTTTCCCCTTTAGTTTTCCCACCCCCCCTTAGTGGTTTCATAGGTTCCAGATTTTATATTTAAAATTTAAATCCACCTTCATATTGGTTTTCTTTAGCTGATGAGAAATGCGGTGTTCAAATAATTAGTAACATCTGGGTAGATAATTGACTGGTCAAACTTACTACATCTAACTAAGAAACTGAATAAAAAAAAATGAAAAACAAAACCCAACATTCTTATGGTTTAATTTTCCTTCACATTTTCAGACACCAGAGTAGCAGGCTTACAATGCACCCTGTGACACTCTACACTCCACAGAAACACAAACACAGGGACATAAAATGTTATTCACGGTGTGTGAATTAACACATAGTGTGGGTTACTATGAGCATTTAGCTTTGTATGAACTTTGTATGCATTTTACAAACTTCCTGCTTTGATCTCTTTTCAAATTAAAAATAAATCACAATACTGTTGCAGACAATATCTGTGCAGAAGTATTCAAAGACCTTAGTTCAAGTAACACCACTTCTCACTTTTGTGCTTCAATAAAATTTCAGTTTAAAAATATGTAAAAATCTAAAAATCTCCCAGAAAATCTTGATGTTTTAATATTCAAATTCATAAAATATTAAACTTCTACTACTTTAAACTTAGAGAAAGCTAAGATTGTTCTGATATTTAATGACCAAACCAGATTTTCCTAAAGTAAATGCTACTGAACTAGAATACTGACTAAATAAATTTTGGAAACCTTTACTTAAAGGCTTTTGTCATGGCAAAATGTTAGAGAAGGAAAGGAGTGTTACTTCTAAGTCTTACCCTGCCAATGAACCATCTTTCTCACTGGCTGATACCTCCAGCCCAACTCAAAGCAGCATCTGGACATGCAAACCTATCTTTCTCACTGGCTGATACCTCCAGCTGAACTCAAAGCAACATCTGGACATGCAAACCTACTATCTGAATGGCTGCAAGAGTCAGATTTATATAAACTCCGTGCATTCTTTTCTAGTCTGTAACCAGCTTAACGTTGAGTGATACACTAGAAACATGAACTGAGGAAGAGATTAAGGGCCTTGAATACTTAGACTCTCCAAGAGTTTTGTCTTCTGAACTTGTCTTTTTCTTTATCACATTTTCTGCCGCTAGATCTTTCCTCATTGCTCTGAAGCTATTTTCACCCCTCCGGCACATCCATACTCAGAGAAAGAAGTTTTTCTGAGAATTGATTTTTTTTTCTCTTACATTATTTGCTCTGCTTATATTTTTTCAGTATGTCTTTACCTGAACTGGCCTCTCTCAGTATTCAAGGGTTTTCTACCTACTGAATATAAAGTAAGCATTGCTTTATAAATGAACTATAAAACATTTCCTTCCTATTTACTGGAACTCCTAATAATGATAAAGAAAATGAGACCTCTGCATGAGGTGTGTGATCAGAAAACAGTATTCCTAATTGGCCATTGGATCACTTAGATGCTCATCAGCATGGCTAAGTTTGTCACCAGAGCTGAGTCTGTCTGAGTTTCCATTTCAGTGAAGTCATTCAGAAGAGGCAATGACTTTCAGTTGACATTATCATATTTGAACTATGATTACCTCCATGAAAAATAAAATGAAAATAAAAAATAGACCTGTTCCTGAAATGGCTGTGAACTAACTTTCAAAAGTCCATTCTTTGATAAAAGAGGTGAAATTTATGATGATAATTTTCAAAATTAACTTTTGAAATTAATCAAATTTTGAGAATTACTCAAAGGCTTTCAAATATTGAAAGGGTAATAAAATAAAAATATTAAACTGTGTAAGCAATAAATTGATTGTTATAAAACATAACACATAATTCATTGGAATTAATTAGATAAATTTACAATTCCTATAACAAATAAAAATGGAAAATCTGTGTTCTTGCTATTCAGCCCATAGAGATATGCTAAAAAACCTTAATTCATCTGATTAAGCTAAGGAAGCTGTCCTCTCTTTTTCTATCTCAGGATACATTCATATTCTTTTTATTAAAAAATTATTTACTTACTTGTTTGTTTAGGAAGGGTTAACATTAGGTGGACAGTAAGTTTGGTGAGGTCAGAAGACAATTTGATAATATTCAGTTCTCTCCTCTCAACACATGGATTCTGGAGACTGAACCTAAGTTATCTGGCTTGGTGTGGAGTAGTTGCTAAAACAATTTGATAGTAGAATGTAAACAATCATAAAAAGTTATACTATTAGCTGTCTACCAAAAATTATCTATAGTAAATCAGGGTTTAAATATACAAACAAAGTTTAAATTAAAAGTGTTGGAGGTTGGTTTGGTGCTCTATGTATTTAGATGCTAAATTCTGGACCCTAAGATCTGTTTCCACTTCAGAAGAGTGCATTCTCAAATACACCAAATAAGTAAACTTTGCTTCGCAATTATCTTTGATTGGTTAAAGAAAAAAGAAGACTGAACAGCCTGTAACTGGGTAGAAAAAAGGTAGGCAAGGTTTCTTTTCCTGGACCAGAAGTCTCAGGTAGGGATCATGAGACTGGGAGAGGAGAAAGAGGAAGAAGTAAAGAAAATAGATGAAGAGAGAGAGAGAGAGAGAGAGAGAGAGAGAGAGAGAGAACATGGCCTGAGGCAACAGATCCAGCCCAGACAGGAAACAATATTGGGAGGCAGCCAGACTAGCTTAAAAAAATAGTATGAATCTTATCTGCCTGGTTATTGGGTCATTGTACTAAAGCTGTTTAAATAAATCAGTAGGTCTCTATCTGAATTATTGGGGAGCTAGCTAGCTAGGGTAGAAAAATCTACCGAATTAATAAATTAACCACAATAAAAAAATGCCACCTGAACTGACAATATGCATTTCAAGAGCAAAAGACCATCTAGCAAAATCCCTAAAAAAGCAGGAGAAGCCCTTTTTGGGTTGTTGGTTGAGCTATCCAAGAGAATCCTAAAACAGACAAGTTATTGTTATGGCCCTTGCTTGCCCCCCCAGAGGTGGAAGGCAAGTACCTGTTGTTGGAGACACTATGCATCTCTGAGCTGGAACTGACCTAAAAGCCTCCTCCCTCAGGGCTAGCTTTCATGGTAAGGGAATCCATCATTCAAGCTTCAGAAAGAGGGAAGCCACAAATATTCTATCTGGCTGTTAAGCATATGCCTGCAAACAGAGACTAGTGGGTTCACTGGCTGTAAGCATACAGCTCTCTAATTTGAGACATGCCCAACAAGAAGAAAAATCAAGCCTGGTACTAGAAACCCAGCCAACTATCTAGGGTTAGTTTAGCAATGGGTCATAGAGAAAATGTACAATTAACTATTATATAAAATAAGAATAAATCTCACTATATTCTAAATATTTTTATTTATACTCACAGATAAATATAATCCTCACCACTCATTAAAAACAAAACCCTTCATTTTGCAAAAGACTGAAATCGTTATATAAAACCACAAACAATCAAAATGATGAGATGTGGAGTCCAGTTCCAATTATTGAATCTACAGTACAGTAGCTGGTCATCAGGCTTAGAGAGCATTATAAAAGAGGGAAAAAATATTTTAGGAGCCAGAGGATCTACCTATAAAACCATACCACCATGTCTGTCTAAGCATGAGCTGAACAAAGGCAACAATATATATGTTAACCTGGATGGAGGAAGGCTCATGAAGCCTCAACCCTTCACAAAGAATTCTGAGAGTGGGAGAAATGGTATTCCAACATTCCTCAGTGAAGAAAATGACAATTATTTATCCAAATAATCAGCCCTGGAAACATATTTGTAAGTAACATTGTACTAACTTAATAGGTGGCATTTAGAAATTTGGTATATATATACACATGTATGCATACATATACATATATATTTGTCTTTATACATATATGTATATATATAGTGAATAATGACAAAAGAGACCATGACTTTAAAAAAGGCAAGAACTGGTATATATAGAAGAGATTGGAGAAAAGGTAGGGAAGAAAAAATGATGCAATTCTATCATAGTTTCAAAATATAAAAGAAATAATTATCTTCTAATTTACTTTATGCTCTTTTATCTACTGGCAATTTCTGAAATCCTTACAAAGTTTCTTGTATTTCTTAATATTTGCTAATTAAAAAAAATCAAGTCCTATTCCATAGACTTAACTTCACTTACAGTGTTCTAGTGAATTTAATGGCAGGCCCTAAAAAGATATGTCCACCTCTTAGCCTAATAATGTCTGACTGTGACCTTACTGTGCAAACAAAAGTCTTTAAGTTTATAATTAATGTCATACAAATGAGGTTATTCTTGATTATGTGGGTAACTTTTAATTATAATGATGATAATTATAACATACATACAAAGAAGATAAATGCATAGCAAAGAAGGAGTATGTGTGGGAAGGTGGAGAGAGGAGCTGGAATGCCAGAAACTGCAATAAGCAGGAAAGCCAGAGGACAGTTTTTCCATGGCGTCTTCAGAAGGTACACTGATTGGACAACATATTGTTCTGAAATGTCTTGAGGAATGAGAGACAAAGTTGAGGCTCTCCAAAGACAATATAGATATGTAGGATTTGTTGAAAAATCATTCCCATTTTTCAGTAATGTCATATAGAGACACACATTCCTTTGATGATACCTACAAGAATGAGTTAAATCAACTGTAGAGGAATTTTAATCCAGCACCTCTTTAATCCCTCTGGCTGAATGCAGACACACCCATAGTACACATCTTTAATCCCAAACAATGTAGGTAAGGTTAGTTTTTAGAAGGAAGCAACCATGTTTGAAAGTGACATCTAATTGAGGGACAAAGTGAAGATTTGACAGAATGAGTAAGAAATAGGACACACCCAACTCTCACAAGAACAGAGAGGAAAGAGAGTCTACAGTAGAGAAAGGAGTACAGTTGAGTTCAGATATTTGAATGCACTTCAGTCAGTTTGATGCAGGTCAATCAACTTAGTGCAATGGAGTTGAGTTGAGGTCAGTGAGTTAGCAACCATTGTAGAGTTACTTGAGAGACAGTGCAGTGGCGATTTCATTAAGTAGAGTAGGGTAAGGGAGAGAGAGAGAGATGGAGACAGAGAAAGAAAGAGAGAGAGGGAGACAGAGAGGGAAAGAGAGAGAGAGAGAGAGAGAGAGAGAGAGAGAGAGAGAGAGAGAGAGAGAGAGAGAAGAGAAGGGAAGACAATATAGCAGAGTACAGTAGAGTTCAGTAGAGAAGACAGTACAGAAGAGTTGAGTTCAGGACAGTACAGTTCAGTATAGGCAGTTTGGTGCAGTTTAGTTTATGGAGTTCAGAAGCAGATCAATTCTGGAGAAGCTGAAAGAAGCTAGATTGAAGAGAGTTTGGAGAGGAATTCGAGTGAGAACAGGTGAGTTGAAATAGCCAGCTAGAGTCCAGAAAGAACTAGAAAGGGTGAGTTAATTCAGCAGTAATACCCTGAAAAGACAATTACATCTGACACTAAAATTTACAGTCTCTATAGTCTAGTTTGGCTCCCTTAGCTGATTTTAAGGGATGGAAATTGAATTCTTAAAATAGGACAAGTTGGAAGTTATCTAAATATCTAAATAGTAGAATGCCAGAAGAAATTGCTTTCCTCCTGGTCAATGGACTTTTATAACTGTTAACTGTTTGGATGGCATTTTGGGTTACCTTCCCTTCCCCAGGTGGTCCAATAAATCCTTCTCCTATCTCCACCCTGCCCCTGAATGGAAAGCCTCCACATTCCTGGCATTCCTGAGGACTGCCCCAACACCCTCATCTGGAGCCACCAGCACTCCAAGCCAGGAAGGTAGCAGAAGCCATCATTTTACTATGTCTCTTCCTGAAATCCCTAAAAGCCCTACCTATCATAGAGGTGAGACTTCTTCTGGCCTTGTGCCTGAGGCTGCTGATCTCACCTGGGAGCCTCGGTTCCCAAATAAACCTGCCCTTTCTATAACTTTTATTCTGGCTTTGATTGGTTTGTTTCCTCGGCAGAGAAAACCCACAATTAACCTGAACATATATAGAAACATATTATCAATTTCTTAAAAGTGTACTTTAAAATATATTTTAAAATTTAAATTTGCTGGGCAGTGGTGTACACACCATTAGCCCAGGATTTGGACAGCAGAGACAGGCAGCTATCTGGGCTCGAGGACAACCTGGTCTAAAGATTGGGTTCCAGGACAGGCAGGGCTATACAGAGAAACGTAGTCTCAAAAAAGACAAACAAACAAAAACAAAGCTCAAAAAACTATAAACAAACAAACAAAGTAAAACAATATCAATATAAAAATTTTAATTTAATCATACATGTATTTGGATTGTATTGACCTGTCATTTATCCTCTCCCGCTTCTCCTGGATCTCCTATCGCCTAGCTAACTTCACGTATCCACTATTTAAATTTTTATTTTTTAAAAATGTATAGTTCTTGTAGCTCAGTAAGTCCATAGTCCTTCCTTCTTGTGCATGGGGATAGGACATGACTGGGACAGGATAATCTGCAGGAGAGAACATCACTAAAGATTCCTTCCTATGGAATCCAAAAAATCCCAATAGCTGTAGAGATGGGACAGGAGGCAGCTTTTGAGTTGCTCCCTCATCTATGCTGGAATGTTGACTGGGTTGGTCTTGTGCAGATCATGGGTAAGCAATACAAGGTGCTCTGAGGTCATGTCACATCCAATTTCCCCCAATGGCTGCTTCTTCCAGTCTAGCTAAGTTTCTGTTGCTGTGATAAAACACCTGATAAAAAGCAGCTTGGGAAGAAAAATGTGGGTTTCATGTTACAGCTCTCAGGTCACATGTCATTGCTGAGGGTAGTCAGAGAATAAACTCAGTGCAGAAAGCTGGTGGCAGGCGCTGAAGAAGAAGCCATGGAGGAATGCTGCTACAGGCTTGCTCCTCATGACTTTCTGAGTGTACTTTCTTATAGAACCCAGGAACACCTGCCCAGGGCTGTCACCACCAAAAAGGGTTTAGAGCATTTCACATAAATTAAGAATCAAGAAAGTGCTTTTTGGGCTTGCAGACAGGCCAATCTGCTGAAGATGTTTTCTAAGTTTAGGTCCCCTCTTTGGAAATGACTTCAGTGTATGAGATGCTGAAAAAACACTAATCAGGTCCCTGATGCTCCCAAAACCCTGGGAGAACAGTTATGATATAGATGTTCCATTTAAGGCTGAACAGTCAATCACCACTTAATCTCTTCACTTTGACCAATGATAAGTCTCTCTATTAAGGCAATGACCAATATTAAATGGCAGGGTTTTTAATGTGTTACTTTCATTTTCAAATAAGCAAGAATGTAAAATGAGCTGGATTGTAATTCAAATTCCAGAATTAATTTAGACTTTTCATGAGAAGCTAATGGAGAGGACACCTCTTGTTGAATATAAAGTACAAATTCTAAATTAAAAATAATCATATGTAATACTATGTTTGATGTATAAATCCCCTTTCTCTTACATCTCCAACTGCAAGTTTTCATCTACAGGCTTGTTGTACATTTTCTTTATCCAGTTCATCCTCTCATATGGCTTTTCTTACAATCCATGCATCATTACTTCATAAAAGACATCTCTGCCCTAGGTCATTCTCCTATCTTTAGACTGCCTGAGGACATCTTTATTGTGTTTTTCTAGTTTCAAAGTACAAATCAAACACTTTAAAGATTCTTTTCTTTAACTTTCTCTACTTCGTTCATCTTCTGGAGAATGATATAAATTTTCCATGGCAGAATATAAGAATAGTTCTGCATTCCCATATTTGAATATTTTTCAATATTTAACAATAATTTGATAATTATAATCATTAACTTTTATTTCCATTGGTTAAGAAGTTGCTAATGCTTTTCTGTGTGTGTCTTCTTTCTTCAACTCTTTTTTTTTTTACATCTTTGTTATATTGATATTGTTTTGCCATACAGAGTTCTTGTAACCTCCTTCATTACAGGTTAGCATTTCCCTCGCACCTTCCCAATTATAGCATTGCTACTGACTACCTCCAAAACAAAGGCAAAGTTCTATGGACTGAGAGTTTAGTCCACCATCCTCACAACATCTCTATTGTATGTCTATATCTCCATTTTTATGTCACAACACCATAAATTGTTTGCATATCTCCTAATGTGCCATGTGCTTTTTCAAGGCCCTTTCAGTTCTATTCCTTTTAAGATTTCTATTTCTCCATGTTGGGAGAACATTTGTTCCATTTACTCCACTGATCTAACCAACGCCATGAATTCTAGCCATAGTTATCGTCATAATGGAATCATCCAAGGCCTCATGAGTAGGTGCATTGCATATGCTGGATAGCCCCAAACCACAGGACTCTTTCTCCTATCGCTATATGTTTACTTGTAATCCTTATTATTTGTGTGTCCAAAAAAAAGACTACGAACCATGAATGTCATTTGCTGTGCTTTATCATTTTCGCAGCACCAGATTATATATAAGAAACATAAATTTAAATGTTGCTAAGCGCAAAATGTAAAATATGAGATTACGTTTAGAAAACCTGTTACAAAAGTAAGAATATGGAAATAAGTTTGAGCAAGGAAGTTGTACTAAATACTGTTTTGTTGTTATGAATACATAGGGAATTGTACAATTTTATATTTACGTAAAATTACATGTATTACATATGAGTGTATTTATACCTAGGTTAAATGAAGTCACACCACATGAATTGATGCTTTCCCTAAGAACCATGTTTTATCTAGCAAAAATCTCTGTATGTAGTAAGAGAAATAAGAAACCTGATTTCAAGTTCTTGGCCCAGGGAGTCAAAGAGCCTCCCAAAACAATTAGGCTATTGCTGTTGTCTTTGGCTGTCTCCCAAAGGTTAAATGTAAGACCCAGTTACTGAAGCCATCATGCAAGTTAGACATAAGACCCTGAGGATTCCAACTGGATCTGACCTGAAAGCCTCTTCCTTGAGGACTAACTTTCATGGAGCCAAAAGGTGCTATGCAAGCTGCTTTTGGAAAAAAGCAATCTGTTGTCATACTCAGCTATGATGCTTATGACTTTACAAGGACCAGCAGGGCAAGATATCCCAAAAGATACAATAGTGGTACTGGCATCTTGTCCATCTAATTGGATTTGTGGCCCACTCAATGGGAGAAAAATCATGCCTGGTATTACAAATCTAGCCAAATATCTGTGGCTAGTGAGGTTATAAATCACAGAGAGGAACCTACTACGGTCACTTATCTAAAGCCATATAATTTAACTACATTCTAAATACTCATCCTTATACCCACAGCTTAAGTGTAGGTTTCATCCTCACTCATCAAAGAAGCTTCTTTTTACAACAGGAAGAGAATATTTCAAAAAGCCACAACTGGTCAAAATGCAGGGAATGGCTGACTGTGGAATGCTCAGCTCCAGTTGTTACATCTACAACATTCTTATACCTAAAGCTCAGGGCACGTTGTGAAAATCAGGCCAGAAAGATTGGAAGAGTCAGAAACCAGGAAGTGAGTGTGGTATTGTGTCTTTTATATACGACAGGGAGGCCATGTCCATGAAATTTCGACAATATCACTACCTAAACAAGACTTAGACAGTGACAACTATTGGCATGCCAACACGAATGAGGAAAATCTCATCAGGCCTCATCTCTAGGCAAAGCCCTTTAGGCAATTAAAGATGGCTAAGGGAGTCAGAATTCGACTTCTGAAGGGCAAGCTACCTAATTAGCTGTTTAAAACTGGTAGCCATGTTTCAAATATGTACATATAAGCAACATTGAATTCAGCATGGTACTTTTACATAGTTATTCAAATAAGCATTTGTGTAACAAAATAATTTTTTAAAAAACAGACCATGAATCTGCAATGGAGCAAAGAGCAATTGTAGGAGTAATAGGGAGGTAAGGGAGAAAGAAATGACATAATTATTTGAATTAAATAAATATACTAAAACAAACTGAGTGAGGAAAGACTAATTTTGGACCGTAGCTCCTGTGGCTGCCGTTCACTCTGGCACGAAAGACACAGCAGCCTACTGAGAAGCAATGCAAATAGAAGCAAAAGCTTGCTAGTCACCTTGGATATGCACTCTGAAAGCAGAGTAAATGGCAAGTTGAGCAGATCTATGACACCTCAGGGCCCTAACTAGTGACCCACTTCCTCCTGTCAGGTTTCACTACTCAAATGTTCCATGGTCACCCAAAACAATGTCACAACAGGAGTCTAAACAGTCAAACTTCTGAGCTTCCTGCTCTCATTTAACATGCAAACCACAGCAGAGGTATATATGTAGGATGTAACAGTATTTAAAATGAATTATAAAATAGTTTTGCTAATATTATATTTCAGTAGTCCCTCTGAGTGTTAAAACTTGCATTTTCTGTACTAGATCTATAGCCAAGTTGCAAAAAGTTTCAGTGAATATTTATTAAATGTATTACACCAATTATAAGAAATTCTTTTTGTAAATCAACTTTTTTAACTAAATGTTGCTTTAGTTATGTGATTCATGGAATATCCCCTAATTCTTTCAATTCATTCTGTTACTTTAGAAAACTAAAAATTGAGCGACATACTAATGGCTTTCGCATGATACTGCAAAAATAGTCATTGTTTATAAATGAAGAGTTTAGGGGTAAGATCAAGATAGTCTACTCCCTTTGCTATTAAAAGAGACAGAGATGCTTCATATAAATCTAAGTCAGTTCCAAAATCTTAGTTGAGTAGATAGATGAAGTGTAAATTAAATATTCAAAAGTAGTAAGATATTCTAAAACAACACCAATTAGATTTTTAGGGAAAAATAATAAAATAAATACAACATTGACATGCTGCTGAAAAAAATTTTTAATTGTCATAATTTGGATATTTTTCACCACTTAGTGGTTAAGATTTTTATGTACATTATTAAAATATGTTTGAATGAGGGTGTGTTGGACTTTTGTATATGTAAGCGAAAACATGTTTTCACACAATGAAAAATGTCTTCTTAAGTTTTTTGGGGTACAGAAAAGAACCATTCTAGGTATTTTTCTGTAAATATTATTCATAAATATTATATTAAAACCCTACTGTATAAAATTCAGGGAGATAAAACACTAAGTACAGCATGTATAAACCAGGTATATGAGAAAATACAATATTGTAGAACATTGCATATTTTGAGACATTTTTGGGCTTTTGACTTTTTCCTAACAAGATGCATTGACATAAATCAGATTTATGATACAAAACTCTGCTCACCAATTGACAATATATAAATGAATTTTACCATCTAATTGTGGGATTTGGACTCCACTGCAGCAAATGATTTTCTGTGCAATACTTACAGAATGATGAGCTGCACGTTTTCCAAGCTTTCACAAGTGACATTGCACTAAAATTAATTTAGACTTTCTTATTTTAAACACACCATCAAAATTTTAAATGGTTCAAAAAATAAGGATGAAAGCCAAGGTATATGTTTTCTGCCCTGAAATACAGGACATGGAATCCTATATGTGCCATGCAATTATTTCCATATGCCAGTTCCAGATCTAACTCTGACCATAATTTTATGCTGTGTGCTTCAGCCCTCCTTTGTCTACAGGGTGAGGAAACATTTTCAGTGGATGATCAGATCGTATTTACACAACAGCTGGGTTATTTGGAAACTGCCATTCAATCAGAAAGGAAGTCGTGGAAACCGGTCATTGTATTGTAATGGATTGTGCATCTTTGATACAAATCAGAAAATTCATTTCTCCATTATTTCCTTATTTTTAGTTTTCTAATAGGTGTTTATTTTTAGAACCAGTGTGACTAGAATTTTCTTCTTTTTCCTTCAAATTTCATTTGGTAATGTTAAAATTGTTCTTTTACTACAAATAGAATTTACTGAACATCTAAAGTAATTGTATTGCTCATTATTATCAATAGTACTAGCCTTAGAAGAAAAAAAAAATCATTGTAAGCAAAAAGTTTATCTAAGCTCATTGTAAATTACCCTAGTTTTTTTTAAATAGCACTCCATTATGTCAAAATTCAAATATTAATGAATTAAGTTTTCAAACGGTCTAATAAAGATAACTTAAAACATATACCTAGCAAGCCATATTGTTTAAAAATTTTCTGAGCAGTCACAGTCATAGGGGAGGGGAGTAAAGGGAAAATGGGAGGGAGGGAAGAATGGGAGGATACAAGAGATGGGATAACCATTGAGATGTAATATGAATAAATTAATAAAATATATTTTTTAAAAAGAAATAAAATTTCTGAGCACTTAAATTCAAAAGTTCAGTTCAGATATCAGTTAAACAATACATCAGCCATAGTGTGGTAAAAGGAAGTGAGGCATATTAGGAATTTAAAAAATTATTTTAATGGCATCAATCTGCAGTTTGTGGTGATTTTTTTCCAATATTGTGCATGTCTCCTGTTGTCTTGGCATTTCAACACTTGGTCACCAACTTGTGGTGCTGTTTGGGGAGGCTTAGGAGGTGTGGCCTTCTTGGAAGAAGTGTGCTGCTGGGAGCAGGCTTTGAGAACGTAAAGGCTTGGTCCTTCCGATTTCTCTCTGAATGGAAGCAAGATTGCAGCTCTCAGCTTTTAGCTTCCCATTTCAGCTTCAATGCCAGGTGCAAGCTTCTTTGCTGTCCTTACCATTATGGATTCTATTTCTCTGGAACCATAAACCCAAATAAGTCTTTCTTCTAACACAAATATTAGTTTGACAGGTACCTCTGTTATGATGGCACAGAAGTATACTTCTGAGAAGAACTTAATATGACAGATAGTGAGAAAATTAAAGTGTATGGAGAAAATAAACAAGCATTTTCTTTAGTTCTCAAATTGAAAAAAAGTGGAGGGGATTAGTACTGTTTAGACAAAGGGACATCTTTGCGAAGTTCACCTATTAAGTTTCACAGGCAATATACAACCATGCTTCACAGCGATGTAAAATCTGTATCATTATGCATTTGATACAAAAAGACTAAGACACATTTGTCTCCAAAAACTTAAATTGTTTTCTATGATAAATAATAGTTAGTACTGCAGGAAAATAATGGTTAACACCAGCCATATATACTCCTAGTTCCTGGAGGGAGCAAGTGTCTATGCCAAAGTGTAAATCCCCTCGAGCTCAACGTGCCATTCTAAGTGATTCAAACCAAGTCAGATACACTTACCTCATTCCTGAGTTAACCAAATTATGAATCTTTAACATTTAACTATAAATAACTTTGTTCATTTTGAAAGAATAAAGAACAAAATTATTAATAATATTGACAGTAAGTTTTTATGCAAGCTAATTTTAGGTTTCCCATGAGGTAATTTCATTATTTAAACAATTACCAGATAAAAACTTAGGTTCATTGTAGTGTGGTTATCCTGTATTATGTGACTAATAATAAGTGATTATATACCATGTGTGTCTTTCTGGGTCTGGGTTACCTCACTCAGGATGATGATTTCTTGTTCCATCCATTTGCCTGCAAAGCTAAAAATTTCCTTGATTTTAAGAGCTGCATAATATTCCATTGTGTAAATGGAATTCTCTGGTTGGGGGACATCTAGGTTGTTTCCAGATTCTAGCTATTACCAATACAGACCTAAAGAAGCTAAATAACAAGGAGGACCCTAGGGAGAATACTTAATTCTCATTCAGAAGGACAAATAGAGTAGACATTGGAAGCAGTTGAAGAGAAGGAAAAAAGAGAGCCTACCATAGAGGTCCTCTCAAAGACTCCACAGAGCATGGGATCCAAGCAGATGCTGAGACTCACAGCCAAACTTCAGTGTGAAGCACGAGACTTCTTATCGAAGACTTGGGAGATAGAAAGACCTGGTGGGGACAGGAGATCTACAAGGAGACTAATGGAGCCAACAAATCCGGGCTGAGGAGGGGGTGCTGAAGAGACTGATGCACCAACCAAGGACCATGCATGGGGAGGACCTAGACCCTTTGCTCAAATGTAGTAGATAGGCAGCACAGTCTCCTTGTGGGTTCCACAATATGGGGCATAAGGACCACTTCTAACATGGACTCAGGTGCCCACAAGTTGACCATGCTCCCCTGTTGGGTGGCCTCACTAAGCAATAGAGGAAGAGAATATAGACAGTCCCAGTCCAGATGAGATTTGATAGACTGAGGGGGCAGATGTTAGGAGAGGAGGACTCCCCCTTTCTGAGGACTAGGGAAGGGGAGAGGGGGAGGAGGGAGGGGAGACTAGGAGGCCACAAGAGAGGGGACTACAATCAGAATGTAAAGTGAACAAATAAAATTTTCTAAGAAACATAAAAAAAAGAACAACAAAAACGAGCAAAAAAGCTTAACTTCACACAAACACACTTGTGTGTGTGTGTGTGTGTGTGTGTGTGTGTACGTTTAAAGGTTTATTTAAATTTCGTTAATAGAGATCCTCTTTTTCCTCCTCTGACCCAAACCTCTCACTGTCTCTATGTGCATCTGTGAGTGAGTAAAGGCCCCTGAAGAAGCTCGGAGAGGGACTGGCTCAGCTGCAGAGCGTGCTCCCTGTGTTTTCTAACCCTTTGGTGTATAGTTCTCACTGTAACCATTTTTAGTATAAACTAAACACCAGTATAAAGGTTCGATGAAGTCATTTAGTTTGTGTTGACTTTTTTTCTGTTTTCGTGGATGGTGTTGCTTAAAATCAGGACTTTCTTGGTTGTGTTGCCAAGGCTGGCCTTTAAGTTCTGGTTCAAGCAGTCTTCCAAAGTTTCAGAGCCCCCTGAATGGCTGGGTGCCTGGCTTGAAAAATTATAAAAATTCTCATATGTAATATTTTAGGTGTCTAAAACACATGATTTATTAAATATTTGATTATTTTCTTTTATTTCAAATACACATTCAACATGATTTACCGTAAATAAGCAAAATGTACAGGTCAGAGCTCCAGAGCCTTCCGTACTTATTGCGTCTCCCTCACTTTCTATGCAAACCTAGAGAGGCATTTTTAAATGATTTTGATTTTTCCGTGCCACTGTACAGACATCCCTAGTGGCCTAGTTGCTCTGACAGTCACCATTCCCCCACCCACCCTGGCCAGTAGCGTCACCAGACTTAAGATGAACTTGCTCAAGAAGAAGCACCATTCTCAGGAGTCCCTGCAGACTCTTCTTTCCAATGGCTTTCATATTTATCCCTGGCTTGCTGGATGAGCAAACCTGTTGCCTCCTACTTGCTTGATTTTTAATTCATCTTTAAAGTAATGCTACCTTTCTTCGTTCAGACATTCAAAATTCACTTAATAATGACTAAAATTGAACAGTAACTATTGCCAACCCCACTAGGCTCCATCTTTCCATATCGCTTGGGAGAAGATAGCAGATTGTAGCCTCACTGTTTCTACTTGAACTTAATTTCTTTTGTGTCTTGATCACATTCTAAAGAAATAGAATAGCAACACTGCTGGCATTTCTGTCAGCATCAATGAACTATAATTATAAAAACTGAAATATAAACAAGACACAGAACAATTAATAATATATATAAAATAATTAAATGGGTGCAAAGTTATCTATTTCTAAAGTATTTTTCATTTGAGGTGTGACAATGGTATTTGGCTCCAAGATAACATTATCTACATTTTCTTAATATTGAAAAAATAGAAACAATAATGCATTATATAATCTTTGTGCATTATTAAATCTTTTGGCTTTGCTGCATAAACTAAAATTTTGTACCTAACTCAAATAAAGGAAACTGGCCCTGCTGGCATATATTATAATTCCAGAAACAAAGAGGCCAAAGCAAGAGTGTCTTGAAGTTTGAGGCCAGCCAGTCAGCATGGGCTACAAAGTGAGACTTTGTTTTAAAATCAGAAAACAATAGTAATATTAAGAGTAGTAGCAATAAGTTAAAAGAGGCAGAGTCAGGCTACCTGAGTACCCTTGAAATCACAGAGCTTACCATAGGCCTTAGGAGAGAAAACATCAGCAGCTTCCATAGTGAGATGAGAGCAGCACCACTCTTAAGAACAGGTCTAGGAGCAGATTTAAACTGAGCATCGCAAGGCTCATACACCATCTCAATCTGGACCGTCAGATACGGCATTGTGATTAACCCTGACTATACAAAAGCCAGAAGGGTAATACAGGGAGGCGAGAATGGAGTCTCCGAAGTGCCCGCTAATGAGAGTGACTCTTCTGCCCTAGTCCTTTAGGCTGTTCCTTCTCACCGACTTGTGCCCCTTTCCCCAAGCTTTTGCAGACTAGGCACTACAGAGAGCTATGATTTTTAGTAGTTTGTTAAAATACACTTTCTGCAATTTCATCAAAAAATCTCTTAATTAAGATTCACTTAAAAACAAAAAAGATAATTAAGTATCTTCCATACACAAAAAATATTCGATTCACTGCGATTCTCAGTTTTATGCCTAAAGTGAAGTATTTTCATATTAAGAAAAAATGACAAGACTTGAAACTGTAATTTATTCGTGCTCTTCCTCATAAAATCCTTACTCAGCTGGAGCTGTCTTAAATGGTGTATTCTCTTCAGCCCACAGCTCTATAATAGGAGAATGTGATTTATATCCCTTGGGGCCCTTTTCATAAGCTAAAATATATTTTTCTGCATTTGGTGTTTCTTTATAGAAAGTATTCTATAACCCTAATATATGCTCCATACAGTTGCCACATCTGTTCCACCACAGGTGATACGGCAAAGCTTCCGCACAATTTCTGAAATGCTCGATAAAGCAGTTAGGCAGATGTCCCTGTGTTTCTTTGGCATACCGTTTTGTTAGATTTCATGCTGATTATGCAGCAGACAACTGCTAGAAGTGCGCAATGGAGAAATATTGACTATATTTTAAAATGCCAGATTTAAAATTCAAATCCTAATTGTACAGCTGCTTACATGATGTGCCCAAGAAAGTAAAAGTCGAAAGACTGACTGTTTGGGTGAGCCCAATGGAAGAAAAGCAGGCAACCTCAGAAGGGTTTTAGATAGTAACTATGAAGGAGTAGGTGGGTTGGTACTTTCACAATGTTGTTTCACATCCAGCCAGTGTGAGTGTGACTTGATAATGCTAGTCTAATTTTACCAGGGAGGACAAAAGTAAGGTGACAGAACTCACTAAAGTGCCTGTCTCGATTTTTCAAGCTATCCCAATAACAGTTACTAGGGACAATGATTCTACTTATCAAGCTGATAAAACAAGAACAATGGCCTAATTCACACTTAAATGAACAAGATTCCATGCTCCTCCTTTCCTGAATAATTCCACATTGACCTGAAAATATAAATTACCTGACAATAATGTAAATGTGCTTTAATAACATGAGGTATATTAATGCCTTTATTGTGAGGGATTTACCTACTATTTTAAAGGCAAAGGAAAAAACATTATAGATTTAGATTTTTTAAAGTGAGAAAATGATTCCAATTTTTATTTTTCCTTGTTTTATTATGGGTGAGAGGAGGGCACCATGGCACCCATGATGGGGGTCAGAGCATGGACTATAATAAAAAATTCTCCCCTTCCACTGGGTAGATTCTGGGGATAGATTTAGATTTTAATGTGATTAATAATTATACTTTACACAATTATACAACAATCATGAATTGATTAATATAAAGCATTCATTAATTCATTAGTTTTAGTAGAATATTTAGTGTGTATATTTGTATGCATTAAAAATACAGAATGCACAGCAGTGTAGAAAAGAAAGGAACATCATGGCTTGGGAGGGAGTTGATTGGTGGTACTGTGACTTGGAAACGGGATGAACAGATTTCTAGCTATCCATATGCACATCTAAACGATGTGTACTGCAGACAGGGAAGTGGTACACTCCTTAAATTTTTTTCCTGTGTTACTGAAAGTCACTTAATATATATTTTTTAAAGATACCAATATTATAAGGACCACATACTGCCAAAGGACTTGTAGGGTCTGCATACTCTAATGTGATATATAATGAGAAGAAAATGCTGGTGACAGTTTCTGTGGTAACAGGGAAGAGTCATCTGGTTGCTAAATTCTAAAACAATTGCACCTGATATTGGACAAAGAACTCATTCAAATTACAGTGGAAATTTTTGAGAAAATTAGGCAGATAAGTCTCCTGAAGATTCTTTTTATCAACTGAAAAGAGCATTTGTAGTTGTAACTGTCTAAGCAAAAGCAGAGGAAAAGCTGCAGCACACATGCTTAGAAGTGAAGGAGAGATCTCAACCCTGCTGCTAAGACTCTTTAGAAACCTTTGCTTGACCTTTGAGCTGCCTGCTGGTTATTACTAAAGTATAACATGGTAGGCTATTTGAATGGGCATCTTGTTGGCTAGGCAAATGAGGTAGCTATGAATATACACATTAAAATAGCACCTGTGAGTCTGGCATTTAGCATGCAGTAAATTTACAGTAGGTTGGTAAAAAGTACAGTAAGATTAGGGAGAAAATTTACTTGGAATTACCTTGGAGGTCTGGTTCTTCATTAGGATTTGTTGTTAGTACTAAGCTTAGGAGGGAATTTGTTCCATGCTAGTGGGGCCTCAGGGGAAAAGTTAAGATACTTCTTTATGACACCTTATTTTTCACTTAAGAATTCCTGGAAACATGTGACAGGTGGAATTTACCCAAGCTTTCTTAAACCTTTAACTTCTGGAAAGAGTATTCCCTTGAGAGATCAAAGCTGAATCCATACTTGTCCATCAGTCTTTGTTCGCATTAGTGAATAACAGTAAACATAAAATCAGTCTTAGATATCAATCGAAAAGTTTGATCTTTTCAGAAAAAATAAATATATTTAAATAATGTTAATTCATATGAAGACCTTACGTTTTACTTCATTCTTGATTTGTGGGAACAGAGGGACAGGTAATCTCTGCCTGTACCTGGGTCTCAGTGTATAACCTAGAGTGGCCTCAATTCGTAATCTTCCTGCCTCTGTCTCCCAAGTTTAGGTATTAGAGGCCTGTAATAGCATACATAACTAAATATTAATAATTCCTGTCATATTCTGAAAATCTAATATTTCTGTGTTTTTATTGAACTTATGTTATTGGTTGCCATAGAAAAGTGATGTTAAGAGTGTATCAATATACCAGAGTCAAATGGTGTATACTCACTTATATCTGGACACTAGTCCCATGAAATTCTTCACTTACCATGAAAGTGGGACAGTGGGGAGGACATCCTATTGGGACTCTAGATGAGAGAAGCATGGGAGAATGGGGAAATAGAAGGATCCAGAGGGTTCTAGAAACCTACAAGAAGAACATTATGATGGGCAGATCTGTTCCCAGGGGTCCTGCTCAAACTATGGCACCAGCCAAGGACAATACGTGCAGTAAACTTCGAACCTCTACCCAGATCTAGCCAATGGACAGGACATTCTTCACAATTGAGTGGAGAGTGGGGTATGACTTTCACACGAACTCTGGTGACCCATATTTGACCATGCCCCCTGGATGGGGAGGCCTGGTAGCACTCAGAGGAAAGATGGCAGGTTAGGAAGAAGAGACTTGATACCCTATGAGCATATACAGGGAAAGTAGGTCCTCCTCAGTCACGGTCATAGGGGAGGGGAGTAAGGGGAAAATGGGAGGGACGGAGGAATGGGAGGATACAAGGGATAGGATAACAATTAAGATGTAATATGAATAAATTAATAAAATATACTGAGAAAGAAAATGTATTGAGCTTTAAAAAGCATTTATAAAACATTTAAATAAAAGTGATTACAAATTGCAAAAAAAAAAATAGTGTATCAATAAGGATTTAGAACTTATGCAACTTTCAGGGGAATTTTTTATAACTTTCTACTTAACTTTCCCACCATAGTACTTTTGTCCCTTAATTCATTTTATTTTTCTTAGGTTTACATTAGAGGTTAAATTTAGGTTGCTTTCAGGTCTTCAAGAGGAAACATCAGTTCTCCCCTTTTCTCTTTGCTGTTTTCTTCTTCTGCTTTCTACCTAGTGGTTATTTCCTTCTGCTGCCTACATGTATATATCCTCTTAAGCATTTCATACAACTCATCTACCATCCTGCTTTTTACTTCTCACTCTTTCATTTTTCACATGGATGTACTCTATATTTTTATTTTAGAAATCCAAATCCTGTTGCAAGAGGGACCTGACTATTGGTCATATGACCAACATAACAACTTTCCAGGTTATAAACACATTTTAATATAACCTTGATTTCTATGAAAGAAGACGCCAGGTATAATCTTTTTGTTTTATGACTAACTTACATACAAGACGCTCACCTAGTAATTTGAATCTTGATCTATTTATTTAATACAAAAACAGAATGGGGAAACTGAAACACACATTGTAAAAGCAAAACAAAAAAATCAACAAAAATTTGGTGTCAGAAGCTACACCCCTGAAATCTTATCAACCTGACTGTATAAACATGATCTGAAAAAGAGTGAGACCAATGGACATGCTAACATGGTAAGAAGCAGATCAAGAGTCATCAACCCTAGAAAAAGAACTACACACAATGAAAGAATTCTGCAGATGGGAGAAATAGTAACATTAGATCAACTGAGAAGGTTGTATTTAATATTTTGTAGTATGTTTTTAATAAAGTCTTTATCATTTGATTTTACTAATAAAGACTCAAAAGCTAGAAGCCTGCTACCTCAAGGAGGCAGAGAAAGCACCCAGATGAACTTCCTCCTCAACAATATCCCAAAAGAAAGGGAAGTTCTTCTCCAAGTTCTCTCAAAATCCTCCAATAGAATGACCCTCCCTTCTACTTCCTGTGTGTCTCTGTATCAGTATGCATGGTTGACTTTATTTCATCCTGTCTTGGATTAAAACTATGTGCTAGGGGTGAGCCACACACAACTAGTTTTTCTAGTAAACAATACAATCTTAATCACAGTGTGATCAAATATCCCATAACATAATATTACACACACACACACACACACACACACACACACACACACACACACACACACACACTTTTTAAGAAGAAGACATGTGGAGCAATGCCTTGATTGGGCATAACAGTTTTCAATAAAGAGCTGTTTGGCCAATCAGCTGGGAAAAAGGACAGGAAGTGGAAGGAGGACTTTGGGGATGGGGGGGGGGTTGGGAGGAGAGGAGGGAACACAGTAATGACTAACACGACATGATAGTCTAAAAGGTGCTGTAGTGACACTTATATCATGGCAGTATTGGAATTAAGACCTGATCATCCTCCTCATCCTCATCCTCATCCTCATCCTCCTCAACAATAGCAATCCATGCCTGTTAGTGTAAATCAAGCTGAATACCTGTGGCTATTGAAGTCATGCTTTGTAGAGGAGAACCACATATTGCCAACTTTCTAATTTAGAATATTTTTTTTTATGTTCTCTATACTTATCCATATACCCACAGATACGTGCAACTTGTCCCTTACCAAAGAAGCTTCTTTGGTAGCAGGCAGAGACGATTACATGAAAGAACAATTAGTCAAAACTGAGAGGGCAAATTGACTGTGGTGTTCTCAGCTCCATATCATACAGCTACAACACAGCCCTTAAAAAACCGCTCAGGGAACATTGTATAACATGGGGCGCAATGAATCTAAGAACCAGAGTACTGACACATGAGATAATATACAGTGTATTCTAGCTATTACAGAAAAGGTGCACCCATGAAATCTCAACAACATGCCTGCTAAGATAATATGTGAGTGCTGATAACAGCAGCTACTATATAAACATGAAAGTAGGAAACCCAAGTAAAACATGTAAAATATAACTAAAGCCGCTGTGAATATCCATGTGCAAATTTTCATGTGAATTTGTTTTCATTATCTTTGGACAAATATCAAGGAGTGTGCTTGCTGGATCTTAAAAGTGTGTCCAATATTAAAGGAACCAAAATATCTTTAAACCACTGTGCATTCTCACCAGTAGTCAGAGTGAATGAAAGTGTCTGTTGATGCATTCCTTTACTGGCATTCCCACTGCCTTGTGTTATTAATTGCAGCCAATTCTAGATCTGTAGTGATTTCTTATTGCCATTTTAATTGTATTGCCTTGGTGATATAGGATACCTTCTTGTATTTATATATTGTTGGGGTAACATTTTTGTTTGAAAGCTGTCTTTGTATTGCAATTAATAACACTCTGGCTTCAGTACATAATACCAAGAGGGTCAACCTTTTTTCATTTTTTTTTTTTTGTTAATTTCCTACTGAGTCCTGTACACTATCTGTCTACATTACCTACGAGCCAAAGCTTATTCTAAAACTCTGACATTTCTTTGGTGCATCCAAAGTCATCAGCTGTGTCAACATGAAGCTGCAAATCTCCTTCCCATCTACCAACAGTCAAAAACTCATTAGAATGGAAGATGCATGCAAAATTTTCACTTTTTATGAGAAGGGTATGGTGACAGAACTAGCTGCTGATGCTCTGGGTGAAGAGTGGAAGGGCTTAGTGGACTGAATCAGTGATGGGAAGGACAAAAAGATTTTCACATAAAGCACGGTTCCTTGAAACATAGAAGAGTGTACCTACTGTTGTGTAAGGGTTATTATTGCTTTGGACCAAGGAGAAGTGTAGAGAGGAAGCATAAATCTGTTCCCAGATGCATGGTGGACCGGCATATTCTCAGCTTGGTTATTGTATTTAAAAAGGAGCGAAGGATAATTCCTGTACTGACAGATACTTGGCAGCTGAGGTCCAAAAAAGCAACCCAAAAGCTTTTCAATCTCTCTGAATAGGACGATGCCTGCCAATATATGTTAACAGGAAAAAACAGAAGCAAAGCACCTAAGAATCAACCACTAGTTATTACACATTTTCTACAAAACAAATGCTTATATATTGCTATAAAGGAGGAACACACTAAGAGGAATATGGAGGAGGCTGCATAATATTCTAAACTCTTGGCCAAGAGAATGAAGGAAGCCAAAGAAAAATGCCAAAAACGGATTGCTAGGAGACATAGGCTGTCTTTGCTGTGAGCTTCTACTTCTAAGTCTGAGTCGAGCCAGAAATAAGTCTTTGAATAACAAATAAAGAATCAACCTTAAGTTTCACCAAAATAAAAAATAACTTTGTTCTAACCCTACAATGCCTTGGCAGTACTTGATGTATTTGCATGTGATGCATGACTCCGTCTTAGGGCAAAGATTTAGGTTTGTGGAAGTTAATTTTATATGTGAGCTTGATTGAACTAAGAAATATCAAGATAGTCAGCAAATGTTATTTCTGTGAGAGTGTTTCAGAAAAGGTATTTATTTAAACAGTTCTAGATAAAGAAATTTAAAGTTGCAAACGTGGAATAACATTATATCATTTTCCAAAGGCTCAGTCAGAACTATACAGAGGCAGAAGGACCTTTGTCTTTCTTTGTCTTTGTATGAGGCATTGACCTTCGTCTTCTATCCTGTGATCTTGCAGTTCCTTGTTTTTAGGTCTATAGGCTCTGAATTTATAGGTTTGTCTCCTCTGGATTGATTCACAGTGTTAATTCACTTCTCCAGTTTTCAAACAACAGATGGTGGGATTTAGCATTTGTAATTTTGTGATTCAATTTCTATTATATCTATGCATATATTATGTATCTCTAATTTTAGCACATATCAATTTCCATGAGAAGTCCCTCTTTCTGTGTATCTTATTTACATCCCAGTAGTTCCATTTTGCTGGTGTACTCTCTTGTTTTCAACACAATCTCAAATTTTAGGTCTTACCAAAAAGACTTAGGATCCAGGTACTGAGGCAAAAGCCTGCTACCTCAGAGAGGCAGAGAAAGCTTCTAGCTGACCTTCATCCTCAGGTGATATCCCAGAGGAAAAAAGCCTCTCTCCCCACGCCATCTCCAAAAACCCTCAAACTGAATGTCCCTCTTGTCTACTTTCTGTGCATCTGTCTGTCCGCCTGCCTTCTTCTTACTCTCTATTATTTTCTTTACTCACAGCCTGTTAACCTGCTGCTTGCTGCACCTCTTGACCTATGGTTGACTTTATTTAATTCTGTTTACAGTATTCAAGCAGAAACCTCTTGGATTAAAAGTGTGAACTAGGGCTGAGCCACACCAAAACTAGAAACGGGTTTTTCCATTAAACAACACAATCTCTGGGTTCACAGTGTGGTCACATATTTTTCAACAGTACTCTAACACATGATTTTAATTTTAGAGACTGTTGTGAGGCTACAACAGTCCTGTATCTTATTTCCTATTTAGGCAGACTTCTTTGCATCATAGCTTACGTATCCCTGGAGCTTAAATATTCAACTCATTCTTAACAGAAATACCTATGTATATCAAGGAAAAACTAACAACTGACTTATAGCCCTTGTGGCCTGTATTTTTTTCCTAAAGAGAGGACAAATTACACTGAACATTTGTTATAAAACAATAGTTTTTAAAGTTCTTTTATTTTTTAAGTTTATTTATTAATATTTCTCTATATTTATTATTTCATTTTCACAGAAATCCAGCCTTAATTGTTCTGTGCATCATGCATGTCTTATACACTTTTAAATTTAGGACTGTATAATGCTCGTGAAAAATTATATGCTTTCAGAACAAAAGAACCAGATTGACATTGGATCAAACCTGACCGGATGAATTCCTCACAGGATACTGGATGTTGACATCCTATTTGGAGAAAGAGATTGAAAAGAAAGAAGGGGGAATATAGAAATATATAGTGAAGATAGAGCAAAAAGTAGGTTAGTGAATCTACTCCTCAACTTAATATCTCAATTGTTACTCACAAGATATTGTTAATTCCCTGATATTTTGTATATAGATGGAAAATAAGCTTAATTCTAGGTACAGTGGTATAGAATATGTAAGATTATTCTTCACACATTATATATATATATGTATATATATATTTCTACTCTAATATGAGTTATTGTACCCATATAACTCAATAATAATAGAAGGTTTATTTCCAATGCTTTGAAAGTGCTATAGCAAGTTGTTTAGGAGAAATAAGTTATACATATTAAATGTTAGTAGATTAAATTATGGTCATGTCAATTGCTAGTTTACTTTTAAAATATGTTTTTAAGGCTGTTATAAAAAATCAAAGATGTTTGAATGCAATTTTACTGTAGGAAAAAAATGAGAATATTTTCAATGTTTGAGCTACCCAATAGAAAAGACTGTAACGTGCCAGAGGAGAGACTGGTTATCATGAGTAAGCCAAGTGTGTTAGCTCATCTTGCCTCAAGAGTGTCACATTCCTCTTCCTCAGCACATAGAGTGAGCAGGAGAGCTATCCTTCCTGATGAGTATATGTCAAAGGAATGGCTCCCAGGTCCTTAAAAAATGCACTCTTGGGTCATGGAACATTTACATCACAAAAGGTTTAAGAAGGAAATTATAGTTGTACATTTTTAAAGATGAATGCTGTAAGAAAAGATCCGTTAGGAGTCATTCATAAGTAAGGAACTCATTAAAGTTTACTCAAGCTGAGAATAATGTTCAAACTGCTTGGTCAAGTGGAGCTTTGGCATTCAGAAACCCTTCTCAGGGCCTGTCAAAGCCTGTCTTTGTCGGGCATCCTCTCAGCACACATTTAATCTCAAAAATGATCAAAGACATTTTTCTTTTGGTATCATCTGATCTGTAGGTTTCCAGGCATGACTAAGAAAGAAATCTGATTTAATGAAGACATCTATCACTGCCATTGAGAATAGACTTTTTTTTTTTTAATTATTAAGATCCTTCACCTGTTGAATGGGCAGATTTTTAAGAGAAAGGGTAGATCTCAGATAGATTCCAATCCAGGCAGGCAGAAATTTTCTCCTTTGCCCCTGGAATCTGCTTGTCTTATGGCCAAGAATGACCCATCCAACATAAACAATGGGCCAGAGACAAGGGACAGGTCTACTTTGCTCAGGACTCTTTGCGATCATTTTTTAAAAAGTCCATTAGATTCAGATACATGCATGCATGTGTGAAGCATGTGCCTGTGTCTGTGTGTAAGCATGTCCCTGACTGTGTGTGCATGTGCGCCTGAATGTGTGTAAGAAATCTGGTTTGTTGTTGTTGTTGTTTTTTTTTTTTTTTTCTGTACCATTCCGCTGTACCATTCTTTTGGCCTCAGGCTCTAGAGGCAGCTACCTGCCATGAAGAGGAGCCTTAAGACAACCCCAAGACTGGAGGGAGGAGCAGAAGCCAGCAGCTACTCTACCACTGAACGTGGGCAGTGGGCTGGGCTGCCAGAAGAATCTGTTCTGGATCTTCAAGCCGCTGATATCCGTGCTTCCATGCAGAGCTTAGCCTGTGTTGCACTGGAACACAGTGGAATCGCCAGCTTCTTCGTTGTCACCACGCTGACTCCCAATCTGCGGGTCTCCGGAATCATTGCAGGATGTTGTTGCAGACAGTGAGAACAAAAGGGCAACGCCCTGCTTGCTGGTGAAGAAATCTGCGCTGAAATGCAGGGCGACTGAGTTGTAGATGCTGTGTTGGTCCTTGGGCAGCATCAGACCACTCAGCACCTGCAGGAGAACCCCCAGATTTCCACTGGTCCATCCCTGATACCCAGCATATGATGAACTTCTTCCGTGTCAAACAAGGAAATGGAGCCCTAGGGTGCATCCAGGGTCCGCCTCTATGGTCCAGATGCAGTTGAGATTGTATTCATAAGGGGCCAGGCACCCAGGCAACAGCACCTGCCCTGAAACTACTCCTCTCACTGTCCCTCCACACTCAGTGAGAATAAACTCTTTTTTATTTTATTTTATTTTATTTTATTAATTTATTCTTGTTGCATCTCAATGGTTATCCCATCCCTTGTATCCTCCCATTCCTCCCTCCCTCCCATTTTCCCCTTACTCCCCTCCCCTATGACTGTGACTGAGGGGGACTTCCTCCCCCTGTATATGCTCATAGGGTATCAAGTCTCTTCTTGGTAGCCTGCTATCCTTCCTCTGAGTGCCACCAGGTCTCCCCATCCAGGGGACATGGTCAAATATGAGACACCAGAGTATGAGTGAAAGTCAGACCCCACTCTCCACTCAGCTGTGGAGAATGTCCTGTCCATTGGCTAGATCTGGGTAGGGGTTTGATGTTTACGGCCTGTATTGTCCTTGGCTGGTACTATGGTTTGAGTGGGACCACTGGGCCCAAATCTGCCTATCATAATGTTCTTCTTGTAGGATTCTAGGGCCCTCTGGATCCTTCTACTTTGCTATTCTTCCATGCTTCTCTCATCTAGAGTCCCAATAGGATGTCCTTCCCTCTGTCCCGAAATTTGTGGTCAAATGGATTGAGCTAGAAATGATCATAATGAATGAGTTAACCCAGAAGCAGAAAGACTCAAATGGTATATACTCACTTATATCTGCATACTAGCCCACGGGGTATGTCCCATGAAAGTCTTCACTTACCAGGAAATTGGGACAGAGAATGAACTCTTAAGACACCTTTCTTTGCAAAGCTTTAGGACTCAGTCTCTGATGTTGAGCACTTAAGTAATTGTTCTACCATCTCTCTATAATAGTATCTTTGTTACTTAGTTTGTAACATGAAAACATTGCGCCTAGTTTTCAGGATTTCTGGGACAGAAAGAGAATCAGGAAAGATAGTTTTGGTTTTGAAATACGGCCAAAACTATGATTCCTAATTAAGACTTGGAAATTTAAAAATGAACAATGACTTAGGGTAAGTGACTAGATAGATACGTATGTAGTAATAAATTATGATTACAGCTTGAGTAGTCATTCACTTTCATACCACATTTTAACTTATAATAAGTAAATTAACATACTTATTTGTATTACAATATTAAGTATTACAACTCCATAATATATACTGATAAGTAAAGAACGACATTTTAATAAGTTTATAAGCTACATGTTGGTGTTTGCACAACACCAAAGTGCCTAATGATAGCCAAATAAAAACAGAGCAATAAAATCGTTTTTTCTCTGGGGGGCTAAATTGATATGGCATGTGTAAGACACGTACACAACTACTTCCCCTTTAAGTTGATTGTGTCAATTAATTGTTTTATCTTAGTAATTCTTCCTCTTTTTTGGCTGAAGGACATCTTTTTGGAAGAGTCATGAAATGATACAGACATACTTTAAAACTTCTTATGAAACTATTGGAAATAGTCATGAAATGATACCGACATACTTAAAAACTTCTTATGAAACTAAGGCATTGTTAATCTACAGAGAAGAGGCAACCCACTGCAGGTATTGACTATCTTCCATACATATTTCCTTTCCCTTACTTGTTCCTTGGAATAAATTCCTTCACAACAGTGACTCCTATAGGAATTAGTCATTGGAGCAATATAATTTCTTGTCAGTTTCTAAGTCATTTAAAAATTGTATTTAAATACATTTTGGTGGAGGTTAATTTCTTGGTATAACTGATAGTGTAAACACACATTGCTTTTGCTTTCCATGATTTTTTTCAAGACTTTTAACATTATCATTTTTCACTCTATAAAATAAAATGAAAAGCTCAGGTTGTAAGATGACTTTACTACTCAGAATGTAAAAGAGAAGTTAATTTCAGTAGTTTCTCTAAATCTTTATCTTTCTTTTAAAATAAAGGATAACTATGCCTTTAAATATTTTATTTTTAATGTTTATGTATGGGTATCAATTTGTGGGTTTGTGGGTGGGTCTGGGAAGCACAGAAGGGACTTAGGTACCCTGAAGCTGTGATTAAAGATGACTTTAAGCCCCTCATGTGGGTGCTGGAAACTGAACCCTGGTCTTCTCACAGCAAGAACTCTGAGCATTTTAGCCGTCTCTCCAAACTTACTCTTAATTTTTATTTTTGCTTTTATTTAGAAATACAGTAGACTAAAATGTGGATGAACAAAACAATCTTTAGTATTATAGCTTCAATTTCACTAAATTAATTTTATAATGGGGGAGGGCCTTTACAAAGTAGTTAAGTAAAATCTTTTAAAAATAATTATTTCAGGATTAGTCCCAGCAACTAATTTAATTATTGTGCTAGTTATGTTTTTTGCTATGAATTACTGTAGGTATTTCACCAAAAGATTATGTAATCACAAGAGTTTGATTGTCTCTGATGACTGTCACAGAACCTGCTGTTGAGTACAGGAATCAGGAAGCAGAAGCCAATCAGAACATCAGCAGGATTTCGCCCCATGGACCATCACCAGACATCACTAACTGTGAGTTTCTGGGATAGCCATCGCATCTCCTTCTCTTTTTATCATGAAAAAAATCTCTCTTTGGGAATAATCCAAAACAGAACCTTGCTGGGAGGAATGGTTACTCTTTCAAGTGAAACGCACTGGTCCTAAAATAATCTCTTGTGTTGAAAATTTGTAAAATGTTGTAGAAATTAAAAATAATCTAATATATCATATACAACCAGAATTTTAGTTTCATTCTGGTGAACCATATTTGTCTGTGTGTTACATAAAATATAAATTTTCCATTAGTAAGAGAAGGAACAATTTTATAGAATGGGTTAACAATGAACAAGACTGGGGAAAAAGGACTTTTTCCTATTGTAATAATAACTAACTTGTGAAATTCAGATGTTTTAGACTAGTGCAATGGTAATAAAGAAAAAAGTATTTAATTTAGAACTTAGAGAACTCAACCTTACCACATTTTGCTCTATTTTCTGTCTAGAAAAACTGAAAGGGTACAATGTCTTTTAATGAACTTTGGATAGATGGATGGGAACTATGTTGTTCTCCTGCATTGAAATCTACTTTTTTACTCATACTGCTGGGGAATGTAGACGGCATCTGCCAGAACATGGTCCAAGGATGGATTTGTGTGAGGAGATTTCTGAGTGCTTGTGAGAAACTACCCCCAAATCAGACAGGAGTCTTGTGACCTCAGTTTCTTTAAAAACACTAAATTCTTGCAATGTGTTTTTGTGTCTCTCCCAGACATAGAGATAGAAGAGAGTTTACTTCAGATTATTAATTACAACCTTCTATCATTTTTCATCTATGTGCATCTATGGAAAAACATAATTTGCCATATGCAACTTGTCTACCATCGGGGACTCACCTGCCAATTGTGACTTGTCCTTGTGGTTGTACACTTTACTCATGTGATTCCACTTAACCCTCAAAGTATAAATTGCCTGATGCTCTGCATAAAGTTGGTTATTGCACCAAAAACAGGAAGAGAAAGTCATAACAATCATTCCCTTCAATTATGCAGTCCAGTGTTATGTTTTATTACAATATTGTAATTTATGAATGTGCATATGTATTTGTATTATTTCTATTCCATAGCATGAGAGAATCCCAAAGCCTTTTTCTCTTTTCCAGTAGGATATAAAATACAATACATCTTATGATTATTTGTCTTAAATGTGATATAATATATGGATTCGATTATTTTGTATATGCTCAAACTTATACACATAAATATATAATAAGTCCAAACATTTGAACACATACAAAAAAATTTGCTTCTACAGTTTTCAATTCTGATCTCTGAATTGAAAAGAATCCAAAATCTAGTGGTAAAAGGTCATATCTAAAAGAGAAAAGACAGAAAATTCATTATTGACTGGAATACTTAAATAAAAATTTGTAAAATCAATAACATTCCACAGGAATTACCAGGTCAAATTTATCTTCATTTGTAAAAAGTATTTTTTGTTTGTGTGACGGTTGTGTTTTGGTCTTCCTGCCAGAGACAAACCTAACTTTTGATGAAAATGAAAATATTAAGAAGGAGAAATTTTAGAAATGAGGTAAGAGAGAACTAAGAAGAAAAAATAATGTTGGCAAATTCAGAGAGCTTTAATAGGCTCCAAATGTTGGACACTACTATTCTACACAATTCTCTTTCATAAGCTTCAGTATTTCATAAAATATTTGTAAATATCTCAATTAAGTAAATGTTAAAACTTGTGTCAATTTTTAGTCAAGTTATAAAATAATAAAGCTTTCATATGACTTAAAAAGCCAGAAGTGGTCAAACAAAAAAAACCATTTTCATTTGACAATATAACAGTGTAGAAGAAAAATATAAGAGGGCATAAATTCACATAACACAAACACATGTATGAGTTTTGTGTGTGTGTGTGTGTGTGTGTGTGTGTGTGTGTGTGTGTATGTGCGCATCTCAAAACCACAAAAACTGTTTCAAAAATATGTAATTTTGATGACTTTAACTCTAAGCTTGGATTATTATGAGTTCAAGGTGAAGAAATTCAGATAAAACACAAAACTGAATCGTGTAATAGAACTCAGTTGGCAAGAAATGCATTTAAAAGATCCTGTTTTCAAAAAGACATGTAATGTGTGAGATTTTACAAATATTGTAATGAGTGTGCTTTCAATCCCTAGTCCACTCAAAGCTGGTTTATTTAAGTTCTGCTTCCAAAGTGAGTTGTATCTTCAGGAGAAGTTTCATATTTACTTAAGGTGAACAACCAAACATGATGGCAACAACCTGTATTACTTTGGGTGCTTCTGGGGCCTACTTACCTCATAAGAAGTTATCCTGTGCCAGGCACTGAAATGCTTATTGTGGGAAGCTGTGCTAAATTTTGCCATGTCAGAAATGCCATGCTTAGGCTGCACTCTGTGACATTCCAGTTGCTGAGCTTTGCCGGAGGAGGTCTTCGTGTTCCAGACTATCCTTGGTCTATTTACCTTTGAAAGAAGTAGGGAAGTTTCTACTGAGAAACACCTAGAGGGTTAAGAAAATCCTTTCAGAGAACTACTCAAAAATAGGAAATTCTGACCATTGCTAGATTTGGGTAGGGGTTTAAAGTTTACCGCCTGTATTGTCCTTGGCTGGTGCCTTAGTTTCAGCGGGACCCCTGGGCCCATATCTGCCTATCATAATATTCTACTTGTAGGTTTCTAGGACCCTCTGGATCCTTCTACTTTGCCATTCTCCCATGCTTCTCTCATCTAGAGTCCCAATAGGATGTCTTCCCCTCTGTCCCAGTTTCCTGGTAAGTGAAGGCTTTCGTGGGACATGCCCCTTGGGCTAGTATGCAGATATATGTGAGTATATACCATTTGAGTCTTTCTGCTTCTGGGTTAACTCACTCATTATGATCATTTCTAGATCAATCCATTTATCCACAAATTTCGGGAAGAACATTCTCCACAGTTGAGGGGAAAGTGGGATATGACTTTCTTACGTACTCTAGTGCCTCACATTTGACCATGTCCTCTGGAGGGAGAGACCTGGTGGTACTCAGAGGAAGGACAGCAGGTTACCAAGAAGAGACTTGATACCCTATGAGCATATAAAGGGGGAGGTAATCTCCCTCAAGAACAATCATAGGTGAGGGGAATAAGGGGAAAATGGGAGGGAGGGAAGAATGGGAGGATACAAGGGATGGGATATCCATTGAGATGTAGCAAGAATAAATTAATAAAAAAACAATAGGAAATTCTTACAGGCTATTGTGTTCTTCTTGACTTGCAAGCTAGGGAGAGGGATCAGTATAGATCCTATTGACCTTGCTATATAAAGTCATACTTGTCCGCATTAAAGAGAATCTTATCAGAAAGATCCCGACTTGACTCATTATTTCTTGCATTTCTGTACCCTACTTTCAATCCCCACTCCCTCTTTCAGATGAACCCTGATTCGATTTTTCCTGTGGGCCATGACACGGCAGCTTATTTAATAATTCATATAGTCTGGGAACAGCAACGTCTACCCAGTCATGGTTCTTCTGTTCAGATGTGTGTGTGTGTGTGTGTGTGTGTGTGTGTGTGTGTGTGTGTGTGTGTCTGTGTGATTTTCTTACAAATTAGTGGATTTTCATAAGACTTCTTTATATATCATTAGTTTTTATTGTCTCCCCTAATTTCTCAATTCCAAACTCCAATTTTATTTATTATTATTACCATTATTAATATAATGTAACTAAATATTTTATTAATTTTATTATTACTGTATGTGGTTCTCTCTCTCTCTCTCTCTCTCTCTCTCTCTCTCTCTCTCTCTCTCTCTCTCTCTTTCTCTGTAGATATGCATGTGTTTATGTGTGCAGCACCACACAAGCCATCATGTATATGTGGAGGTCAAAAAACAGCTTTGAGAAGTTGGTTCACTTCTCTCATAGATGCTGCAGATTAAGCTCAAATAATCAGCATGAGATGTCATTGTAATTTAACTTTTGAGCCACTTCATGACCCTGAAATTAGTGTATATTTTATATGGAGTAAGCATATCACATAGAAGTAAGAGCAGAAATTTTTGAAAAAAAAAAAACCACATACTGTAGCTTACATCTGGATCATAAAAAGTGAAAGATTTTGAAGTAGGCTGTCTATCTCCTTAATTTACACTCTCTCTCACTATCTCAGCCTCCTTCCCACCCTATCCCCAGTGCCGTATGCTCCTACTTGCTGTGTCTCCACCCCCAACAAGGACATAGTAGTCTTTCTGCTCTACCAGAGACCAAACTAACTAGGAATAATCCAGGTAGGATTCCTGCTCTCAAAAACCTCTGAACTCTTAGCCTCTGCCTACCTTGCCCCTAGTCTCCCATCCTCCTAGTGGCCATACCACAGCCCCCAGTGGTGAAGAGACTCCAGTTCTGCTAAAGTCCAGCATGGAATAGACATGTCCTGTTCTACTAGAGACCTCACTGAATAAGTGAAGCCTAGGCTACACAGACCAGAAGAACAGAAAGAAATCATAAGCCAAAGAACAAAACACCTATCCCTTAAAGACATTCTCAGAAATCAGTACCTAGACCCTTAATTACCCCAAACTCAGATGTCGAGAGACCATTTTAAGAACAGAAGAAACAACAGCTAAAGCATAGTGTCACCACCAGATCCCATCTATACTACTACAGTAAGCCCTGAATATTCCAGTACAATAGAAGCACAAGAAAACAAAATTTAAAATCAACTTAATGAAGATGGTTGAAGCCCTTAAAGAGGAGAAGAATAAATCTTTCAAAGAAATTTGGGAAAACATAAACAATTAGAGGAACTGAATATATCCTTTTTGAAAAGCAAAGAAAAACAAACAGTTGAAGGAAATGAATAAAACTGTTCAAGACCTGAAAAATGGAAATAGAAGCAATAAAGAAAACACAAACTGAAGAAATTATGGAAATGAAATATCTACGTACATGAACCACAGACTTAAGCATCACCAACAGAATATAAGGGATGGAAGGGAGATCCTCAAGCATTGAAGATATGATGAAAGAAAAGATACAGCTGTCAATGAAAGCATTAAATATAAAAAAGTTTCAGACATCAACATCCAGAAAATCTGGAACACTATGTAAAGACAAAACCCAAGAATAATAAGAATAGAAGAAACAAAAGATTCCCAGATAATAGTTTCAGAATATTGTATCTCAGAATATATTTTCAACAAAATTATAGAAGAAAATACCTTAACCCAAGGAAGGAAATGCCTATTAAAAGTACAGACACTTATAGAACATCAAGTAAATGGGACCAGAAAAGAAAGTCTTCCTGCTAATAATTGTGGAAGGATTGTAGACATTATCCCAGGTGAAGGCAGTCTAGGTGGGTCTTATTTGGAACCACCACTGACACCCCACTGAGACGGACATTGTTGAAGACTGGAAGGAACCATCCTGGGCCTGGAATTCAGGAAACAGACCAGAGACTCCAGCCAGGCGATTGTGTTTCTAACTTAACATCGATGGGAGGAGGCATCCTGGGAGGAGACCCACCTTTGCAGGCTAGAGAATGACAGCAAGTGGAGAAGACAGGAGAAGCCTGCAGGTTAGGAGCAGAAATACACATGGATCCAGGTAGAGACTCATGCCATGAGAGGAAGCCCTCCACTGTCATTGTCTGAAGTACCAGAGATCAGAGGGTAGATTGCCAAGAGACCCAAGAGTTTAAAAGGAATTTTTAAAAATTAAAAAAATTAAAAAAAAGATTCCTAATGATACTCTGCTATATGTGTAGACAGTAGGAGCCTGGCATAATCACCATCCAGAAACTAATGGAAACATATATGCTATGGTTATATAGCTTGATGTTTTGTGGGATATCTACTAACAGTGAAAGCAGGGCTGTCTCTGATTCATTTGTCTGCTACTGGGACCCTTTCCATAATATTGGCCTGCTTTGTACAGACTTAATATTAGGGGATGTGCCTGGCCCTATTGCAACTTGATAGGCTGTGTTTGGTTGATAGTCTTAAGAAGCCTGTCCTTTTCTGAAGAGAGATAAAGGAGGAGTGATTGTGCAGGGGGAAGGTAGGAGGAAGCATGGGATGAAAGGAGGGAAGGGAACTGTGGTTGTGATGTAATATGTGAGAGAACACATTAATAGAAATATCAAGAAGAGGAAATTATTAAGAGAAAACCAAGACATCTTTGCACTAAATTACATTGCAAAGGGACTGTGTGGAAGAGCAGTAACAGCATGGGAGAAAAGCAAAAAATGGAGACATGACACTCTCTCGTTATATTTAGAAAGAACAATGCATGCTATTACTAATAAAAATATTATTAGACAGAATCCATTCGTACTTCCTTTATGATGTGTAATAATGATACAATTTTTGGCACGATCTACTTTGAGCTGTTAGGCACTAACTTATCCTAGTGAACCTCAACAGCTCTGTCATAAGAGAAAACGCAGATCAAAGCCAAGAATGTGGTATATATTGTTTGTCATATAAAGTTTATTTCATCAGTTTGACACATAAAAACATTATTACTGGATTTTTTATAATGTATTTTATCCAGCTTTTTGTTTTGTATATTTCCTGTGAATGTGTGGATTATCTTATCATCAGAATAATAGGCCATCTTTAGACCAATATGTTATGAAAAATAAATCAGACTTAGATATATAGCATGTGTCTCGGTCCACATTCCAGAAACAACTTATAAATCTTCATGTGTGAACGTGATGCACTCATATGCATGCATGTGTGTGTGTGTGTGTGTGTGTGTGTGTGTGTGTGTGTGTGTGTGTGTGTGTGTGTGTGCGTGTGTGTGTTGCATGGAAGTTGAGAAAGAAGAAAAAGTTCTTAAGGCAGAGCTAAGCATAGAAATGTGGTAATATTTGTGACAGGAAATTAGAAGCAGGGAGTGTTCGTGGTATGGAATGAGATCATGAAGAGTAGCTTAACAACCTGAGAGAAGAGAGGGAATCTTGAGAAACAAGAATGATATGAAATATGGCACAATCATCTGGATGTGGGGAAATGTCATAATTATATCTATTGTTTTATATGGCAATTAAAAAGTAACTCATTCACTAGCATATAGTGGATACTTGAAACAATGACAGGAACATTCAAATGCTAGCCGTAGACAGGAAGAGAGAAATATGACCAGATGCTTGAGATGCTGGCAGAATTAACCAGTTACTGATAATTCATTCAAATTATTTTCACAGATAGGCTCGGGATTTACTGCAGTCAGATTCTGTTTATAACCTTAGGATAACTTAGTGAACAAAATAAAATAAAACACCTCTACTCTATGTGTCTTTAAAACTCTAGCAAGAAGAGATAAAATAAGAAGGAAGGAAAATACCAGAAACACTCTGGCAGGTTCAAGGATCAGAGAGTACATGGAGTAGCAGCTAGGATAAAGTGTGGATATAAGAGATGAGTCACTGTGTAGTGTAGAGATTTGAGCAAATACTTGAAGGCTATAAAATCTTTCTCCTGGGTATCTAGGGAAATAAAACTGCAGGTGATAAAACTCCCAAAGCTAACACCCTCCTATGTGAGCCTGTCCTAAGCCTGAAACAAGGCCAGCACAGCTTGAATAAGAATAAGCAAGTTTGAAGTAAGAGATTTTCTCAGAAGACACCAGAAGCTGTTCACTGTAGCAGGTGTGACTTTTTTGAAGAATACCATACCGAGAATGACAGGTTACAATGCCTTATCTTCATAAGGGTGAAGGGAGTGTTGGTGAATGTAAACACACACAGATCATTGCATGCATATTTTCAGTTATGATCACTGTGTGTAGGCTATTCTACTTACATTACTGCAGAGGAAAAAGAGACACAAGAAGAGGCTGACGTCATGGCAGAGCATGCTATTTTTATCCACTCATTTATATAAAAAAATCTTACCTTACATGACCAATAATTACAGAACAATACTGTAATTCTAACATTTCTATCTGTAGCTATGAAAACAATCCACCAGGCTTTCTCACACGGCCCCTCCTCCTTCATCTGCCATCATGGAACTATTATTTTCATCTGACTTTTGCTCTCTTTGCAATATTCTTTGATTGATTAGCTAATAACTTAATTTTTATTTTGTCATCTGCAGACATTTTATACTAATTGTATCTAATGGACTGTGCGCTACTGAAATATTTAGAGTTATTGCTAGTAAATACAAAATATGCTTACTGATAGAATATAAAAATAAGCAATTGGTCAACCAATGAAGATGTACATTATCTGGGATCACTGAGCTTATAAAAGTTTAATGAAGGCTAGAGGAAATATATCATTACAATTTTACCATGCTAAAGGACTGGCAGTATGATTGATACAGAAGAGTGTTTCCTGAGTATACTGAAAGATTTCTCGCTATCCACTGTTAGTGTTTACATTTATTATAAGTAACATCTATTGAGTGATTAATTTTGCCACCCAAATTCAATGTATTTGCAGATAGGGAGAGCTACTTTCTCTTTGCTTCTTCTTTTCCTTCAATGTTCTCATTACCAGCATACTTGTTAATAATATAATAAACAACTGTAGAAGTAGAGAGTCTAACCTGCAAGCTTTATTGGTAGTATGTTTTAATGAATGAAAAGAGATACTTTGACTTTATAATATCGTGTTGTCATTTCTTATAATAAAGCTTTCTAAATTATCTCAGATTTATTTTTAATTGAGTTAAAAAATAAAATTTCTTTATCTTATTTGATTTAAGAGTTTAACTGGGTATATGTTAGGAAGCAGGCAAATGAGAATAATAGAATATATATGCCAAAATACACTCATATGATTTTTAAATCATATTAAGAGATGATATTAAATACTGTTGAAAATAAGATTTGATTATATATAAGAATTATAGGACTAGAATATATCTCAGCAGCTAAACAACTTGAATTTAATATCAGAACCCACATTTTTAAAAGTCAAATATGTTGGTGTAGTGATATATGCTTATAATTCTAGTATTGGGAGACAGACCCGGGTGTATTCCTAGGGCCTGCTCATCAACCAGCCAGCCTTCTTGTGGGCCTCTAATATAATAACACCCCTTGTATCAAAAAAAGCCTGGTGTCTCTTGAGGAGTAACGCCTCTGGCCTCTCATGCGTCTGCACAAGAATGAACACACGCGCCTACACAAACATACATATGAACATGCACACTAGCTTTTAGTCATTAGATTGTTATGTACTGGATGGCGGTCTCTTGCAATAGGTCTCCTTGACTGTTTAGAGCCAAGTTTTCTAAGAATGAGGAAGGAAGGTTATGCTATGCAGACTCAGTGTGCCCTTGGAGCAATTGTATAAAGATAACACGTGAAACCAGGGTTTCATTCAGGTTAGTTCATGGTATGCAGCAAGAATTTTTGGTGCAAGAGGGAGGGAGGGAGAAAATATCTAAATTAGTACTTCAGTTTGCCTGTTTTGAAAAAGTAAATTCAGAGGAATGATAGTCTGAAAGATAGTTTAAAAAAGAGGGTCAGATGATACATAGAATATAAGTAGAGTAAAATTATAAAATAATTCCAAGATTTCTCTGTTATAAAAATTACACACACACACACACACACACACACACACACACACACACACACATATATATATTGACTGATTTGTGCAAAGCCATTTGTTTTCCGTACTTTAGAAGATACCTGTGGAAATAATGGGACATTAGGGGGTTGTGTACAAAAAATATTCTATAAATGACAAAAGTCACAAAGATGTAAGTAGGCTTATTGTGATGTTTCTATAAAAAGTATTCAAAGACAGTATTTAAATCAATATTTTCCTGACTGTCATAACTGCAATAAAAATACATTCTGGTAAATCTTCATGTTAAGATAAAAGAACAACAACCAAAAAGCATCCTTGGTGCCTTTCTGCACATATCAGAAGTAAGCACTTTATAGACTCTAGATCACAACTGTGAGAAATGCCACAGAAGTAAGACTGAAATATAACTTCCATACTGGATCTGCATTTTCTGTTATGGCATTGATGGAATTTGGTAAAAAAAAAAATAACACTTCATTTGGGACACAGCTTAATTTACCTTTGTCCAACATCCTAGAATTCTGAAAGCCATTTGAATTGATATTTTTCTGGAGGTTAAAAAGCTTGTAATTGAATGTATCCCAATATCATTTTTTAATATGTGTCCAGCCATGTGGGATAGATGAGACATGTGAGGTAGAATTTTTTGTGAAAGGGTTACTCAAATTACAAAGATTAATCATTTGGGCTATATTCAGCAACATGTGTTAATAATGAGCATCCATTTCACCTACGATTGAATGGCTGTTCTTTGATACTTTCTGGTTAGTCCACCCATGAAGGGTCCATGTGACATTAAAAAAAAAAAGTGAGAAAGAATGAATGATACTAAAGAATGGAGAGGGGTGCTGTAAACCACTTTTTATAGAGAAATCCAGGAAATGTGCTACTGCCAGAAATGAGATGGATCTCTATAACTAAAAAAAGACAGGTTAACTCCTGGCAACACCCAGCCTACCTCAAAGTGGCTCCTTACTTAGCAGAAGGAGAAGGACAGATCTCTACCTCCTCCATTTTTTTATAAAGGAATACCAACATTATGCACAAATCATTAGTTTTTATGACCTAATCTTACTTTAGGCCCCAAGTCTTTAAAATTTCAGTAAATGCTGTACATACATTACCTTGAGCCAAGGAACTGAAGAGTATACAATGGAAGATACAGACAGCTGTACATTAACTTAGGAAGTATAAATTGGTTACATAGGAAATAGAGGAGGAATAACTTAGTTTATTACATAGTTCTCAAAAAGGCAGGCTACGCAAGCAGTTTGAGTAAATATAGGTTAATTATTTTAAGTTGTAAGTGACTTAATTATTAACTCTGGCTGTGAGGTCCAGCAAAAGTTCCTGTCAAAAGTTGCTATTCAGATAAGAGATCTGCAGCATAACTATAATGGTAGCATCTCTTTATTGCATGCTCTTTTCATATTCTCCTTACCAGGTCCAAATGTTGTTCACTGGGACTACTGTAAATTGAGGACAGTTTATTTAGTTTTGCAGAGATGTAAATGTTTAGCTTATTGTCTTTGACAAATACTGTTTTATTTGTCAGCTTTCTAAAATTATGCTCAGTTTAGGAATGTCTTGAAACAAAAAGTTTTTATGATCCTTTGGTGGTATATATTTTATATTTCATTAATTTATGTTTTTATTATTTTACTTTTTAAAATTTGTGATAATTCTGTTTTATCTTTAAGCACTCATCTTAGAATTAATTATTCTAGTTTAATTAATGAAATATATTCTCATCAGCTGCTACTGATGATTCATTTGATAAATAGACATATCTTTCTTTGACATTTAATTAGGAGTATTATCTCACTTTTGCTAGGATTTATTCTTTGACTTTGACATTTGAAACTAAACAGTAATTATAGCATTAGTTTATATCTTGCTATTCTCAGCAACCTCATAGTTATTTCTACATCTGTTTATCATTATAATATGTAGGTAGTTTATTCATATTGATTGATATCACATAATATTCTTTCATATGAAGAAACATCTTTTATCCATTCCAGAAAAGTCATATGCTATTACTCATATATAACCTGTCCTAAAATTTCTATGTAGAAACAGTTTTGTTCTATGATTAGCAAGGGATATGCCTCTCTTCCATGTGTTCATCTCTTTGTCTTTGAACTGGTTAGTCATTATTGCCAATTGGATACTATTTAAAGTCACCTGGAAGATGAAACTACAAATGAAAAATTGCTTTGATCAAATTGGCCTGAGAGCATGCCTTTGGGGGCCTTGTCTTGATGGATAATTGATGTAGCAGATCCCAGTCCCCTGTGAGCAGAACAGTCCTTAGGCTGATGGGCCTGGCCTATATGAGAAAGGTATCTGAGCATGAACAAGAGAACACATAAACAAGACATATCCATCCTTGACTTCTGCTTCAGGTTGCTGATTTGAGTTCTTACCTTGACTTCCCTAAATAATGGAGTGTCTTGGAAGTGCAAAATGAAATAAACCTTTTATTCCCAGGTTGCATTTAGTCAGAATGTTTTATCACAACCACATGCAAGCAAACTAGGAAAATCTTTCTGTTGTATTTGATATACATTTATTACACATCTATATGTGGAGGATACAGATGTCAAAGTCTGTGTGTGTGCAGGTGAGAAGACAATTTTCTGGAGTTGATTCTTCCATCATGTGTACCCCAGAGTTTGAAATTAAGTCACCTGGCATGGCAGTAATTGCCTTAGCCAAACTCAGGCATCCCAGCAACCTTATATGACTTTTTATTTCTGTCATTTGTGATTATCCTCATTGTCCTGAGGGTCTAATTTAAGAAGTGATATTATTTGTGGTACCTTTTTAAGATTATATCTCATTTTGTTAATCTTTCTGATTATTTTCCTTAATCCTTTTTAAAAAATCATTTACATACAGTTCAATTTTTCTTTCTTTTTTATAATACTGACACCACACTTTGTTGTGGTGTACTTCTTTGTTTTTGTTCTTATTTTTATAGGTTGTGTGAATCACCTTTCCTATTCACCCAACGCCTGGACCGTGCTTACTAGTTTTCAGGGAAGGCACCATTTTACTTCAGATCAGAGCCAAATTTTATGTAGACAGAGTTGGTAGTTATTTACTTATTTGATTTGCCTGCCTTGCCATGGTCAAGCCATGAAAGGCTTTTCATCTACTTTGAACTGTAGGAGCCTCAGAGCATCTTGTGGAGTGAGGAACTCTTCCCTAACGTCACTGCGTTTCTGGACCTGTTAGTTATTATTTGTAAATACTTTCCACACATTTTGTAGTTTAAATAATAAGTTCTTCCTGTACTTATGAAAATAGAAGTCTGATTTGACCTCATTCTGTAGAGACAAGTCAAAGGATATTTTACTTGATAAATTCAGTGCAAGCTAATCCATCTCATGTCTTTTTTTATTCACTTGGGGCCACAGCCACTTGCTGGTCTCTCGTTCTCTTATTTGCTCTTCACAGATATGCCAGCAACACTACACTTCTCTGCGACAGCATTCCTCTTTGGCCTTGCCTTTCTCATCACATCTCTCTCCCTCTCTTTACAAAATTTGACAATATAGTAGTGATCCCAAGTGTACATTCAAAAGTAGTTTTCCATTTTATCACCTAGAGCCTTGATCACATCTGTTAAGTTCCTTTGTCATGTAAAATAATATAGTTATGGATGAGAACCGTAGGTATCTTTGGGAAGCATCATTCCACCTACGCCGTGGTTTCTTTCATTTTGGTGAAATATATCTATATACTACTTAAAAATTAAATGTAGACTTTCATGTTGTTGTTAATAAGAGATTTGTAAACTATTCATTGATAGAATGAGTTACTTAGTAGTCTCTACAACTCAACGTTCTTGCCCAATGCTCTGCCATAAGGAGTTACAAACCAGTCAACTGAGATGGCAAGGAAACACTGAAAAAACAATTCTGCCATAACATATGCCAATAAATCCAAAAGGATAAGGATTTTTTTGTGAATTTTAATGAAAAAGCCTCACCAAGATAATTAATAGATTTCATTAATTTAATGACACCATGAATCTCACCAATCTCAAGAAGTTTAGCAGTAGTTAGTGGTAACAGAAGATAATCCATACACATCTTTTTGGGGAATACCACAGAAATGTTTTCTTCATTGAACTTTTTGTCTCTTTTAATCCCCCTCAGGAACAGTCATAGGAGAGGGGAATAAGGGGAAAAGAGGAGGGAGGGAAGAATGGGAGGACACAAGAGATGGGATAACCATTGAGATGTAACAAGATTAAATTAATAATAAAAAATTTTTAAAAATCAGCATCATCCATGTGAAGAGAGATACAGATAATGATGGGAAACGATGTGTTATTACTCTGTTGTTTATACATGTACCATCTTTGTATGCTGTGTGCAAAGGCATGTTTCTAGAGTCTTATTAAAAATCATACAGCTTAAACTTGAAACCATCCTAGTTCTGAATACTTCAAGAACAGAACTCCTTAGAGGACTAGAGATAGTTTGAAACAATTACAAAGTAAAACACAGTTCTTACTAATAAATTTATAGTACAAGACAGAAATAAGAAGAAAGGTTTTCAGATGAGTTGTGTTGAAATGTGGTATATTCCACTGCTCTGAACTATAATTATATAAAGTTATTTGAATAGATAAAATACATATTGAACAAATACATTTTAATGATGTAGAAATGGTAACGATGTTCATTTAGGATAATAAAAGACAAAAGACAGAGGAAGGATAGCAGGTTACCAAGAAGAGACTTGATACCTTATGAGCATATACAGGGGGAGGAAATCCCCCTCAAGAACAGTCATAGGGGAGGGGAATAATGCGAAATGGGAGGGAGGGAAGAATGGGAGGATACAAGGGATGGGATAACCATTGTGATGTAACAAGAATAAATTAATAAAAATTAAAATAAAAGACAAAAAAAAGGATACCTATGCAAATAGTAAAAATGTATACCACAGGATATTTTGTAATGAGAAAATATGAAGATATGCCTTTCTAACAAGAGCACTATAGTGAACAGAGTATAAAGAAATAATAAGACAGATTAAGAAAATATTCCTGGTTCACTGTAAAATTGAGGCATTGTAAATTATTTCTATGTGATAAATTTGAATATCACAAGTGATTCTTGTCAAGGAATCTGCTAAGAGTCAATCAAAATCAGTTGAATGATAATAGTTATTATATCACGTGAATGTTGCTGTGTTTTTCATGCATGTGTTTCTCTCTCTTTCTGTGTCCGTGTTTGTGTGTGTGTGTGCACATGTGTATGTGTGTGTGGCTATTCAGTTGTGTGTGTACACATGCATATGTGATCACCTGTTGTGGAAGCATGAGGTTGACATCAGATGTCATTCTCAAATACTCTCTACTGCCTTTACCAAACCACAAGTGCTTGCTCATCTCAGAGCTTGTTAATTCTGACCTGGAGCTAGCCGCCTTTCCTAAGGTACCACCTGTCTCAGCCTCCTGAGTGTTGGGAGTATGAGTCCAGGTGGGCAGACATTCTTCCCCAACTTTTACTTGGATGCTGAGCCAAGAGCTCCAATAATCAAACTTGTATGGTTAATTCTTAACTGATTGGCCATTTCCCTTGTCCTAAATAATTACTTTGAAGTGTGATTTCATTGCAAATATTTTTACCATTGAATTTTATATCTGAGGTGAGTATTATAAATTATTGTGAATTTATGCTTTAGCAGATATTCCTTTTATTTTTATTCCTTTAATTGGAGTACCAGCTATTGATTGTGTGATTATAATTGATCTGGCAGTGGAAAGTGAAATTTTCCCAGTTGATGCAGTGATTGGAATTGATTTAGCAGTAGACCTCATAAAAGGTCAATAAAATACAGAGAATAATGCAAGAATTGTTCTTTAAAAAACGACTGCAATTCAATTACAGCACTCAGCCCTACCTACACTAATTAAGATCTTCAGCATTCAGCGGGAGGATAGATTGCTATTTGGTTGGTTATTTAGAAACCAGCACAGAGACAGATAAGAGTCATTTTCTTTATAAAAATCCACTCACATATTTACTATGAATTGTTCAAAGCCTTACTTTTTTGTTAGATGCTAAAAATAACAAATTGCACGTTTGCTCCAAAATTTTAGAACTTACACTTTTTACCAAGCTCTACATTTTCTATGTGGTATTTTAAAAGTTCTTAGCAACTATTGACAGGGTAGTGGAATAGTTATACCCTATGTGTCAAAAGTAGGTGGTTAATATCTATCTTATTCAAAAATGTAAGACATTTCCTGTATGATATTTCCATTTTTACCAGTGTCTATGACTCTCTGTAGCATTGTTTTGTTTTGTTTTCTATTGCTACTCCTCCTTCCTCATTGCTTACCTGCTTCTAATTTATCTAATATTTCATTATAAACTATGGCTTAGATTTATTTAATATTTGTGAAGTTGTATTTGGTACAAACTCAATCTATTCTCTAGATGTTCGCATGTGCATGTGTGTGTGCATATCAGTGTGTGTGTGTGTGTGTGTGTGTGCATGATAGTGCCTTCCTATGTAGCACAAGATAGCCTTAAAGTTATAATTGTCTTGCTTCAGCCTTCTAGTTCTCTTGAATAAAGAACATAGTCATTCCTGTCAAAGCCAGCTTGTTCTCAGTGAGTATGTCTCTCTCTCTCTTTCTCTTGGTCTCCTTCTCTGTCACCTTCAGTCCTCTTAATTCTCTGCCACTTCCCTTCACTGTCTGTCTCTCATGTTGAATGGTTTGTAATGAAATAAGGCAAGCCCTCCTAGTACTTTATCCAATTAAAAATTTGATATATATGATATATTATATATGACATATATCTTAATGCTTTTCTAACTCTGATGTTTCCAATATGCATTTTTGTTGTTTTAATTTTCTGTTACATAAGTAAAAAATATGAAGCTCTTATAAGGCCAGCTGTCCTACTTCTTCTTTCAATCTTTAGAACAGGCTTGATATGATTTTTGTTTAAATACATGACCAGAGAGCTCTATTGATGTAACAATACTGAAACTGCTTGGTGCACAATAGAAAAAAGAGCCAGAATAGGAGACAAAAATCTATGTACTTCTTCCTTTCTTTGAAAATCACATGTGAAAAGAACACCAGTGGGATAACTTGGCTTATCATGTAGTTGATCTGTATTCTGGCTCCAACTGCTAGTTTATGCTACCTGTAATGCAGTTTGAGGACTGGAAGATTGTTTGGGACCACACTTTGAATAACAACTTTAGTATACTATATTATTTTTTCTTTTCTTATATAACTTTTCCTTTCTGGGAAATGTTGTTTTGCCTTTGCTGCTTTCTTTCATTTTGTTTTTAAAGGATCCAAAAACATCTGTTAAGATTTCTTCCACTATAGTCCTTTTATCATGGACAATATTCATCTACCAGTTTAGTTTTATTCCAATAATCAATGCTTCCACACTTCTCTAATATCTAAGCATTTTATGCACTTGTGGTTTCCATAAGCTGCTGTAAAGAAGGTAAATGTTTTTCACAATTTATAACTCTAGTACTACTACATTTCAAAATGTAAGAAATAATTTTGACAATTTAAAGTTTTGGAAAATAGCCAAAAAGGAAAAGGAAAAGAAAATAAGCAAGCTGCTCTTTGCAAGAAGTAAACACGATAAACATAAAATTTGGATTGCTAAATAGAAGGCTAGTCTCCAGAGCTTGCCTGCATAATCATTAATTGTAAGTTGAAGTTTAGATGGTGGTGAAGAAAGAGTAATTTATTTATTTATTTTTGTATGTAAGACATAGATAGCTTTTCTTTCAGGCTATGTGCACATAATTTTAGAAGTAGTGTTCCTTGTTTTTCTTTTTAATTTTAATGATTTCATATACACTGGCATGATCATTTTCTATGTCAAATTTCTTATCTTTACTTATTTTGTGATTTTTAGCACCTTTGGAGACTACCAGTCACATTATAATTACAACTTCCAGCTACCAGAATAGTTGATAAACTTGCTTAGGTTTATATTTGTTTTTCTTACTGTAAACATTAAATTTTTTATTTTCATAGGTTGAAACAGATTTTGTAAAATATTGCAATTAGAATTTTCTCATTAATGGTATTTAATAAAGCTATTTACACAATATATTTGTTCAAAGTTCTACATGTATTTAAGACTAACAAAAATAACAATTGAAATGATTGATTTCAAAATGTCATTAAGGATTTTAGGGGCTAGAGATATGGCTCATTGACTAGAGAGCTTACTGCTCATGCATAGGACCCTGATTTGGTTTCCACACTCAACTGGCCTTTCAGGACTGCCTGTAACTCCAGTTCCAGGTGATCTGACTGTCTCTTATGATGTCTGTGGTCTCATAAACCTGTGTAGCGCACATACATACATTCAGGCACAGACATGTACTTCTGTGCCTGCATGTGCATGCACACGCACTTACACACACACACACACACACACACACACACACACACACACACACACACACACACACCAAAGGACCCAGAAGGGTCAGGATCTCCATAGGGAGCCCACCAACGTCAGCAGACCTGCACCCGGGGGGCCTGCACAAACTGATGTACCAATGAAGGACAACGCATGCAGAGTCCTAGACTCCCTGCTCAGATGTAGCCAATGGACACTCATTCTCCATGTGTATGGGAAGAGGGGAGAGAGGGGTCTGCCTCTGACATGAACTCTAGTGTTTATGATTTGATCACTGCCCCTGGGCAGGATGGACTTGAGGGCACACAGAGGAAAGGGATGAAGAATACCCTGATGAGACCTAATAGACTGTGATTAGATGGTGGGGGAGGAGCTCCCCCACCCCAAACTGGAAGAGAAGAGTGAGGGGATAACAATCTGGATGTAATGTGAATAAATTATAATAAATAATTTTAATTAAACAAATCATTATGGAAAGAAAACTACATAGTGTTTTTTCAAATTTTTATCTATCAGTGAGATAATCTAAAAGTTATCAAGCATGCTTATTTCAAAATCAACAATTATTTCCAACGGTTATATAAAAAGTCTTCTTGGGAATGGACATGCTGTATATGTCTATAATCCCATGACTCTGGATGTTGAAGCAGGAAAATCATAAATTTAGGGCAAGAGTGGTTATATATAAAGACATTTTTTCCAAAAATAAAACCAAAGAAGAGTTTACTTGGGTGAAGTAGATGAATTCACTGAAGAATTATATGTTTCTAAACATAGTCACACACAAACAACACACATACACACACATACACACACACACACACACATATATATAATTTTATAGGTTAGCAAAGAGTTGTACATATATACAAATATGTATGTTAATATTAATTATTTTATTTAACACTCTGATGTTTCGAAAGTCCTTACCTTTTCTTCATTAAAATCCTTTTAAATAGACAGGATTCCTAGTGGAGGAAAGGGAACACCAATTGACCCACAAAATCTTTGACACAAAATTTACCTTATCTATAAGATGTTCAGGGATAAAGATAGAGTAGAGACTGAGGGAATGTCCAGCCAATGCTTGGCCCAACCTGAGATCTACCCCATGGCAGAGAGCCAGACAACTACATTATTAACAATACTCTTCTATGCTTACAGATAGGAACCTAGCATAGCTGTCCTCTGAGAGGATACATCCAGCAGTGGAGACTCAGAGCCAAACATTGGGGAAAGCATAGAGAGTCTTGTAGAAAAGTTGAGGGATGGATAAAAGGACCTTGAGGTGACAGGAGCTCCACAAAAAGACCCAGAGGGGCTTGCGGAGACTGAAGTACCAACCAAAGACTATGCGTAGACTGGACAGAGGCCCCCCCCAACACAGACTTAGCACATGGGCAGCTCAGGCTTCATGTGGGTCAACTGGTAAGGGAAGCAGGGGCTGTTTTTGACAAGGATTTGGTTGCCCTCTTTTTGACTCCCTCCTGGAGGGGCTGTCTCAAGAGGATGTGCTCAGTCCTGATGAGACTTGATTAGATGGGGTGGGGGGTATGGAGGATCCCATTTTCAGAGGAATAGGAGAAGGGGATTGGGAAAGAGGAAGGGAGGATAGGACCAGGAGGAGAGAAGGGAGGGGGGCTATGTTCAGTATGTAAAGTGAATAAATAAATTAATAATAATAAAAGAAGTGAATATGTGTGCATGCTATCCTTTGCCTTTTGGCTCATAGTAGCATTGAATGTGGGTAAAGCATTACAAAAAATGAAAAGTATATATGATAATGATAAAAACAAGATGAAGATGAAATATTTGCTGATAAATTGGTGTCTTTACACAATTTTGTAAAATCAGTTTCAAATCATCCTCCTTAATAATGTAGTTGAATACTTGGTATTTGGTAGATCAAGTTAGAACTACTCAGAATAAGCCATTGGTCTCTGTATTTTTATGCACTTTCTCCCTTTGGACTGTCACTGTCAAAAGCCATGCCTCACCACAAAGCCTTGGTTGGTTTGGAACCAGATGTGAAGACCAAGCTCACCTCCAACTTTCAGAGATATTCCTGCCTCTGTTCCCCAATCCAGCATTAAAGGATGTGTTACAAAACCTGGATGAAGGCCAGGTAGCAGCAGCACATGCCTTTAATCTCAGCATTAAAGAGGCAGTCAAAGGATGATCTTTGTAAGCTCAAGCTCAGCCTGGTCTACATAATGAATTCCAGGACAGTTACAGCTACACAGAAAAATCCATCTTTTCTAAAACCAAAACAAAATATCAATAACAAAAACAAAAAAGGAAAAAGAAAAGAAAAGAAACCCAACACCACCAACAAAACCCCAAATAAACAAACACAATATGAAGAGAATAAGGTCTACCAAATATAATTGAAATAAACAGAAATATATTCTAAATTCTTTCATAAATCAGAACATTTAACCTGTTCATTAAAGAGGCTACATAGCACCCTCCTACAGAGTAAGGACCTTGAGGCTAGAAGATAAGGGAAGGCTACTTCTCCAATTTCATGGTCCATGCCTAAGCTGATCAAATCTTCATCTCTTTTCTGTAAATTGTATATTTTACTGTTTTGTTCATATTATTGGCACCGTTATTTTGCTAAAATACATTTATCATATCATAATAATTACATCAATCCAAAAGGTTATGGACTTTCCAGACCTTCAGCCATAGGCTCATGTATCAAGGACAGCTAAAAATGTAGACCATCTCAATAAATCATGAATATACTTAAAATATGCAACTGCCTTTTGCTTTTTAATTTAAATTTTGTCCTTACTGTACATCAAATTCATAGAAGACAACCTTGTATCACAAGGACAATAGACTTGATGAATCTGGAGCCCTTTATGTCATAAAGTTGTTGGTTCTTTTTCTTCATCTAAACTCTGACCCAACCCCTAGAACTCTCCAATACTAATCCTATGGTATTACCTAAGAATTAAATTTTCTGCTAACATTGAGATTCTGTTCATGTTTCGTGTTCTAAGAAGGATCTTTTGTTCTTTGTACTCTTTGTTAAATTCCTTTAATTCAAATAAATATATAAAATAAGTATTAAATAAGTACCACAAAAAATAACAATTGAAATCTGTGGTTCAAAACTGATGAAAATTGAAGAACTTGTCCATTTGATAGCCATGAACTATTCATTTCAGTAACAATCTTCATTGCTTTCAGTGTCTTTTTTATGTATTTAGAATATTCAACTATTCTTTTTTTAATGCATGAACTAATTTTTCCTCATGCAGAAGTGCCAGGAAGAGGATAGTAAGTAGGCTGAGGGCTTTGCTGGGTGAAGGTTTTAAAAAGAGATGGCACTTTAATTTACTCATGAAGACAAATAAGATTTGTTTTTAATCAAAGAAATAGGGAGGAAAAGCAGGCAGAGAAAGGTCACAGTAGCAGATAGTTATTAACTACATGCATTGAATAAAGATTTTAAAAGATGTCTAAAGCCTTC